>NW_028142950.1:600000-970000 GCF_977018435.1 Lepisma saccharinum | reverse complement strand
TATACTTAAAACTTGCATCATCCAGATTTTTGTACATAAGCTTGTCAATTTTTGGCTATACCAGAAATTAAGCTTGTAGTATGTTTTTCTGTCAAAATCCCAGGAATCTTGAAGATATCTATTGGGTTCTGAGACCGAGTGGAGTGTGGTGCATCGCCTTGTAATCAAAAGGTTCGGGTTTGAGTCCTCATAAAATCTGATGGCAAAATGTTAATGTAAACAAAGGAGCTTTGGGTTCGAGTCCTGATAGATGTGGCATTCCATATGTGAGATTTTGCCCTGTTGATAGCCCCCAGATCTTAAATTTAGTAAAAATGTTGTATAACAGAGCAAAATTATTCTCTATTAAGAATCACCAGAGTTTTGTTATCTGGGAGCTCAACAATACGGGGGCAAAACTGCCTGATCGATACAATAGAATGGAGGTCGAGTAAACATTGCATGTTCTTTCCAACAGTCCCATGTTTCGGCCAACAATTAATTATGCATGGCCGGGGGTTGTATGCCAACAGATATAAATCTATACTGCGTCTTTTCAGAGCGTTATTTATTATTAAAGAGTAATTGCCTTCATTCTGTTTGCCTGAGTGATTATATCTATTGATATTGCCTCTATTGTGTCTTTTCCGAGGGGAAATTACATGTTATTTGTCATGGGACTCAAAGAGAAATTATTATCTATACTATATACTCTTTCAGGGAACTATCTATCATATTGAGGAATTGCCTTCTCGGATATTATCATGCAAAGGTTTGGTATTGTCGCAACAAAATAATTGCAAGGGCAGATGTGCTGGGTAGGTAAAAGCTTTTCTGCTCGTAAGCTATAAAATGGGTAGGTAACTGACGGTAAAGTATTGTTTTATATCCAAAGGGTTTCTGTGTTTGAATCGTGCTTCTAGTTCGAGTTGCTGTTTTAAGTCTATTTTATGTACAGTAAGGCTAATCGGGACTGACCCTACAGTTTTAAAGTGGGATCCAAACTACTTGTGCCTCTACCGGGTATCGAACCCGGGACCTCTTGATTACAAGGCAATGATGCTACCACTGCGCCATGGGGGGGGAAGCCCTGAATCGTGCTTCTAGAACTGCTCTGTGACTCTCTCATTTCTCACATCATAAATATATGATTTTTCACCTATGAGAATAACGCTACATATGGTGTCATCTGGTAAAGCCTCGTGAAATTCACAGATAATTTTAATGTTTGTTCTGTCATTGACCACAACTTGTTTCCTTTTTGAAGTGTTAATTACAAACATGGGTCTCCGTTCCTTGAATTCATCTGGTGTGTAGTACAGGTCTGTATTCCCGGTAGTGACCCTTTTGAAAGCCGAAAAAGCTTCATATAATTTGAGAAAATCATCCCTGGAAATGTCTAAATTGTAATTTTCTCTAGGAAAGACTTCATTTCTGCCATTTTTAAGATATATGTTCTTGATGTTGCAGTTATCAAATCTACTTGAATTTTTTTCCTGATTATTGTGTCTTCCAGTCTGAAACAGTACCACCACAAAATCAGGCATGTCAAATTGAATACTGGAGAATGAACTTGTGGCATCAAATTCATAATAAGTACCAGAGGCAGGCTTCTGTACGCATTGATATGTGTAAAATTGAAGAGGAATTTGCGGATTTTTTAGGATATCTGCTTTGTATTTAAGAGCGTAACTGGCCTCATATTCAACAACGGGGATTCTTAGCTCCATAGTCTGAATAATGCATTTGCCTGCATCAGGTAAGGTATTAGGCAAAGCTTCCCCTGTAGGGTTTAATGTGCTGTACCTCATCAAAGCATTATTATCATTGGCAGCTCTTCTAAATGTAATTCTTAACCCACCCTTCCACATGATTTCTTTGTAATCCGAGAAGAATCCTGGCAACAGGCGCATCGGAAACAATACAGTATGATTTTTAGATAATATCTTATCACCAGCTTCAAATCCACCGATTCTGTAGTATGAAGCCTCGGTTTTGGATAATTTTAGTGTGGCCAAAGCTGTGGAGGTAATGCCGGGATAATCCACTCTGTTTATAACAACGCCATGCTTTCTGATCTCAATTTCAGAGAACAGATGCGGCACAAAATTGTCCACCAGTCTTATATTTGTATTTGCCGGATAATCTGTTCCATCGAGCTTTACAACATCAAATTTGATGTATAGATCTGCTCTGTGGGGGTGTATAAAGCCGTCCCCTACATCAAGATCAACCTCAATCTGTGTGTTGGGTTGATTTAAATTTGCAAATGTCCTCCTGTTTGGAGGGAATGATTGTAGCTCATAACTCTCAATATTTTCCATTGTATGTATTTTTATTTAAATATTAATCTCTATGATTGCAGTTGTTGTGGCTCCAGCAAAATCAACTAATTCTTCTTTTTCATTAGTGACCATCAATTCAATGTTATCTATTCTGTTATGGCACACAGGAAAATATAATGTTGGGGATGGATTGTAGATGATGGGCTCCATGAATTCGGAATTAGGTTTGAATGTTGCAATGATGCCTGTTTGTTTGTGAGTGCCTATGCCATTTGATTTGGTGATCATACCCTCGGCCACATTACAGTGAATATTCAGAGTCTCTATGGCCAAGAATTTAGGTATATTCATAGCAGTGTGTTTGATGGCCGGTTCAAGTTTTGTGTTGTTCTCAAATCCTAACAGCTCTCCTATAGTACCCAGATGCACTGTTTCCGTAGCAGATACAATCTCTACTCTGTGAGTGACAGAATTTTGACTTAAAACTACACCTCTGGGTAATTGAGCATTTAGAGTGGACAGATTATACTGCCCTGGAGTGATGACAATTTTTTGATCCCCAACTGCAATTGTATTGTTGTGGTGTGTAATATTTGGGATCAAGTACATGCCGTAAAATGCTCTGAGAGCTATTGCTTTGGGATATACTATATCATCATGTAATTTGAGTTTCAATATTGAATTTTGGCTGGTTAGATGGAATACCCCCATGATGTTTCAGATACCACAAGGCCTTTTGAAAATTTTCAATTGATGGTTTATTTATTTGAGACATATATCTGAGAACAGATAAACACAGATGTCCGCAATTAACATCTTTGAAGTTTTGAACACGGGCATTATTGTAATAAAGATTAGCTGATTTTAGATATTTTATTAAATTTTCAGGTGGAACACCTCCAAATGAATCAAACACAAATGCCTCATTGTTTAAATATTTAAGATAACAGATCCAGTGAGTGCCCTGATTTTTGTACTCATCCAAATTAACAATGCCACACTCTTTGTTGAGTGGTTGTTCCGGTAAAGAATCAGACATGTACACACCCCTAAAATTTTTGATGCCCAGTGGCTTGATTAAAGCTTCAATATCTTGGTTTGTAAGCGGCTCCTGTTTTTTTTAAACTTATTCATGGCTCTCTTAACACCTTTGCCCTTTTTCTCCATGGCCAGGTTATGGCGCCTCTGCTCATCTAATTCTGCCCTATTCTTCTTGGCATCTATTACTGTTTTTGCTATGGCAGCTGATCCCCCAGCCAAGCTCCCAACTGCCCCGAGAGCAGCTAAGATGGCAGGGATGGTAAATATAAATCCCCCCACATGTGATTTTTTTCTTGATTGTTGTAATTTTTTTAATTGGGGGGTACTAAGCAACAATTTCATACCATGGCCCTTTGCAAGACAAGAGCTTTTTTTCTTGCGCTGCTTTTTGGTCAAGAGACTGTCAATAGTTTTAAGAGATTTGAGACCTGCATAAGGTATTTGATACATAACACCCTTTGCCTTCATTGTAGGTTTATTATATACATATTCACAACCCCCACCCCAGTTTTTGTTTGGTGCTCATAGCTATGGTGGTCCCCAATGCTGATATTTTTTCACTCAAAGAAGCGTCTTTGCTTACAAATCTACCAAATGCAGCCTCTTCTAATTTCTTGTCTGCAACATGTCTCTTGTCAAGATCAGAATGTGTGTTGTATGCTATGTCATGGTCTCTGCAAGCAGCATCTAAAGGATTAACACCAGGATCCCCTCTGTTTAATCTATGATCCAATTTTGTGCCTGGACCACAATACTGATAGCCTGGAATATGCAGTTCAAATGGCAGCTTGTTTATAATGTCATTAACAAGGCCCCGACCCTCAGAAACATTCCAAAATTTAGGTGGTAGAGTATTAATAATTTTTATGAGATATCCAATCCCCTTAGTGTCATTCACTATAAAATTAGACAATTTGGTGCTTATCATGTCCATAATTCCAACCTTTTCATTGTAAAAATTGTGGTTGCCAGCATTTTCCTCCACAGCTATCACCAATAACCTATCTACAAGTTTCCTGACATCATCAACCCACACAAATTCTTTAGGCAGAGTATTGTATTGTTTGATCCCACTACCTGTCTTGATCTGAGACCATATGGGCTTGATTAAATTATTGTATTTTGCCCCACTGCTCGACTTGACTCTTTTTTGTGTGGGATCATTGTTCTGGTATAGAGCATCTGATTTTATTAATATTTCTTTGTAGTGTTCATAATCTTGATCTGTATAGCTGCCAGGCCTTTTCCTAGTCATCAGTTCCCACAACCCAGGTGTGCCGGGGTACTTAACAAAAGCACCTTTTTCTCCGAGACGAGATTCTGAATAAACAATGATATCATCCCCCATAAAAGTTACTCTGAAATTGCCAATTCTGTGTATGATGCTGCCATCAAGCTCTGTGTCGGCATATAAGCCAAACACCTCATCTTTGTTGTCTTTAGATGTGGTTAAATATTTTTGAGCAAGAAGACCCAATTCAATAGGATCCAGAGTAGCTTCAATTCTTCGAGGGGCAACAGGACTAGGTGTATGAATACTGGAAAGTGGGGTGAATGGATAATCTAATATGTTCCTAGCAGCTACAGGTACAAGCTCTGTGATCAAATCTTGATTTTGCTCTGTAACAGTTTTGATATTCTTGCCTAAATTATTAATAGCATCAATTACAGGCTGTTCTGTTTGCTTGTGTTTTTCATAAATTCCACGGTTCTCTGATTTCCATCCCTTAAATCTTTTTACAAGATAATCTCTTAACTTAAGATCATCAATGACTGGTCGTTTCATGGTTGTTTATTTATGTCTCAACGTCTAGAAAATCGTTGATTTTATTTCTGTATTTGCCAGTATTAGGTGTTCTTGTCATATCAATTGTGACAAACCCATAACTGTCCTGGTTCCAGCACTTGCTGCAAAATTTGGAAAAATCATTGTAGCTCAAGTCCCCACCTACATATTCATCATGTATGTGTTTGAGGTTGGTATGGTCTTGATGAAACACACATATAAAATTGCTGTTGTCTCGGATCAGTTGCTTCGGAATTTTAGAAAAAGTCTGTGCCAGGTAGAAGCAGTCAATGTTTTTGTGTCGGCCCTGTGTAAAGAAATTTCTAACCTTGTTTTGATTATCCAGTATAATGTCATCAAACACAACAACAGAATTATCGAGACATTCATGAAGTGGCTTAACATCTGGTTCAAAAGTGGCAATATCCAGTCCATCATATAGCTTCATCAGCTGCTGATATTTTAATTGTTCCAAGCTCTTAGAAAAGACATACAAGTGCCTGTTTTTCCAGTCTAACCAGTTGGGTGCCAATAAAAAATTATCAACCATTAGTGTAGTTTTACCACAAGCCGATGGCCCAACAATAAGACATCTAATATTATCAGGCAGCAGCACTCCATTTATCTTATTCTGCTGTTCAGGTTCTGGCAGCCTCTTTATAACATCCCAGGTGCTCATATTATTACTTTGTCTGCATCGATCCAGCTGTTTTCCGGATGACCCAACCATTTGACAAGTAACTTGTTGCCTTTTCTGCGGATGATTTTTTCTATGAGATATGTGTCGGGCTGTTTAGTTTTGCTGAGCTCTTGTTCATAGAATCGGCCTTTGAGAATTTCTCCTCGGTGATCTTTTATTATATATGTGTTAAGGGTCCCGGGTTTAACTTGAACCACTGTAAATAATTCGGTGCTCCAGTTTCTCGTAAAGCCTCTTTTGAATAAGTGCTTATATTTGCTGATTCTTACTTGATCGCCTACCCTGTATTTGGCTCTTCTTGTTGTTGGCTGGTATCTAGGATAATAAACAGTCCTGATCAATTTTTGCTCATCAGATGGAGTTACTTCAGAGGGTTTCATGTTGATTGTGGAATGGACCGAGTTGTTATATTTATGTAGAAGTTCTGGAAGAATATTAATCCATTTATAATTACCTTGGAGGGTAAATTGTTTATACATAAGATTTTTTAAGGTTCTGTTGAATCTCTCTACAATTGAGGCTTTGAGATCACTGTAACTCGAGTAATGTTTTATTGCCTGGCTTTTAATAAATTGTTGAAACACTGAATTATAAAATTCTTTGCCATTATCTGTTTGCAAATAGCGCGGTGATCTTCCTGAATGATTGATGATTGTCCTGAGGGCTTCTGTAACACATTTTCCAGTCTTGGATTTGAGTGGCACAGCCCAGGCAAATTTTGAAAATGTGTCTATGACAGTGAGTAGATACTTGTAGCCCTTGTTGATTTTGTCTAAGTTTTTCAACTGCCCAGTTGACAACTCAATCAAGTCGCTCTGCCATAAATCATCTATGCCCTTTGTGACTACTGGCAGTCTCTTATAATTATGTCGGGCTTGTCTGTGTAATTCATCAACAATAATTTGTCTAGACATAATATGAAAACAAGAATATTGCAACTATAGGGTGTTCAGCAGCTGAGACTGCAGGATTTTCTAAATATAATTTGTCTCCTATTTGTATATTAAATTCCAGAGAGCCATCATCTTCAGCATAGGCTGTTTCTAATGTATTGGGATCTGTAAAATCCTCTAACTCTACACTGGTGAATTTTACTTTGTTATCAGCATTTGTTATTGATAATGTGGGGTAGTGGTGTGCCTGTGGCTGATGCCAATATTTGATCTTGATTGGTCTTAATGTGCCCCCAACAAAAAACTGGTAATAAAATTGTGCAGGGGACAGCATATATATTTTGCCACCTGGTGTAAATGGAGAATCATATTCTTTGTTGGGAATGCTGTACAATTCAAGAATTACTGTATGTTTTGGATTCTCGATTATGCCGGTTATTTCTTTTTCTGCTGTGAGCAATCTGCTTGTTACAGATTCAAGGTGCTCATTGATGGTCCTAACAACATCATCATGGCCTGGCTTGATTTTTATGTCCACAGCAAGTCTCTTGTATTGTTGCACTATTTCTTGAAGCTGGGTGGCAAAAACAGACAGAGCATTTGCTTGATTGGATTCCATGGTCCCTAGCTGTTGCTTGATATTAGCTACAATTTGTTGCAAATTTTCAACAACTGCCAATTTTGAATTTTGAGCAGTAAGATCATGGACCTGTCTTCTGATATCCTCAAACAGGGCATGCAGTTCATTAATATGTTGATTGGTTGGAAGAGTGGCCACTGTCTGAGTGAGTTGTTTGATCTCTGCCTGGATATTCTTGATATCTTCTGATTTCAATATCCTATTCACTGCCCTCTTAATATTTTTAAGTTCCTGTGATGTGGGAAGATTTGAAACAGTATTCTGCAAAAATTCAAGTGCCAATTTTACATTGTTTAATTCAGAAGCATCAGCCACATTTTGCATAGCATTTTGGAGCAGGGTTATATCTGCCTGAGAGGGTGTTGATTGTTGTAAAATTTCAAGCTTTGTTTGAATATCATCTATCAAGTGATGAAAATGAGATAGCTCAGATTCGGTGTTGAGGTTTTCAAGCTTTGTGATTTGTTGCTGGACACTGACAAGAGTGTCTACAATACCGGGCAGGCGAGATTCTAGTACATTTGCCAAATCACTTTGCACTGCTGCTATTGTACCTTCAAGATGGGTTATGGAACTTTGAATTTTTCCAAAATCTTCATATGTTTCAAGTTGCAGCTTGATGTTTGCAACACTCCGAGTTATTGCATTCAAAGCATCAGAAGATGGCAAGTTGTTCATAAAATTTTCAAGTGTCTCAATTTTTTCTTTAACCTCGGCTATGGCATTGTTCAGAGGATCCAGGTTAGGTATCTGGAGTGACTGAATCTGTTCTTTTAGAGTGGAAATCACTAGATCAAAATCTTCCTGTGATTTTATGCTTTTGACAATTGTTTGGAGCTGTACCTGGACATTATTTATCTGCTCTTCCAATTGCTGTTTCAATTGCTCGGAGTTGTTAGCCTGGGTCTTAAATTTAGCTTGAAGAGCTGCAACAGCCTCTTCTAAACTTTGAAAATTATCCAATGTCGCCAGGTCAGTATATTTCTGAAGCAATAATTTGAGTTCAGAATCAATTTTAAGAAGAGGGTCCATGCATTGTGATTGCAGATTTGTAATTTCTAATTGAAGACTGGCATTGAGTGTGGTCTGTAAAGCTTGTAAATCACTTCTTAATTTCTTGACTCTGACATCAAGCATCAGAATCTCATCACTGTGATCTTCATGTCTTGTATGGCCAAATATATCATTAGGCATTTTTGTTTTACTGGTTATTTATTATAGAGTATCTGATTCTTAATTCTATAAAAAAGGGTATAAGCTTGTCATAAGATCCAGGGACCTCAATATATAAGCAGTCACCAGCAGAAACAGTATATACAGTGCCAGAAACCATGTTTGAGTGCTTAATTCTATAAATATTTCTCCCTATTGAAATCTTGACATCACCCTCAGGGGTTGTAATAAATTGCAATTGACCACCTACAGGTAATTGGTAATGATTTAAATTATTGTTAAATATGTACAATGTTTTGCCTGTTTCTTCATTATTATCTGTAAGTATGCTGTTCAGATGAATAATTAACAAGCCACTCAGTTTAGACATTACAGATTGTAAATCAGAAGAGGGTTGTGGTGTCGGCAGGTCCATAATAGCCTGTTTTTTGAACCCAAATAAGTTCATAGGCATGTTTATTTATTTCAAATCATGCTCTGTAATTGGGCATTGTTTCCCATTTTTCAAATCACAATGCCCCCAAGGTAGAGTATGTATGTTACATGACAAAATACATCTCTTGTCATCATGTGGGTCCAGAGCCACTTTTGTTACAATATTTGAAGTCAACAAGTGATTCTCACTCTGAATTCTATTTTCTGATGTTCTGATTGAACTCTGTGATTTGATGCAATTTTTATAATCTTCAAATACAAGCTCTTTTTCCACAGTAACTCTGCCAATGCCCTTGGCTTTTTTGACAACAGCACTACATGTTTTAAAACTGTACATCTTGGCACTTAACCCAGCAAATTCCACAATAACATCACCAAGTGTCTCATCTTTTAACTTGCCAGGCACCTTTTTGTTGTGGTGTTGTTGAATCTTTGTATGTTCACTGGTATCAAAATATTGAAACAATTCAGGCTGTGACATATCTTGATAAACATCTTCTGTTTGAATTTCAAGAATAAAACTATCCGTGTCCATGTACAATAATTTTACGCGATCACCATAAAAAGGTTTCAGCACATCATAATATAATATTAACATATGTAATTTGGACGATTCCAATATCGCAGCCCCTTCATAAATAGGTTTATCAAACTTAATCTTTGTTTTCATCATGTTGAAAAGTGCCATGTGCTCATCATAAATTCTTCTGTAATTGAAGTTGGGCTTTGCAACCAATTTTTTGCTCAGGCTGGGGTCAGTAATTATTTTAACATCGGTATGTTTTCTGACATTTTCAATTGTTTTGCCATACACTGAATTCACCATCAATTTAAACAAGGCCTTATCAAATTCGCTTTTTGCAGATGTTCGAAGCTCCGTGTTTGTATCAATATAAGGTTTCAACCATCTTGAGTGCCTGAACCTTAAGACTTTTCCAACTTTGGTTACTTGAACACCATGTTTCATCAGGAACTGTAGGTTTTTGTAATATATGACATATCCCTGTTTCGGCTCCAGGGTCATCATGAGCTTCCTCTGTTTAGAGCCAGGTGAGCACTGAACCTCGGGAATTGGGGGCAGATCAGAAAATTTATTGTGCAAATCATCAGGAATTGTCAGATCAACCTCTAAGAAGAGACCATAGTCACTGTCATCAAAATCCTGAAGATCTTCAATATTGAAATCTTCGACCCATTCAAGCCCTGCATATGGCAGTTTATCCATCATAGCATAACCATAGAGGTTGTTTGCATCTACATACGTTATATAATTTGATGGCCGTGCTGGATCATAATCAGGCAGCATAATATGCTTGTTATTTGCTCTGGCATATCTCTGGGAACATTGCACCATCCCTCCTCTTATACATTCCTCCATAAACAGATACTTTTCTTGATCGTGGATCAGATCCAATTGCATTTTGGTATTGAAAAACGTTGCGGCCCATGCTAGACCAGGGGCACTGTAAAAATACACTGGGTCCAGTCCATAATTTTGCATGGAAGATTTTCTGAATGTCTGTATTATATCAGCTAAGAGGGTCGTATCAAGTTTTAAATATGCCATGTGATAATCACCAAATGTCTTGCATTTTAAACTCTTCCACATCAACTTGGCATGGTGATAATCTTCATCAGTGATTCCAGATCCTCTGATTTTGCTGTAAAATGCTTCTTGTGGTGGCAGGGAACACTCATCAAATTTAGAAAAATCTGAGACATAGTCATATGGATATACACCCTTCCGCCTAATTAATTTCAGGTCCAGATTTGGAAACGATGCACGTGTGATTTTTAATTTATCATCAGGTAATTGAGTGGCCAGTGTATCCAGGCTAGCAGATAAAAATCTGTAAGAATCAAGAAATCTTATGTGAATAGGAACACCATCAACTTTAATTATCTTGCTAATAGATATATATTTTTCATCATTTTCAGCTAAAATATTTAAATTCTGCTTCTCAAACCCCTCGTACCTGATCAGATGATGGAAATCATAATTGGATGCTCCATGGCAGAATATGGGGACAAATCTTGGTCTCTTGATCTTAATATTACAGCTATTACACAGGGCCATTAAGAATTTACCATCTGTATGAGAATGGTGTTTCACCTTGATATTTGTATCTGAAAATTCAGAATCACATACCGGGCATTTTTCTGCATTGTTGAAATCTTCAATCTGTTCCTCTGTTAAAGGCAACATAGGTTTTGATATTAATAAGATGTTAGATGCTATGTCACGGCACTCATTTTCTATTCTATGTGCAAATTCTTTGATGGCATTTGGTCCCTTGTATGAATATTCTTTAATAACAACACCATCCCGTATAACCATATAACAAAAGCTGGAAGGTTCATGTTGCTGGTATGGTGTACTTGAAGATTCTTCGGGATCTGGGCTACAGAATGCAATAGGTTTGAGGTTCGATTCGAAATCACAGACAATATATGCTGGGTGTTCCAACAAGGCTTCATACTTTTTGAATTTGCAATTTTCACTTGGATTGGGCATCACCATATGAACAGGTTTATGGTTCCCACAGTATTTCAGATGCTCAATTAACTTGTTTTTTGCAATTTCTGCATTCTCTTCCCGAACCCCCTTCACCATTTTTTGACCATCAAATACAGTCAAACATCTTCTGCACAACTTAAATATTTTATGAGTTTTGTCTAGTTGTGTTCTCACTAAAGCTTCAAGATTATGTATCAGAGTGTAATGATTTGTGCCATCCCCTTTAATTAAGAGCAGATCAATCGGAATTGCAGATTCATCATCAAGTGTACTGATTCTGAGAGGATCTATCAAGCAATTGTCACGGCCAGTGGAACAAATAAATACATTAATAGATAATTGTTTGCCATCGATATGCCTGGCCCTTTTTTCAAATTTATCAATATTCTGAACAGACATTGGATATTCCAAACCCTCCATTGCATCGTCAAAATCGTGCTCATGTTGTTTGTAATAAGTTATTCTCTGAGGATCCTTTGAAACTGGATACAAAGCAGCTAATATACACCACAAAAAGCATTTCTGGTCGGCATTTTTTATATTGACCACGGCTCTTTTGTTTTTGATATTGGCAGGTAATGGCAGATATGTGGATCCTTGTAATGGAGTAAATTCAGAAATATTAACATATAACTTGTGTGATGAACCGCATAGGCTCCATCCTGATTCTTTTGCCGCAAATTCAGAGTGTTTGATGTTCAGTTGATTTATCAAGCTGCTTATTATTGTGTCTGAATTTGAATTTGAATATACAGGTACAGTTTCTGTTATGTGGGGCTGTGTAAATTTTGTGCCATTTGGTTTCTTATATTGTACAAACAATTTGAGGGACAGTTTATAAGAGCCATTTTGTGCATTAAGAATTGCCTGCAGATCAGAATTTACACTGTTCAAGAAATTCTCAATGCCACATCTTAGCTCTGATACAAACCAGTAATCCCTAAGTTGGGCATTAAAACTGCTACGGATAGGTTCATAGCGTAGCTGTTTTGCTGCTTTAGCATTAACAGGTGCTTCGTGCCTTCTTTTCTGAGCAGATGTGGATGGTTGAGAGGGCAATGCAGAGCAAGTATCTTTATGTTTATATGTGAAATATTCCATGTTATATTTTCTATTGCATTTGGGGCAAATTTTTGTGGGAGTTTTGTATTTGTCCGGATTACAAATTTTTTGATGTCTGGCCCAATTAGAGCTAAATATATTTTTATTGCATTGATTACAATATTTTTGATTCGGCATTTTTGTTGTTGTTTATTATATACAATTTCCTGGGTTTCAATTCAAAACTTTATACTGGATAAAAAATATCAGTTGGGTTCAGCACTGTGATTTGTATGTGCGTGTATGTGTGTAGGTGTTATACACTTAATATTTCTGGCTTTGGTATTTATATAAAATTTCCTGGGATTCAAATCTAATCTCTATGGATTAATATTATTAATATTAATCTTATGACAGGTTGTAAAGCCAATAGCTTACAAGTGGAAAATCATTCACACTGACCCAAATGCCTGCACGAACATGCATCTATAGAATAGCAATAACCTTGTTATGTATAACAGGCTGGGACAAATATAAGCTTGACTCTAAATATGACTGGATTACAACAAATAACAGATTTTATATTGTTCAATTAAACCAAACAGGCCTGTAAGTATAAGAAGCACTGTATCAACACGTCTGTTCCTCTCAGTCACTCTCACATAACTGGCTGATGCAATAATCGGGAATTTCTGTAAATACTGGCGCTGAGGGAAAAAAATCAATACTACCGTCTCGGGAATTGCGCACATTGCCACAGAGGGGAAACATGCAAAAACGGACCAATTCTAGAGGTAGGCTCTGCATATTGCATTGTTTTAATATTAAATAAGCAAATCCAATTGAACTTAAACCTGAAGTAAATATGTATAAGTGTGTATGGATACAAGTTTATAGACAAACTGATGCAATTTTTGTAAATCTGCTTGAGGAGGAGTTTGATATTTTCCAAATTATAAAATTCTTGGCTTAGGCAATGCACCACACTCCACTCGGTCTCAGAACCCAATAGATATCTTCAAGATTCCTGGGATTTTGACAGAAAAACATACTACAAGCTTAATTTCTGGTATAGCCAAAAATTGACAAGCTTATGTACAAAAATCTGGATGATGCAAGTTTTAAGTATAAACAAATCAATCTGAGGAAGCTCTTCGTTTCTGAAAAATTCCCGAGGGCATTTTTACAAAAATCTTGGATTAGACAAGATTCCACACTTGCCCAAAAACTCATATGCTCATGTTAAGCAAGTTTTAAGTGTAGCAAAGCTGCTTGAGGGGATGCTCTTCCTTTCTCGCGCTGTCCGTACCGTAAACCCCACTACTAAAATTCTTAAAAAATTCGTCCAAAATCTTGATGTCTCCAATCTCTTGTTTTGTACGTTTTTTCCACGTGTCTCGACCTCCAATGGATCCCTGCAAAGTTTGGTGAAGATCTGAGTATGTCGTTTTTGACCTTATCTGGAACCTCCCATCTGAAAATTTGAAAATTCTTAAAAAATTCGTCGAAAATCTTGATGTCTCCGATCTCTTGTTTTGTACGTTTTTTCCACGTGTCGTGACATGCAAAGTATTCCTGCAAAGTTTGGTGAAGATCTGAGTATGTAGTTTTTGACCTCATCTGGAACCTCCTATCTGAAAATTTGAAAATTCTTAAAAAATTCGTCCAAAATCTTGATGTCTCCAATCTCTTGTTTTGTACGTTTTTTCCACGTGTCTTGACATCCAATGTATCCCTGCAAAGTTTGGTGAAGATCTGAGTATGTAGTTTTTGACCTTATCTGGAACCTCCTATCTGAAAATTTGAAAATTCTTAAAAAATTCGTCCAAAATCTTGATGTCTCCAATGTCTTGTTTTGTACGTTTTTTCCACGTGTCTTGATATCCAATGTATCCCTGCAAAGTTTGGTGAAGATCTGAGTATGTCGTTTTTGACCTTATCTGGAACATCCTTTCTGAAAATTTGAAAATTGTTAAAAAATTCGTCCAAAATCTTGATGTCTCCTATCTCTTGTTTTGTACGTTTTTTCCACGTGTCTTGACATCCAATGTATCCCTGCAAAGTTTGGTGAAGATCTGAGTATGTAGTTTTTGACCTTATCTGGAACCTCCCATCTGAAAATTTGAAAATTCTTAAAAAATTCGACCAAAATCTTGATGTCTCCAATCTCTTGTTTTGTACGTTTTTTCCACGTGTCTTGACACATAATGTATCCATGCAAAGCTTGGTGAAGATCTGAGTATGTCGTTTTTGACCTTATCTGGAACCTCCCATCTGAAAATTTGAAAATTCTTAAAAAATTCGTCGAAAATCTTGATGTCTCCAATCTTTTGTTTTGTACGTTTTTTCCACGTGTCTTGACATGCAAAGTATCCCTGCAACGTTTGGTGAAGATCTGAGTATGTAGTTTTTGACCTTATCTGGAACCTCCCATCTGAAAATTTGAAAATTCCTAAAAAATCCGTCCAAAATCTTGATGACCCCAATCTCTTGTTTTGTACGTTTTTTCCACGTGTCTTGACATCCAATGTATCCCTGCAAAGTTTGGTGAAGATCTGAGTATGTAGTTTTTGACCTTATCTGGAACCTCCTATCTGAAAATTTGAAAATTCTTAAAAAATTCGTCCAAAATCTTGATGTCTCCAATCTCTTGTTTTGTACGTTTTTTCCACGTGTCTTGATATCCAATGTATCCCTGCAAAGTTTGGTGAAGATCTGAGTATGTCGTTTTTGACCTTATCTGGAACATCCTTTCTGAAAATTTGAAAATTGTTAAAAAATTCGTCCAAAATCTTGATGTCTCCTATCTCTTGTTTTGTACGTTTTTTCCACGTGTCTTGACATCCAATGTATCCCTGCAAAGTTTGGTGAAGATCTGAGTATGTAGTTTTTGACCTTATCTGGAACCTCCCATCTGAAAATTTGAAATTTCTTAAAAAATTCGACCAAAATCTTGATGTCTCCAATCTCTTCTTTTGTACTTTTTTTCCACGTGTCTTGACACATAATGTATCCATGCAAAGTTTGGTGAAGATCTGAGGATGTAGTTTTTGACCTTATATGGAACCTCCTATCTGAAAATTTGAAAATTCTTAAAAAATTTGACCAAAATCTTGATGTCCCCAATCCTATGTTTTGTATGTTTTTTCCATGTGTCTTGACATCCAATGTATCCCTGCAGAGTTTGGTGAAGATCTGAGTATGTAGTTTTTGACCTTATCTGGAACCTCCCATCTGAAAATTTGAAAATTCTTAAAAAATTCGTCGAAAATCTTGATGTCTCCAATCTCTTGTTTTGTACGTTTTTTCCACGTGTCTTGGCATGCAAAGTATCCCTGCAACGTTTGGTGAAGATCTGAGTATGTAGTTTTTGACCTTATCTGGAACCTCCTATCTGAAAATTTGAAAATTCTTAAAAAATTCGTCCAAAATCTTGATGTCTCCAATCTCTTGTTTTGTACGTTTTTTCCACGTGTCTTGACATCCAATGTATCCCTGCAATGTTTGGTGAAGATCTGAGTATGTAGTTTTTGACTTTATATTGAACCTCCCATCTGAAAATTTGAAAATTCTTAAAAAATTCGTCCAAAATCTTGATGTCTCCAATCTCTTGTTTTGTACGTTCTTTCCACGTGTCTTGACATCCAATGTATCCCTGCAATGTTTGGTGAAGATCTGAGTATGTAGTTTTTGACCTTATATGGAACCTCCTATCTGAAAATTTGAAAATTCTTAAAAAAATTTAACAAAATCTTGATGTCCCCAATCCTATGTTTTGTATGTTTTTTCCACGTGTCTTGACATACAATGTATCCCTGCAGAGTTTGGTGAAGATCTGAGTATGTAGTTTTTGACCTTATCTGGAACCTCCCATCTGAAAATTTGAAAATTCCTAAAAAATCCGTCCAAAATTTTGTTGACCCCAATCTCTTGTTTTGTACGTTTTTTCCACGTGTCTTGACATCCAATGTATCCCTGCAAAGTTTGGTGAAGATCTGAGTATGTAGTTTTTGACCTTATCTGGAACCGCATTTCTGAAAATTTGAAAATTCTTAAAAAATTCGTCCAAAATCTTGATGTCTCCAATCTCTTGTTTTGTACGTTTTTTCCACGTGTCTTGATATCCAATGTATCCCTGCTAAGTTTGGTGAAGATCTGAGTACGTCGTTTTTGACCTTATCTGGAACATCCTTTCTGAAAATTTGAAAATTGTTAAAAAATTCGTCCAAAATCTTGATGTCTCCTATCTCTTGTTTTGTACGTTTTTTCCACGTGTCTTGACATCCAATGTATCCCTGCAAAGTTTGGTGAAGATCTGAGTATGTAGTTTTTGACCTTATCTGGAACCTTCCATCTGAAAATTTGAAAATTCTTAAAAAATTCGACCAAAATCTTGATGTCTCCAATCTCTTGTTTTGTACGTTTTTTCCACGTGTCTTGACACATAATGTATCCATGCAAAGTTTGGTGAAGATCTGAGTATGTAGTTTTTGACCTTATATGGAACCTCCTATCTGAAAATTTGAAAATTCTTAAAAAATTTGACCAAAATCTTGATGTCCCCAATCCTATATTTTGTATGTTTTTTCCACGTGTCTTGACATCCAATGTATCCATGCAAAGTTTGGTGAAGATCTGAGTATGTAGTTTTTGACCTTATCTGGAACCTCCCATCTGAAAATTTGAAAATTCTTAAAAAATTCGTCGAAAATCTTGATGTCTCCAATCTCTTGTTTTGTACGTTTTTTCCACGTGTCTTGACATGCAAAGTATCCCTGCAACGTTTGGTGAAGATCTGAGTATGTAGTTTTTGACCTTATCTGGAACCTCCTATCTGAAAATTTGAAAATTCTTAAAAAATTCTTCCAAAATCTTGATGTCTCCAATCTCTTGTTTTGTACGTTTTTTCCACGTGTCTTGACATCCAATGTATCCCTGCAATGTTTGGTGAAGATCTGAGTATGTAGTTTTTGACCTTATATGGAGCCTCCTATCTGAAAATTTGAAAATTCTTAAAAAATTCGTCCAAAATCTTGATGTCTCCAATCTCTTCTTTTGTACGTTCTTTCCACGTGTCTTGACATCCAATGTATCACTGCAATGTTTGGTGAAGATCTGAGTATGTAGTTTTTGACCTTATATGGAACCTCCTATCTGAAAATTTGAAAATTCTTAAAAGAATTTAACAAAATCTTGATGTCCCCAATCCTATGTTTTGTATGTTTTTTCCACGTGTCTTGACATACAATGTATCCCTGCAGAGTTTGGTGAAGATCTGAGTATGTAGTTTTTGACCTTATCTGGAACCTCCCATCTGAAAATTTGAAAATTCCTAAAAAATCCGTCCAAAATCTTGTTGACCCGAATCTCTTGTTTTGTACGTTTTTTCCACGTGTCTTGACATCCAATGTATCCCTGCAAAGTTTGGTGAAGATCTGAGTATGTAGTTTTTGTCCTTATCTGGAACCGCATTTCTGAAAATTTGAAAATTTTTAAAAAAATCGTCCAAAATCTTGATGTCTCCAATCTCTTGTTTTGTACGTTTTTTCCACGTGTCTTGACATCCAATGTATCCCTGCAAAGTGTGGTGAAGATCTGAGTATGTAGTTTTTGACCTTATATGGAACCTCCTATCTGAAAATTTGAAAATTCTTAAAAAATTCGTCCAAAATCTTGATGTCTCCAATCTCTTGTTTTGTACGTTTTTTCCACGTGTCTCGACCTCCAATGGATCCCTGCAAAGTTTGGTGAAGATCTGAGTATGTCGTTTTTGACCTTATCTGGAACCTCCCATCTGAAAATTTGAAAATTCTTAAAAAATTCGTCGAAAATCTTGATGTCTCCGATCTCTTGTTTTGTACGTTTTTTCCACGTGTCTTGACATGCAAAGTATTCCTGCAAAGTTTGGTGAAGATCTGAGTATGTAGTTTTTGACCTCATCTGGAACCTCCTATCTGAAAATTTGAAAATTCTTAAAAAATTCGTCCAAAATCTTGATGTCTCCAATCTCTTGTTTTGTACGTTTTTTCCACGTGTCTTGACATCCAATGTATCCCTGCAAAGTTTGGTGAAGATCTGAGTATGTAGTTTTTGACCTTATCTGGAACCTTCCATCTGAAAATTTGAAAATTCTTAAAAAATTCGACCAAAATCTTGATGTCTCCAATCTCTTGTTTTGTACGTTTTTTCCACGTGTCTTGACACATAATGTATCCATGCAAAGTTTGGTGAAGATCTGAGTATGTAGTTTTTGACCTTATATGGAACCTCCTATCTGAAAATTTGAAAATTCTTAAAAAATTTGACCAAAATCTTGATGTCCCCAATCCTATATTTTGTATGTTTTTTCCACGTGTCTTGACATCCAATGTATCCATGCAAAGTTTGGTGAAGATCTGAGTATGTAGTTTTTGACCTTATCTGGAACCTCCCATCTGAAAATTTGAAAATTCTTAAAAAATTCGTCGAAAATCTTGATGTCTCCAATCTCTTGTTTTGTACGTTTTTTCCACGTGTCTTGACATGCAAAGTATCCCTGCAACGTTTGGTGAAGATCTGAGTATGTAGTTTTTGACTTTATCTGGAACCTCCTATCTGAAAATTTGAAAATTCTTAAAAAATTCGTCCAAAATCTTGATGTCTCCAATCTCTTGTTTTGTACGTTTTTTCCACGTGTCTTGACATCCAATGTATCCCTGCAATGTTTGGTGAAGATCTGAGTATGTAGTTTTTGACCTTATATGGAGCCTCCTATCTGAAAATTTGAAAATTCTTAAAAAATTCGACCAATATCTTGATGTCTCCAATCTCTTGTTTTGTACGTTTTTTCCACGTGTCTTGACACATAATGTATCCATGCAAAGTTTGGTGAAAATCTGAGTATGTAGTTTTTGACCTTATATGGAACCTCCTATCTGAAAATTTAAAAATTCTTAAAAAATTCGTCCAAAATCTAGTAGTTGTATTGATACTACTATAAACCCGAGAAAGTATGAACCCCTCCTCACTGGATTTGCTATACTTAAAACAAGCTTAACATGAGCATATGAGCTTTTTGTTCAAGTGTAGAATCTTGTTTAATCTAAGATTTTTGTGAAAATGCCCTCGGGAATTTCCTCAGAAAGTATGATCCTCTCAGATTGATTTGTTTATACTTACAAAAGGCACTTCTGTGTGATTGTTATCCATAAATTTGTTAAAAATATGCCCCTCTTGTGGCCATACTTAAAACTGGCCATCCACATACACACACACACATATATACACACACACACACACACACACACACACACATACATATTTATTTCTGGTTTAAGTTCTTGGATACCAGGCTCAATTTACATATCTAATATTAAAACAATGTAATTCTTCTAGAATTGCTCCGTGACTCTCTCATTTCTTACATCATAAACATATGATTTTTCACCTATGAGAATAACACTACAAATGGTGTCATCGGGTAATGCCTCGTGGAATTCACAGATAATTTTAATGTTTGTCCTGTCATTAACTACAACCTGTTTTCTTTTTGAAGTGTTGATTACAAACATGGGTCTCCGTGTTTTGAATTCATCTGGTGAGTAATACATATCAGTACTGCCAGTAGTGACTCTTTTGAAAGCCGAAAAAGCCTCATATAATTTGAGGAAATCATCCTTGGACATGTCTAAATTATAATTTTCTCTAGGAAATACCTCATTTCTGCCATTTTTAAGATAAATGTTCTTGATGTTGCAGTTATCAAATTTGCTTGAATTTTTTTCCTGATTATTGTGTCTTCCAGTCTGAAACAATACCACCACAAAATCAGGCATGTCGTATTGAATACTGGAGAATGAATTTGTAGCATCAAACTCATAATAGGTACCAGATGCGGGCTTCTGTACGCATTGATATGTATAAAATTGCAGAGGAATTTGCGGATTTTTTAGGATATCAGCTTTGTATTTGAGAGCATAACTGGCTTCATATTCAACAACCGGGATTCTTAGCTCCATAGTCTGAATAATGCATTTGCCTGCATCTGGTAGGGTATTGGGCAGAGCTTCCCCTGTGGGGTTTATTGCACTGTACCTCATCAAAGCATTATTATCATTGGCAGCTCTTCTAAATGTAATTCTTAAACCACCCTTCCACATAATATCTTTGTAATCCGAGAAGAATCCTGGCAACAGGCGCATGGGAAATAGCACTGTGTGATTTTTAGATAATATCTTATCACCAGCTTCAAATCCCCCTATTTTGTAGTATGAAGCCTCTGTTTTGGATAATTTTAGAGTGGCCAAAGCCGTGGAGGTAATGCCGGGATAATCCACTCTGTTTATAACAACGCCATGCTTTCTGATCTCAATTTCAGAGAACAGATGCGGCACAAAATTATCCACCAATCTTATATTTGAATTTGCCGGGTAATCTGTTCCATCGAGCTTTACAACATCAAATTTGATGTATAGATCTGCTCTGTGGGGGTGTATAAAGCCATCCCCTACATCAAGATCAACCTCAATCTCTGTGTTGGGTTGATTTAAATTTGCAAATGTCCTCCTGTTTGGAGGGAATGATTGTAGCTCATAACTCTCAATATTTTCCATTGTATGTATTTTTATTTAAATGTTAATCTCTATGATAGCAGTTGTTGTGGCTCCAGCAAAATCAACTAATTCTTCTTTTTCATTAGTGACCATCAATTCAATGTTATCTATTCTATTATGGCACACAGGAAAATATAACGTTGGGGATGGATTGTAGATGATGGGCTCCATGAATTCGGAATTAGGTTTGAATGTTGCAATGATGCCGGTTTGTTTGTGAGTGCCTATGCCATTTGATTTGGTGATCATACCCTCGGCCACATTACAGTGAATATTCAGAGTCTCTATGGCCAAGAATTTGGGTATATTCATAGCAGTGTGTTTGATGGCCGGTTCAAGTTTTGTGTTGTTCTCAAAGCCTAACAGCTCTCCTATAGTACCCAGATGCACTGTCTCCGTAGCAGATACAATCTCTACTCTGTGAGTGACAGAATTTTGACTTAACACTACACCTCTGGGTAATTGAGCATTTAGAGTGGATAGATTATACTGCCCTGGGGTGATGACAATTTTTTGATCCCCTATTGCAATTGTGTTGTTGTGGTGCGTAATATTAGGGATCAAGTACATGCCGTAAAATGCTCTGAGAGCTATTGTTTTGGGATACACTATGTCATCATGCAATTTGAGTTTCAATATTGAATTTTGGCTGGTGAGATGGAATACCCCCATGATGTTTCAGATACCACAAGGCTTTTTGAAAATTTTCAATTGATGGTTTATTTATTTGAGACATATATCTGAGAACAGATAAACACAAATGTCCACAATTAACATCTTTGAAGTTTTGAAGACGTGCATTATTGTAATAAAGATTAGCCGATTTTAGATATTTTATTAAATTTTCAGGTGGAACACCTCCAAATGAATCAAACACAAATGCCTCATCTTTTAAATATTTAAGATAACAAATCCAGTGAGTGCCCTGATTTTTGAACTCATCCAAATTAACAATGCCACACTCTTTGTTGAGTGGTTGTTCTGGTAAAGAATCAGACATGTACACACCTCTAAAATGTTTGATGCCCAGTGGCTTGATCAAAGCTTCAATATCTTGGTTTGTAAGCGGCTCTTGTTTTTTTTAAACTTATTCATGGCTCTCTTAACACCTTTGCCTTTTTTCTCCATGGCCAGGTTATGGCGCCTCTGCTCATCTAATTCTGCCCTATTCTTCTTGGCATCTATTACTGTTTTTGCTATGGCAGCTGATCCCCCAGCCAAGCTCCCAACAGCCCCGAGAGCAGCTAAGATGGCAGGGATGGTAAATATGAATCCCCCCACATGTGATTTTTTTCTTGATTGCTGTAATTTTTTTAATTGGGGGGTACTAAGCAACAATTTCATACCATGTCCCTTTGCAAGACAAGAGCTTTTTTTCTTGCGCTGCTTTTTGGTCAAAAGACTATCAATAGTTTTAAGAGATTTGAGACCTGCATAAGGTATTTGATACATAACACCCTTGGCCTTCATTGTAGGTTTATTATATACATGTTCACAACCCCCACCCCAGTTTTTGTTTGGTACTCATAGCTATGGTGGTCCCCAATGCTGCTATTTTTTCACTTAAAGAAGCATCTTTGCTTACAAATCTACCAAATGCAGCCTCTTCTAATTTCTTGTCTGCAACATGTCTCTTGTCAAGGTCAGTATGTGTGTTGTATGCTATGTCATGGTCTCTACAAGCAGCATCTAGGGGATTTACACCAGGATCACCTCTGTTTAATCTATGGTCCAGTTTTGTGCCTGGACCACAATACTGATAGCCTGGAATGTGCAGTTCAAATGGCAGCTTGTTTATAATGTCATTAACCAGGCCCCGACCCTCAGAAATATTCCAAAATTTGGGGGGTAGAGTATTAATAATTTTTATGAGATATCCAATCCCTTTAGGGTCATTCACTATAAAATTAGACAATTTGGTGCTTATCATGTCCATAATTCCAACCTTTTCATTGTAAAAATTGTGGTTCCCAGCATTTTCCTCCCCAGCTATCACCAATAACCTATCTACAAGTTTCCTGACATCATCAACCCACACAAATTCTTTAGGCAGAGTATTGTATTGTTTGATTCCACTGCCTGTCTTGATCTGTGACCATATGGGCTTGATTAAATTATTGTACTTTGCCCCACTGCTCGACTTGACTCTTTTTTGTGTGGGATCATTGTTCTGGTACAGAGCATCTGATTTTATTAATATTTCTTTGTAATGTTCATAATCTTGATCTGTATAGCTGCCAGGCCTTTTCCTAGTTATCAGTTCCCACAATCCAGGTGTTCCGGGGTACTTAACAAAAGCACCTTTTTCTCCGAGACGAGATTCTGAATAAACAATGATATCATCCCCCATAAAAGTTACTCTGAAATTACCGATTCTATGAATAATGCTGCCATCAAGCTCTGTGTCGGCATATAAGCCAAAAACCTCATCTTTATTGTCTTTAGGTGTGGTTAAATATTTTTGAGCAAGAAGACCCAATTCAATAGGATCCTGACTAGCCTCAATTCTTCTAGGAGCAACAGGACTAGGTGTATGAATGCTGGAAAGTGGGGTGAATGGATAATCTAATATGTTCCTTGCAGCTACAGGTACAAGCTCTGTAATCAAATCTTGATTTTGCTCTGTAACAGTTTTGATATTCTTACCTAAATTATTAATAGCATCAATGACAGGCTGTTCTGTTTGTTTGTGTTTTTCATAAATTCCACGGTTCTCTGATTTCCATCCCTTAAATCTTTTTACAAGATAATCTCTTAACTTAAGATCATCAATGACTGGTCGTTTCATGGTTGTTTATTTATGTCTCAACGTCTAGAAAATCGTTGATTTTATTTCTGTATTTGCCACTATTAGGTGTTCTTGTCATATCAATTGTGACAAACCCATAACTGTCCTGGTTCCAGCACCTGCTGCAAAACTTGGAAAAATCATTGTAGCTCAAGTCCCCACCTACATATTCATCGTGTATGTGTTTGAGGTTGGTATGGTCTTGATGAAACACACATATAAAATTGCTGTTGTCTCGGATCAGTTGCTTCGGTATTTTAGAAAAAGTCTGTGCCAGGTAGAAGCAGTCAATGTTTTTGTGCCGGCCCTGTGTAAAGAAATTTCTAACCTTGTTTTGATTATCCAGTATAATGTCATCAAACACAACAACAGAATTATCGAGACATTCATGAAGTGGCTTAACATCTGGTTCAAAAGTGGCAATATCCAATCCATCATATAGCTTCATCAGCTGCTGATATTTTAATTGTTCCAAGCTCTTAGAAAAAACATACAAGTGCCTGTTTTTCCAGTCTAACCAGTTGGGTGCCAATAAAAAATTATCAACCATTAGAGTAGTTTTACCACAAGCAGATGGCCCAACAATAAGACACCTAATATTATCAGGCAGCAGCACTCCATTTATCTTATTCTGTTGTTCAGGTTCTGGCAGCCTTTTTATAACATCCCAGGTGCTCATATTACTATTTTGTCTGCATCGATCCAGCTGTGTTCTGGAAGTCCTAGCCATTTGACAAATAACTTGTTGCCTTTTCTGCGGATGATTTTTTCTATGAGATATGTGTCGGGCTGTTTAGTTTTGCTGAGTTCTTGTTCATAGAACCTGCCTTTGAGAATTTCTCCTCGGTGATCTTTTATTATATATGTGTTAAGGGCCCCGGGTTTAACTTGAACCACTGTAAATAATTCGGTGCTCCAGTTTCTAGTAAAGCCTCTTTTGAATAAGTGCTTATATTTGCTGATTCTTACTTGATCGCCCACCCTGTATTTGGCCCTTCTTGTTGTTGGCTGGTATCTAGGATAATAAACAGTCCTGATCAATTTTTGCTCATCAGATGGAGTTACTTCAGAGGGTTTCATGTTGATTGTGGAATGGACAGAATTGTTATATTTATGTAGAAGTTCTGGAAGAATATTAAGCCATTTATAATTACCTTGGAGGGTAAATTGTTTATACATAAGATTTTTTAAGGTTCTGTTGAATCTCTCTACAATTGAGGCCTTGAGATCACTGTAACTCGAGTAATGTTTTATTGCCTGGCTTTTAATAAATTGTTGAAACACAGAATTATAAAATTCTTTGCCATTATCTGTTTGCAAATAGCGGGGTGATCTTCCTGAATGATTGATGATTGTCCTGAGGGCTTCTGTAACACATTTTCCAGTCTTGGATTTGAGTGGCACAGCCCAGGCAAATTTTGAAAATGTGTCTATTACAGTGAGTAGATACTTGTAGCCCTTGTTGATTTTGTCTAAGTTTTTCAACTGCCCACTTGCCATTTCAATCAAGTCGCTCTGCCATAAATCATCTATGCCCTTTGTGACTACTGGAAGTCTCTTATAATTATGTCGGGCTTGTCTGTGTAATTCATCAACAATAATTTGTCTAGACATAATATGTAAACAAGAATATTGCAACTATGGGGTGTTCAGCAGCTGATACTGCAGGATTTTCTAAATATAATTTGTCCCCTATTTGTATTTTAAATTCCAGAGATCCATCATCTTCAGTATAGGCTGTTTCTAATGTATTGGGGTCTGTAAAATCCTCCAACTCTACACTGGTGATTTTTGCTTTGTTCTCAGCATTTGTTATTGATAAGGTAGGGTAGTGGTGTGCCTGTGGCTGATGCCAATATTTGATCTTGATTGGTCTCAGTGTGCCCCCAACAAAAAACTGGTAATAAAATTGTGCAGGGGACAGCATATATATTTTGCCACCTGGTGTAAATGGTGAATCATATTCTTTGTTGGGGATGCTGTACAATTCAAGAATTACTGTATGTTTTGGATTCTCGATTATGCCCGTTATTTCTTTTTCTGCTGTAAGCAATCTGCTTGTTACAGATTCAAGGTGCTCATTGATGGTCCTAACAACATCATCATGGCCTGGCTTGATTTTTATGTCCACAACAAGTTTCTTGTATTGTTGTACAATTTCTTGAAGCTGGGTGGCAAAAACAGACAGGGCATTTGCTTGATTGGATTCCATGGTCCCTAGCTGTTGCTTGATATTAGCTACAATTTGCTGCAAATTTTCAACAACTGCCAATTTTGAATTTTGAGCAGTAAGATCATGGACCTGTCTTCTGATATCCTCAAACAGGGCATGCAGTTCATTAATATGTTGATTGGTTGGAAGAGTGGCCACTGTCTGTGTGAGTTGTTTGATCTCTGCTTGGATATTCTTGATATCTTCTGATTTCAATATGCGATTCACTGCCCTCTTAATATTTTTAAGTTCCTGTGATGTGGGAAGATTTGAAACAGTATTCTGTAAAAATTCAAGTGCCAATTTTACATTGTTTAATTCAGATGCATCAACCACATTTTGCATAGCATTTTGGAGCAGGGCTATATCTGCCTGAGAGGGTGTTGATTGTTGTAAAATTTCAAGCTTTGTTTGGATATCATCGATCAAGTGATGAAAATGAGACAGTTCAGATTCAGTGTTGAGGTTTTCAAGCTTTGTGATTTGTTGCTGGACACTGACAAGTGTGTCTACAATTCCAGGCAGGCGAGATTCTAGTACATTTGCCAAATCACTTTGCACTGCTGCTATTGTACCTTCAAGATGAGTTATGGAACTTTGAATTTTTCCAAAATCTTCATATGTTTCAAGTTGCAGCTTAATATTTGCAACACTCCGAGTTATTGCATTCAAAGCATCAGAAGATGGCAAATTGTTCATAAAATTTTCAAGTGTCTCAATTTTTTCTTTAACCTCGGCTATGGCATTGTGCAGAGGATCCAGATTAGGTATCTGGAGTGACTGAATCTGTTCTTTTAGAGTGGAAATGACTAGATCAAAATCTTCCTGTGATTTTATGCTTTTGACAATTGTTTGGAGTTGTGCCTGGACATTATTAATCTGTTCTTCCAATTGTTGTTTCAATTGCTCAGATTTGGTGGCCTGGGTCTTAAATTTGGCTTGAAGAGCTGCTACAGCTTCTTCCAAACTTTGAAAATTATCCAATGTGGCCAAATCAGTATATTTCTGAAGCAGCAATTTGAGTTCGGAATCAATTTTGAGAAGAGGGTCCATGCATTGCGATTGCAAATTTGTAATTTCTAATTGAAGACTGGCATTGAGTGTAGTTTGTAAAGCTTGCAAATCACTTCTCAATTTCTTGACTCTGACATCAAGCATCAGAATCTCATCACTGTGATCTTCATGTCTTGTATGGCCAAATATATCATTAGGCATTTTTACTGGTTATTTATTATAGAGTATCTGATTCTTAATTCTATAAAAAAGGGTATAAGCTTGTCATAAGATCCAGGGACCTCAATATATAAGCAGTCACCAGCAGAAACAGTATAAACAGTGCCAGAAACCATGTTTGAGTGCTTAATTCTATAAATATTTCTCCCTATTGAAATCTTGACATCACCCTCAGGGGTTGTAATAAATTGCAATTGCCCACCTACAGGTAATTGGTAATGATTTAAATTATTGTTAAATATGTACAATGTTTTACCTGTTTCATCATCATTATCTGTAAGTATGCTGTTCAGATGAATAATTAACAAGCCACTCAGTTTAGACATTACAGATTGTAAATCAGGAGAGGGCTGTGGTGTTGGCAGCTCCATAATAGCCTGTTTTTTGAACCCAAATAAGTTCATAGGCATGTTTATTTATTTCAAATCATGCTCTGTAATTGGGCATTGTTTCCCATTTTTCAAATCACAATGCCCCCAAGGTAAAGTATGTGTGCCACATGACAAAATGCATCTCTTATCATCATGTGGGTCCAGGGCCACTTTTGTTACAATATTTGAAGTCAACAAGTGATTCTCACTCTGAATTCTATTTTCTGATGTTCTGATTGAACTCTGTGATTTGATGCAATTTTTATAATCTTCAAATACAAGCTCTTTTTCAACAGTTACTCTGCCAATGCCCTTGGCCTTTTTGGCAACAGCACCACTACATGTTTCAAAACTGTACATCTTGGCTCTTAACCCAGCAAATTCCACAATAACATCACCAAGTGTCTCATCTTTTAACTTGCCAGGCACTTTTTTGTTGTGGGGTTGAATTCTTGTATGTTCACTGGTATCAAAGTATTGAAACAATTCAGGCTGTGACATATCTTGATAAACATCTTCTGTTTGAATTTCAAGAATAAAACTATCCGTGTCCATGTACAATAATTTTACACGATCACCATAAAAAGGTTTCAACACCTCATAATACAATATTAACATATGTAATTTGGACAATTCCAATATCACAGCCCCTACATAAATAGGTTTATCAAATTTGATCTTTGTTTTCATCATGTTGAAAAGTGCCATGTACTCATCATAAATTCTTCTGTAATTGAAGTTGGGCTTTGCAACCAATTTTTTGCTCCGGCTGGGGTCAGTAATTATTTTAACATCGGTATGTTTTCTGACATTTTCAATTGTTTTGCCATACACTGAATTCACCATCAATTTAAACAAGCCCTTATCAAATTCGCTTTTTGCAGATGTTCGAAGCTCCGTATTTGTATCAATGTATGGTTTCAACCATCTTGAGTGCCTGAACCTCAAAACTTTGCCAACTTTGGTCACTTGGACACCATGTTTCATCAGGAATTGGAGGTTTTTATAATATATGACATAACCCTGTTTTGGCTCCAGTGTCGTCATGAGCTTCCTCTGTTTAGAGCCAGGTGAGCACTGAACCTCGGGAATTGGGGGCAGATCAGAAAATTTATTGTGCAAATCATCAGGAATTGTCAGATCAACCTCTAAGAAGAGGCCATACTCACTGTCATCATAATCTTTAAGATCCTCAATATTAAAATTTTCAACCCACTCAAGCCCTGCATATGGCAATTTATCCATCATAGCATGACCATAGAGGTTGTTTGTATCCACATACGTTATATAATTTGATGGCCGTGCTGGATCATAATCAGGCATATACTTGTTATTTGCTCTGGCATATCTCTGGGAACATTGCACCATCCCTCCTCTTATACATTGTTCCATAAACAGATACATATCTTGATCGTGGATCAGATCCAATGGCTTTTTGGTGTTGAAAAACATTGCGGCCCATGCTAGACCAGGGGCACTGTAAAAATACACTGGGTCCAGTCCATAATTTTGCATGGAAGATTTTCTGAATGCCTGAAATACATCAGCTAAGAGAGTGACATCAAGTTTCAAATATGCCATGTGATAATCACCAAATGTCTTGCATTTTAAACTCTTCCACATCAACTGAGCATGGTGATAATCTTCATCAGTAATTCCAGATCCTCTGATTTTGCTGTAAAATGCTTCTTGCGGTGGCAGGGAACACTCATCAAATTTAGAAAAATCTGTGACATAGTCATATGGATATACACCCTTCCGCCTAATTAATTTCAGGTCCTGATTTGGAAACGAGGCACGTGTGATTTTCAAGTCATCATCAGATAATTGAGAGGCCAGTGTAGCCAGGCTAGCAGATAAAAATCTGTAAGAATCAAGAAATCTTAATTGAATAGAAACACCATCAATTTTAATTATCTTGCTAATAGATATATATTTTTCATCATTTTCAGCTAAAATGTTTAAATTCTGCTTCTCAAACCCCTCGTACTTGATCAGATGATGGAAATCATAATTGGATGCTCCATGGCAAAATATGGGGATAAATCTTGGTCTCTTGATCTTAATATTACAGCTATTACACAGGGCCTGTTTATATCGACCATCTGTATGAGAATGGTGCTTCACCTTGATATTTGTATCTGAAAATTCACAATCACATACCGGGCATTTTTCTGCTTTGTTGAAATCCTCAATCTGTTCCTCTGTTAAAGGCAACATAGGCTTTGATATTAATAAGATGTTAGATGCTATGTCACGGCACTCATTTTCTATTCTATGTGCAAATATTTTGATGGCATTTGGTCCCTTGTATGAATATTCTTTAATAACAACACCATCCCGTATAACCACATAACAAAAGCTGGAAGGTTCATGTTGCTGGTATGGTGTACTTGATGATTCTTCTGGATCTGGGCTACAGAATGCAATAGGTTTGAGGTTCGATTCGAAATCACAGACAATATATGCTGGGTGTTCCAACAAGGCTTCAAACTTTTTGAATTCTGCTTTTTCACTTGGATTGGGCATCACCATATGAACAGGTTTATGGTTGCCACAGTATTTCAGATGCTCTTTTAACTTGTTTTTTGCAATTTCTGCATTTTTTTCACGAATCCCATTTACCATTTTTTGACCATCAAATACAGTCAAACATCTTCTGCACAACTTGAATATTGTATGAGTTTTGTCTAGTTGTTTTCTGACTAAAGCTTCAAGACTGTGTATCAGAGTGTAATGATATGTGCCATCCCCTTCAATTAAGAGCAGATCAATCGGAATTGCAGATTCATCATCAAGTATACTGATTCTGAGAGGTTCTATCAAAGAATTGCCACGTCCAGTGGAACAAATAAATACATTAATAGATAATTGTTTGCCATTGATGTGCCTGGCCCTTTTTTCAAATTTATCAATATTCTGAACTGACATTGGATATTCTAAACCCTTCATTGCATCGTCAAAAATATGTTCATGCTGTTTGTAATAACTTATTCTCTCAGGATGCCTTGAAACTAGAAACAAAGCAGCTAATATACACCACAGAAAACATTTCTGGTCGGTATTTTCTATATTAACCACGGCTCTTCTGTTTTTGATATTATCAGGTAATGGCAGATATGTAGATCCTTGTAATGGAGTGAATTCAGAAATATTAACATAGAGCTTGTGTGATGAACCGCATAGGCTCCATCCTGACTCTTTTGCCGCAAATTCAGAGTGTTTAATGTTCAATTGATCTATCAGCCTGCTTATTATTTTGTCTGAATTTGTATTTGAATATACAGGTACAGTTTCTGTTAAGTGGGGATGTGTAAATTTTGTGCCATTTGGTTTCTTATATTGTACAAACAATTTGAGGGAGAGCTTATAAGAGCCATTTTGTTTATTTAGAATTGCCTGCAGATCAGAATTTATACTGTTCAAGAAATTCTCAATGTCACATTTTTGCTCTGATACAAACTGGTGATCCCTTAATTGGCCGTTAAAACTGCTATGTATGGGTGGTTCATGGCGTGGCTGTTTTGCTGCTCTGGCATTAACAGGTGCTTCATGCCTTCTTTTCAGACCAGATGTAGATGGTTGAGAGGGCAATGCAGATGACTGTGCAGAGCAAGTATCTTTATGTTTATATGTGAAATATTCCATGTTGTATTTTCTATTGCATTTGGGGCAAATTTTTGTGGGAGTTTTGTATTTGTCTGGATTACAAATTTTTTGATGCTTGGCCCAATTGGGGCTGGATATATTCTTATTGCATTGATTACAATGTTTTTGATTTGGCATTTTTGTTGTTGTTTATTATATACAATTTCCTGGGTTTCAATTCAAAACTTTATACTGGATAAAAATATCAGTTGGGGTTCAGCACTGTACTTTGTGTGTGTGTATGTATATATGCGTGTATACACTTAATATTTTTTGGCTTTGGTATTTATATACAATTTCTTGGGATTCAATTCAAAACTTTATGCTGGATCAGTTGGGGTTCAGCACTGTGCTTTGTGTGTGTGTGTGTATGTATGTATGTGTATTAATAGTTTTGGCTTTGGTATTTATATACAATTTCTTGGGGTTCAAATTCAAAACTCTATGCTGGATCAGTTGAGTTCAGCACTGTGCTTTGTATGTATATGTATATATGACCTTACTTGGATTATTCCGCCAAATTATATGCTTCAAGTCTCCTATACTTTGGTGGAGCAGTGGGTTCCACTGCCAATCCAGCAATGGTGAAGAATCTACACTGTACCCTGGCTTTTATAGTTTTACAGAGCCAATAGAAACACTGTAGGGGTATATTCAGAAACATGAGCTATTCTCTAACATTTTTGCCGAAGTACTTTCTTCTGAATGAACCTCCCGTTTTTCTGCCGAGCGTACATGCAATCCGTACCGCAGCGCCTCCACGCTTAGGGGAGCGGAATTGTCTGGAACTAATTTGTAAAGGATCGCTGCTCCAAATATTGATCGACACGCCGGTGCTGGGCTCGAAATGAACTGATCGCTGTGCAGAAAGTATCGATCCCACCGCTTTGGGGCCGTCATGCGCACATATTGTTCAAGTATTGATTTTATACCCTCTCGGCGCATGATTTTATATATGAACAGATTACAATAAAGAAACTGAATATAACAAATGCAAAATATCCTAGTTTCTATTCAATCCTTTTATCTGAATTGAAGAAACCAACAATTCACATATCCCCATACCGCCATATGCTTGCCCTATTATTTTACTAATAGGCAATGTTCTCGAAGAGTCCTAATAGGCAATGTTCTCGAAGAGGCCTAATAGAACAAGATACAGCGGTATGAGAAATATGTGAATTGAAAATATTTTAGTAATATACGACGTCTAAGAAAAGGAATATTCAGCTCCAAAGTACTTTGTCTAATGCTTGCTACCATTTCCCTATTACTGGCAAAAGAAGTTAAAAATGTTGACATAATGAAAAAAATGGACTTGTTCCCAAGTATTCACCGAGTTCAGGCATTTGCACATAGATGGGTCTGTTGTTGGCAAAAAAGTTAAAAATATTGACATATTAAAATAATTGACTTGTTCCCAAGTGTTCACCGAGTTCAGGCATTTGCACATAGATGGCCCCTGTTGTTGTTGCTTATTTTTTTGGAATATCTCTAAAACAGGCAAATTTTGTTTACTGTTTTCTACAATTGGCAATACTGATATGTATTAGACACCATATGCAGTGTCATTCTCATAGGTGAAAAATCATATGTTTATGATGTAAGAAATGAGAGAGTCACGGAGCAATTTTAGAAGAATTACATTGTTTTAATATTAGTGAAGCTGGTATCCAAGAACTTAAACCAGAAATAAATATGTATGTGTGTGTGTGTGTGTGTGTGTGTGTGTATATATGTGTGTGTGTGTATGTGGATGGCCAGTTTTAAGTATGGCCACAAGAGGGGCATATTTTTAACAAATTTATGGATAACAATCACACAGAAGTGCCTTTTGTAAGTATAAACAAATCAATCTGAGAGGATCATACTTTCTGAGGAAATTCCCGAGGGCATTTTCACAAAAATCTTAGATTAAACAAGATTCTACACTTGAACAAAAAGCTCATATGCTCATGTTAAGCTTGTTTTAAGTATAGCAAATCCAGTGAGGAGGGGTTCATACTTTCTCGGGTTTATAGTAGTATCAATACAACTACTACATCTTGATGTCTCCAATCTCTTGTTTTGTACGTTTTTTCCACGTGTCTTGACATCCAATGTATCCCTGCAAAGTTTGGTGAAGATCTGAGTATGTAGTTTTTGACCTTATCTGGAACCTCCCATCTGAAAATTTGAAAATTCTTAAAAAATTCGACCAAAATCTTGATGTCTCCAATCTTTTGTTTTGTACGTTTTTTCCACGTGTCTTGACACATAATGTATCCATGCAAAGTTTGGTGAAGATCTGAGTATGTAGTTTTTGACCTTATATGGAAAATCCTATCTGAAAATTTGAAAATCCTTAAAAAATTCGTCCAAAATCTTGATGTCTCCAATCTCTTGTTTTGTACGTTTTTTCCACGTGTCTTGACATCCAATGTATCCCTGCAAAGTTTGGTGAAGATCTGAGTATGTAGTTTTTGACCTTATCTGGAACCTCCCATCTGAAAATTTGAAAATTCCTAAAAAATCCGTGCAAAATCTTGATGACCCCAATCTCTTGTTTTGTACGTTTTTTCCACGTGTCTTGACATCCAATGTATCCATGCAAAGTTTGGTGAAGATCTGAGTATGTCGTTTTTGACCTTATCTGGAACCTCCCATCTGAAAATTTGAAAATTCTTAAAAAATTCGTCGAAAATCTTGATGTCTCCAATCTTTTGTTTTGTACGTTTTTTCCACGTGTCTTGACATGCAAAGTATCCCTGCAACGTTTGGTGAAGATCTGAGTATGTAGTTTTTGACCTTATCTGGAACCTCCCATCTGAAAATTTGAAAATTCCTAAAAAATCCGTCCAAAATCTTGATGACCCCAATCTCTTGTTTTGTACGTTTTTTCCACGTGTCTTGACATCCAATGTATCCCTGCAAAGTTTGGTGAAGATCTGAGTATGTAGTTTTTGACCTTATCTGGAACCTCCTATCTGAAAATTTGAAAATTCTTAAAAAATTCGTCCAAAATCTTGATGTCTCCAATCTCTTGTTTTGTACGTTTTTTCCACGTGTCTTGATATCCAATGTATCCCTGCAAAGTTTGGTGAAGATCTGAGTATGTCGTTTTTGACCTTATCTGGAACATCCTTTCTGAAAATTTGAAAATTGTTAAAAAATTCGTCCAAAATCTTGATGTCTCCTATCTCTTGTTTTGTACGTTTTTTCCACGTGTCTTGACATCCAATGTATCCCTGCAAAGTTTGGTGAAGATCTGAGTATGTAGTTTTTGACCTTATCTGGAACCTCCCATCTGAAAATTTGAAATTTCTTAAAAAATTCGACCAAAATCTTGATGTCTCCAATCTCTTCTTTTGTACTTTTTTTCCACGTGTCTTGACACATAATGTATCCATGCAAAGTTTGGTGAAGATCTGAGGATGTAGTTTTTGACCTTATATGGAACCTCCTATCTGAAAATTTGAAAATTCTTAAAAAATTTGACCAAAATCTTGATGTCCCCAATCCTATGTTTTGTATGTTTTTTCCATGTGTCTTGACATCCAATGTATCCCTGCAGAGTTTGGTGAAGATCTGAGTATGTAGTTTTTGACCTTATCTGGAACCTCCCATCTGAAAATTTGAAAATTCTTAAAAAATTCGTCGAAAATCTTGATGTCTCCAATCTCTTGTTTTGTACGTTTTTTCCACGTGTCTTGGCATGCAAAGTATCCCTGCAACGTTTGGTGAAGATCTGAGTATGTAGTTTTTGACCTTATCTGGAACCTCCTATCTGAAAATTTGAAAATTCTTAAAAAATTCGTCCAAAATCTTGATGTCTCCAATCTCTTGTTTTGTACGTTTTTTCCACGTGTCTTGACATCCAATGTATCCCTGCAATGTTTGGTGAAGATCTGAGTATGTAGTTTTTGACTTTATATTGAACCTCCCATCTGAAAATTTGAAAATTCTTAAAAAATTCGTCCAAAATCTTGATGTCTCCAATCTCTTGTTTTGTACGTTCTTTCCACGTGTCTTGACATCCAATGTATCCCTGCAATGTTTGGTGAAGGTCTGAGTATGTAGTTTTTGACCTTATATGGAACCTCCTATCTGAAAATTTGAAAATTCTTAAAAAAATTTAACAAAATCTTGATGTCCCCAATCCTATGTTTTGTATGTTTTTTCCACGTGTCTTGACATACAATGTATCCCTGCAGAGTTTGGTGAAGATCTGAGTATGTAGTTTTTGACCTTATCTGGAACCTCCCATCTGAAAATTTGAAAATTCCTAAAAAATCCGTCCAAAATTTTGTTGACCCCAATCTCTTGTTTTGTACGTTTTTTCCACGTGTCTTGACATCCAATGTATCCCTGCAAAGTTTGGTGAAGATCTGAGTATGTAGTTTTTGACCTTATCTGGAACCGCATTTCTGAAAATTTGAAAATTCTTAAAAAAATCGTCCAAAATCTTGATGTCTCCAATCTCTTGTTTTGTACGTTTTTTCCACGTGTCTTGACATCCAATGTATCCCTGCAAAGTTTGGTGAAGATCTGAGTATGTAGTTTTTGACCTTATCTGGAACCTCCTATCTGAAAATTTGAAAATTCTTAAAAAATTCGTCCAAAATCTTGATGTCTCCAATCTCTTGTTTTGTACGTTTTTTCCACGTGTCTTGATATCCAATGTATCCCTGCAAAGTTTGGTGAAGATCTGAGTACGTCGTTTTTGACCTTATCTGGAACATCCTTTCTGAAAATTTGAAAATTGTTAAAAAATTCGTCCAAAATCTTGATGTCTCCTATCTCTTGTTTTGTACGTTTTTTCCACGTGTCTTGACATCCAATGTATCCCTGCAAAGTTTGGTGAAGATCTGAGTATGTAGTTTTTGACCTTATCTGGAACCTTCCATCTGAAAATTTGAAAATTCTTAAAAAATTCGACCAAAATCTTGATGTCTCCAATCTCTTGTTTTGTACGTTTTTTCCACGTGTCTTGACACATAATGTATCCATGCAAAGTTTGGTGAAGATCTGAGTATGTAGTTTTTGACCTTATATGGAACCTCCTATCTGAAAATTTGAAAATTCTTAAAAAATTTGACCAAAATCTTGATGTCCCCAATCCTATATTTTGTATGTTTTTTCCACGTGTCTTGACATCCAATGTATCCATGCAAAGTTTGGTGAAGATCTGAGTATGTAGTTTTTGACCTTATCTGGAACCTCCCATCTGAAAATTTGAAAATTCTTAAAAAATTCGTCGAAAATCTTGATGTCTCCAATCTCTTGTTTTGTACGTTTTTTCCACGTGTCTTGACATGCAAAGTATCCCTGCAACGTTTGGTGAAGATCTGAGTATGTATTTTTGACCTTATCTGGAACCTCCTGTCTGAAAATTTGAAAATTCTTAAAAAATTCTTCCAAAATCTTGATGTCTCCAATCTCTTGTTTTGTACGTTTTTTCCACGTGTCTTGACATCCAATGTATCCCTGCAATGTTTGGTGAAGATCTGAGTATGTAGTTTTTGACCTTATATGGAGCCTCCTATCTGAAAATTTGAAAATTCTTAAAAAATTCGTCCAAAATCTTGATGTCTCCAATCTCTTCTTTTGTACGTTCTTTCCACGTGTCTTGACATCCAATGTATCCCTGCAATGTTTGGTGAAGATCTGAGTATGTAGTTTTTGACCTTATATGGAACCTCCTATCTGAAAATTTGAAAATTCTTAAAAGAATTTAACAAAATCTTGATGTCCCCAATCCTATGTTTTGTATGTTTTTTCCACGTGTCTTGACATACAATGTATCCCTGCAGAGTTTGGTGAAGATCTGAGTATGTAGTTTTTGACCTTATCTGGAACCTCCCATCTGAAAATTTGAAAATTCCTAAAAAATCCGTCCAAAATCTTGATGACCCCAATCTCTTGTTTTGTACGTTTTTTCCACGTGTCTTGACATCCAATGTATCCCTGCAAAGTTTGGTGAAGATCTGAGTATGTAGTTTTTGACCTTATCTGGAACCTCCTATCTGAAAATTTGAAAATTCTTAAAAAATTCGTCCAAAATCTTGATGTCTCCAATCTCTTGTTTTGTACGTTTTTTCCACGTGTCTTGATATCCAATGTATCCCTGCAAAGTTTGGTGAAGATCTGAGTATGTCGTTTTTGACCTTATCTGGAACATCCTTTCTGAAAATTTGAAAATTGTTAAAAAATTCGTCCAAAATCTTGATGTCTCCTATCTCTTGTTTTGTACGTTTTTTCCACGTGTCTTGACATCCAATGTATCCCTGCAAAGTTTGGTGAAGATCTGAGTATGTAGTTTTTGACCTTATCTGGAACCTCCCATCTGAAAATTTGAAATTTCTTAAAAAATTCGACCAAAATCTTGATGTCTCCAATCTCTTCTTTTGTACTTTTTTTCCACGTGTCTTGACACATAATGTATCCATGCAAAGTTTGGTGAAGATCTGAGGATGTAGTTTTTGACCTTATATGGAACCTCCTATCTGAAAATTTGAAAATTCTTAAAAAATTTGACCAAAATCTTGATGTCCCCAATCCTATGTTTTGTATGTTTTTTCCATGTGTCTTGACATCCAATGTATCCCTGCAGAGTTTGGTGAAGATCTGAGTATGTAGTTTTTGACCTTATCTGGAACCTCCCATCTGAAAATTTGAAAATTCTTAAAAAATTCGTCGAAAATCTTGATGTCTCCAATCTCTTGTTTTGTACGTTTTTTCCACGTGTCTTGGCATGCAAAGTATCCCTGCAACGTTTGGTGAAGATCTGAGTATGTAGTTTTTGACCTTATCTGGAACCTCCTATCTGAAAATTTGAAAATTCTTAAAAAATTCGTCCAAAATCTTGATGTCTCCAATCTCTTGTTTTGTACGTTTTTTCCACGTGTCTTGACATCCAATGTATCCCTGCAATGTTTGGTGAAGATCTGAGTATGTAGTTTTTGACTTTATATTGAACCTCCCATCTGAAAATTTGAAAATTCTTAAAAAATTCGTCCAAAATCTTGATGTCTCCAATCTCTTGTTTTGTACGTTCTTTCCACGTGTCTTGACATCCAATGTATCCCTGCAATGTTTGGTGAAGATCTGAGTATGTAGTTTTTGACCTTATATGGAACCTCCTATCTGAAAATTTGAAAATTCTTAAAAAAATTTAACAAAATCTTGATGTCCCCAATCCTATGTTTTGTATGTTTTTTCCACGTGTCTTGACATACAATGTATCCCTGCAGAGTTTGGTGAAGATCTGAGTATGTAGTTTTTGACCTTATCTGGAACCTCCCATCTGAAAATTTGAAAATTCCTAAAAAATCCGTCCAAAATTTTGTTGACCCCAATCTCTTGTTTTGTACGTTTTTTCCACGTGTCTTGACATCCAATGTATCCCTGCAAAGTTTGGTGAAGATCTGAGTATGTAGTTTTTGACCTTATCTGGAACCGCATTTCTGAAAATTTGAAAATTCTTAAAAAAATCGTCCAAAATCTTGATGTCTCCAATCTCTTGTTTTGTACGTTTTTTCCACGTGTCTTGACATCCAATGTATCCCTGCAAAGTTTGGTGAAGATCTGAGTATGTAGTTTTTGACCTTATCTGGAACCTCCTATCTGAAAATTTGAAAATTCTTAAAAAATTCGTCCAAAATCTTGATGTCTCCAATCTCTTGTTTTGTACGTTTTTTCCACGTGTCTTGATATCCAATGTATCCCTGCAAAGTTTTGTGAAGATCTGAGTACGTCGTTTTTGACCTTATCTGGAACATCCTTTCTGAAAATTTGAAAATTGTTAAAAAATTCGTCCAAAATCTTGATGTCTCCTATCTCTTGTTTTGTACGTTTTTTCCACGTGTCTTGACATCCAATGTATCCCTGCAAAGTTTGGTGAAGATCTGAGTATGTAGTTTTTGACCTTATCTGGAACCTTCCATCTGAAAATTTGAAAATTCTTAAAAAATTCGACCAAAATCTTGATGTCTCCAATCTCTTGTTTTGTACGTTTTTTCCACGTGTCTTGACACATAATGTATCCATGCAAAGTTTGGTGAAGATCTGAGTATGTAGTTTTTGACCTTATATGGAACCTCCTATCTGAAAATTTGAAAATTCTTAAAAAATTTGACCAAAATCTTGATGTCCCCAATCCTATATTTTGTATGTTTTTTCCACGTGTCTTGACATCCAATGTATCCATGCAAAGTTTGGTGAAGATCTGAGTATGTAGTTTTTGACCTTATCTGGAACCTCCCATCTGAAAATTTGAAAATTCTTAAAAAATTCGTCGAAAATCTTGATGTCTCCAATCTCTTGTTTTGTACGTTTTTTCCACGTGTCTTGACATGCAAAGTATCCCTGCAACGTTTGGTGAAGATCTGAGTATGTAGTTTTTGACCTTATCTGGAACCTCCTATCTGAAAATTTGAAAATTCTTAAAAAATTCTTCCAAAATCTTGATGTCTCCAATCTCTTGTTTTGTACGTTTTTTCCACGTGTCTTGACATCCAATGTATCCCTGCAATGTTTGGTGAAGATCTGAGTATGTAGTTTTTGACCTTATATGGAGCCTCCTATCTGAAAATTTGAAAATTCTTAAAAAATTCGTCCAAAATCTTGATGTCTCCAATCTCTTCTTTTGTACGTTCTTTCCACGTGTCTTGACATCCAATGTATCCCTGCAATGTTTGGTGAAGATCTGAGTATGTAGTTTTTGACCTTATATGGAACCTCCTATCTGAAAATTTGAAAATTCTTAAAAGAATTTAACAAAATCTTGATGTCCCCAATCCTATGTTTTGTATGTTTTTTCCACGTGTCTTGACATACAATGTATCCCTGCAGAGTTTGGTGAAGATCTGAGTATGTAGTTTTTGACCTTATCTGGAACCTCCCATCTGAAAATTTGAAAATTCCTAAAAAATCCGTCCAAAATCTTGTTGACCCGAATCTCTTGTTTTGTACGTTTTTTCCACGTGTCTTGACATCCAATGTATCCCTGCAAAGTTTGGTGAAGATCTGAGTATGTAGTTTTTGTCCTTATCTGGAACCGCATTTCTGAAAATTTGAAAATTTTTAAAAAAATCGTCCAAAATCTTGATGTCTCCAATCTCTTGTTTTGTACGTTTTTTCCACGTGTCTTGACATCCAATGTATCCCTGCAAAGTGTGGTGAAGATCTGAGTATGTAGTTTTTGACCTTATATGGAACCTCCTATCTGAAAATTTGAAAATTCTTAAAAAATTCGTCCAAAATCTTGATGTCTCCAATCTCTTGTTTTGTACGTTTTTTCCACGTGTCTCGACCTCCAATGGATCCCTGCAAAGTTTGGTGAAGATCTGAGTATGTCGTTTTTGACCTTATCTGGAACCTCCCATCTGAAAATTTGAAAATTCTTAAAAAATTCGTCGAAAATCTTGATGTCTCCGATCTCTTGTTTTGTACGTTTTTTCCACGTGTCTTGACATGCAAAGTATTCCTGCAAAGTTTGGTGAAGATCTGAGTATGTAGTTTTTGACCTCATGTGGAACCTCCTATCTGAAAATTTGAAAATTCTTAAAAAATTCGTCCAAAATCTTGATGTCTCCAATCTCTTGTTTTGTACGTTTTTTCCACGTGTCTTGACATCCAATGTATCCCTGCAAAGTTTGGTGAAGATCTGAGTATGTAGTTTTTGACCTTATCTGGAACCTCCTATCTGAAAATTTGAAAATTCTTAAAAAATTCGTCCAAAATCTTGATGTCTCCAATGTCTTGTTTTGTACGTTTTTTCCACGTGTCTTGATATCCAATGTATCCCTGCAAAGTTTGGTGAAGATCTGAGTATGTCGTTTTTGACCTTATCTGGAACATCCTTTCTGAAAATTTGAAAATTGTTAAAAAATTCGTCCAAAATCTTGATGTCTCCTATCTCTTGTTTTGTACGTTTTTTCCACGTGTCTTGACATCCAATGTATCCCTGCAAAGTTTGGTGAAGATCTGAGTATGTAGTTTTTGACCTTATCTGGAACCTCCCATCTGAAAATTTGAAAATTCTTAAAAAATTCGACCAAAATCTTGATGTCTCCAATCTCTTGTTTTGTACGTTTTTTCCACGTGTCTTGACACATAATGTATCCATGCAAAGCTTGGTGAAGATCTGAGTATGTAGTTTTTGACCTTATATGGAACCTCCTATCTGAAAATTTGAAAATTCTTAAAAAATTCGTCCAAAATCTTGATGTCTCCAATCTCTTGTTTTGTACGTTTTTTCCACGTGTCTTGACATCCAATGTATCCCTGCAAAGTTTGGTGAAGATCTGAGTATGTAGTTTTTGACCTTATCTGGAACCTCCCATCTGAAAATTTGAAAATTCCTAAAAAATCCGTCCAAAATCTTGATGACCACAATCTCTTGTTTTGTACGTTTTTTCCACGTGTCTTGACATTCAATGTATCCCTGCAAAGTTTGGTGAAGATCTGAGTATGTAGTTTTTGACCTTATATGGAACCTCCTTTCTGAAAATTTGAAAATTCTTAAAAAATTCGTCCAAAATCTTGAAGACCCCAATCTCTTGTTTTGTACGTTTTTTCCACGTGTCTTGACATCCAATGTATCCCTGCAAAGTTTGGTGAAGATCTGAGTATGTAGTTTTTGACCTTATATGGAACCTCCTTTCTGAAAATTTGAGAATTCTTAAAAAATTCGTCCAAAATCTTGATGTCTCCAATCTCTTGTTTTGTACGTTTTTTCCACGTGTCTTGACATCCAATGTATCCATGCAAAGTTTGGTGAAGATCTGAGTATGTCGTTTTTGACCTTATCTGGAACCTCCCATCCGAAAATTTGAAAAAAATTCTTAAAAAATTCGTCGAAAATCTTGATGTCTCCAATCTCTTGTTTTGTACGTTTTTTCCACGTGTCTTGACATGCAAAGTATCCCTGCAACGTTTGGTGAAGATCTGAGTATGTAGTTTTTGACCTTATCTGGAACCTCCTATCTGAAAATTTGAAAATTCTTCAAAAATTCGTCGAAAATCTTGATGTCTCCAATCTCTTGCTTTGTACGTTTTTTCCACGTGTCTTGACATCCAATGTATCCCTGCAATGTTTGGTGAAGATCTGAGTATGTAGTTTTTGACCTTATCTGGAACCTCCTATCTGAAAATTTGAAAATTCTTAAAAAATTCGTCCAAAATCTTGATGTCTCCAATCTCTTGTTTTGTACGTTTTTTCCACGTGTCTTGATATCCAATGTATCCCTGCAAAGTTTGGTGAAGATCTGAGTACGTCGTTTTTGACCTTATCTGGAACATCCTTTCTGAAAATTTGAAAATTGTTAAAAAATTCGTCCAAAATCTTGATGTCTCCTATCTCTTGTTTTGTACGTTTTTTCCACGTGTCTTGACATCCAATGTATCCCTGCAAAGTTTGGTGAAGATCTGAGTATGTAGTTTTTGACCTTATCTGGAACCTTCCATCTGAAAATTTGAAAATTCTTAAAAAATTCGACCAAAATCTTGATGTCTCCAATCTCTTGTTTTGTACGTTTTTTCCACGTGTCTTGACACATAATGTATCCATGCAAAGTTTGGTGAAGATCTGAGTATGTAGTTTTTGACCTTATATGGAACCTCCTATCTGAAAATTTGAAAATTCTTAAAAAATTTGACCAAAATCTTGATGTCCCCAATCCTATATTTTGTATGTTTTTTCCACGTGTCTTGAAATCCAATGTATCCATGCAAAGTTTGGTGAAGATCTGAGTATGTGGTTTTTGACCTTATCTGGAACCTCCCATCTGAAAATTTGAAAATTCTTAAAAAATTCGTCGAAAATCTTGATGTCTCCAATCTCTTGTTTTGTACGTTTTTTCCACGTGTCTTGACATGCAAAGTATCCCTGCAACGTTTGGTGAAGATCTGAGTATGTAGTTTTTGACCTTATCTGGAACCTCCTATCTGAAAATTTGAAAATTCTTAAAAAATTCTTCCAAAATCTTGATGTCTCCAATCTCTTGTTTTGTACGTTTTTTCCACGTGTCTTGACATCCAATGTATCCCTGCAATGTTTGGTGAAGATCTGAGTATGTAGTTTTTGACCTTATATGGAGCCTCCTATCTGAAAATTTGAAAATTCTTAAAAAATTCGTCCAAAATCTTGATGTCTCCAATCTCTTCTTTTGTACGTTCTTTCCACGTGTCTTGACATCCAATGTATCCCTGCAATGTTTGGTGAAGATCTGAGTATGTAGTTTTTGACCTTATATGGAACCTCCTATCTGAAAATTTGAAAATTCTTAAAAGAATTTAACAAAATCTTGATGTCCCCAATCCTATGTTTTGTATGTTTTTTCCACGTGTCTTGACATACAATGTATCCCTGCAGAGTTTGGTGAAGATCTGAGTATGTAGTTTTTGACCTTATCTGGAACCTCCCATCTGAAAATTTGAAAATTCCTAAAAAATCCGTCCAAAATCTTGTTGACCCGAATCTCTTGTTTTGTACGTTTTTTCCACGTGTCTTGACATCCAATGTATCCCTGCAAAGTTTGGTGAAGATCTGAGTATGTAGTTTTTGTCCTTATCTGGAACCGCATTTCTGAAAATTTGAAAATTTTTAAAAAAATCGTCCAAAATCTTGATGTCTCCAATCTCTTGTTTTGTACGTTTTTTCCACGTGTCTTGACATCCAATGTATCCCTGCAAAGTGTGGTGAAGATCTGAGTATGTAGTTTTTGACCTTATATGGAACCTCCTATCTGAAAATTTGAAAATTCTTAAAAAATTCGTCCAAAATCTTGATGTCTCCAATCTCTTGTTTTGTACGTTTTTTCCACGTGTCTCGACCTCCAATGGATCCCTGCAAAGTTTGGTGAAGATCTGAGTATGTCGTTTTTGACCTTATCTGGAACCTCCCATCTGAAAATTTGAAAATTCTTAAAAAATTCGTCGAAAATCTTGATGTCTCCGATCTCTTGTTTTGTACGTTTTTTCCACGTGTCTTGACATGCAAAGTATTCCTGCAAAGTTTGGTGAAGATCTGAGTATGTAGTTTTTGACCTCATCTGGAACCTCCTATCTGAAAATTTGAAAATTCTTAAAAAATTCGTCCAAAATCTTGATGTCTCCAATCTCTTGTTTTGTACGTTTTTTCCACGTGTCTTGACATCCAATGTATCCCTGCAAAGTTTGGTGAAGATCTGAGTATGTAGTTTTTGACCTTATCTGGAACCTCCTATCTGAAAATTTGAAAATTCTTAAAAAATTCGTCCAAAATCTTGATGTCTCCAATGTCTTGTTTTGTACGTTTTTTCCACGTGTCTTGATATCCAATGTATCCCTGCAAAGTTTGGTGAAGATCTGAGTATGTCGTTTTTGACCTTATCTGGAACATCCTTTCTGAAAATTTGAAAATTGTTAAAAAATTCGTCCAAAATCTTGATGTCTCCTATCTCTTGTTTTGTACGTTTTTTCCACGTGTCTTGACATCCAATGTATCCCTGCAAAGTTTGGTGAAGATCTGAGTATGTAGTTTTTGACCTTATCTGGAACCTCCCATCTGAAAATTTGAAAATTCTTAAAAAATTCGACCAAAATCTTGATGTCTCCAATCTCTTGTTTTGTACGTTTTTTCCACGTGTCTTGACACATAATGTATCCATGCAAAGCTTGGTGAAGATCTGAGTATGTAGTTTTTGACCTTATATGGAACCTCCTATCTGAAAATTTGAAAATTCTTAAAAAATTCGTCCAAAATCTTGATGTCTCCAATCTCTTGTTTTGTACGTTTTTTCCACGTGTCTTGACATCCAATGTATCCCTGCAAAGTTTGGTGAAGATCTGAGTATGTAGTTTTTGACCTTATCTGGAACCTCCCATCTGAAAATTTGAAAATTCCTAAAAAATCCGTCCAAAATCTTGATGACCACAATCTCTTGTTTTGTACGTTTTTTCCACGTGTCTTGACATTCAATGTATCCCTGCAAAGTTTGGTGAAGATCTGAGTATGTAGTTTTTGACCTTATATGGAACCTCCTTTCTGAAAATTTGAAAATTCTTAAAAAATTCGTCCAAAATCTTGAAGACCCCAATCTCTTGTTTTGTACGTTTTTTCCACGTGTCTTGACATCCAATGTATCCCTGCAAAGTTTGGTGAAGATCTGAGTATGTAGTTTTTGACCTTATATGGAACCTCCTTTCTGAAAATTTGAGAATTCTTAAAAAATTCGTCCAAAATCTTGATGTCTCCAATCTCTTGTTTTGTACGTTTTTTCCACGTGTCTTGACATCCAATGTATCCATGCAAAGTTTGGTGAAGATCTGAGTATGTCGTTTTTGACCTTATCTGGAACCTCCCATCCGAAAATTTGAAAAAAATTCTTAAAAAATTCGTCGAAAATCTTGATGTCTCCAATCTCTTGTTTTGTACGTTTTTTCCACGTGTCTTGACATGCAAAGTATCCCTGCAACGTTTGGTGAAGATCTGAGTATGTAGTTTTTGACCTTATCTGGAACCTCCTATCTGAAAATTTGAAAATTCTTCAAAAATTCGTCGAAAATCTTGATGTCTCCAATCTCTTGCTTTGTACGTTTTTTCCACGTGTCTTGACATCCAATGTATCCCTGCAATGTTTGGTGGAGATCTGAGTATGTAGTTTTTGACCTTATCTGGAACCTCCTATCTGAAAATTTGAAAATTCTTAAAAAATTCGTCGAAAATCTTGATGTCTCCGATCTCTTGTTTTGTACGTTTTTTCCACGTGTCTTGACATGCAAAGTATTCCTGCAAAGTTTGGTGAAGATCTGAGTATGTAGTTTTTGACCTCATCTGGAACCTCCTATCTGAAAATTTGAAAATTCTTAAAAAATTCGTCCAAAATCTTGATGTCTCCAATCTCTTGTTTTGTACGTTTTTTCCACGTGTCTTGACATCCAATGTATCCCTGCAAAGTTTGGTGAAGATCTGAGTATGTAGTTTTTGACCTTATCTGGAACCTCCTATCTGAAAATTTGAAAATTCTTAAAAAATTCGTCCAAAATCTTGATGTCTCCAATCTCTTGTTTTGTACGTTTTTTCCACGTGTCTTGATATCCAATGTATCCCTGCAAAGTTTGGTGAAGATCTGAGTATGTCGTTTTTGACCTTATCTGGAACATCCTTTCTGAAAATTTGAAAATTGTTAAAAAATTCGTCCAAAATCTTGATGTCTCCTATCTCTTGTTTTGTACGTTTTTTCCACGTGTCTTGACATCCAATGTATCCCTGCAAAGTTTGGTGAAGATCTGAGTATGTAGTTTTTGACCTTATCTGGAACCTCCCATCTGAAAATTTGAAAATTCTTAAAAAATTCGACCAAAATCTTGATGTCTCCAATCTCTTGTTTTGTACGTTTTTTCCACGTGTCTTGACACATAATGTATCCATGCAAAGCTTGGTGAAGATCTGAGTATGTAGTTTTTGACCTTATATGGAACCTCCTATCTGAAAATTTGAAAATTCTTAAAAAATTCGTCCAAAATCTTGATGTCTCCAATCTCTTGTTTTGTACGTTTTTTCCACGTGTCTTGACATCCAATGTATCCCTGCAAAGTTTGGTGAAGATCTGAGTATGTAGTTTTTGACCTTATCTGGAACCTCCCATCTGAAAATTTGAAAATTCCTAAAAAATCCGTCCAAAATCTTGATGACCACAATCTCTTGTTTTGTACGTTTTTTCCACGTGTCTTGACATTCAATGTATCCCTGCAAAGTTTGGTGAAGATCTGAGTATGTAGTTTTTGACCTTATATGGAACCTCCTTTCTGAAAATTTGAAAATTCTTAAAAAATTCGTCCAAAATCTTGAAGACCCCAATCTCTTGTTTTGTACGTTTTTTCCACGTGTCTTGACATCCAATGTATCCCTGCAAAGTTTGGTGAAGATCTGAGTATGTAGTTTTTGACCTTATATGGAACCTCCTTTCTGAAAATTTGAGAATTCTTAAAAAATTCGTCCAAAATCTTGATGTCTCCAATCTCTTGTTTTGTACGTTTTTTCCACGTGTCTTGACATCCAATGTATCCATGCAAAGTTTGGTGAAGATCTGAGTATGTCGTTTTTGACCTTATCTGGAACCTCCCATCCGAAAATTTGAAAATTCTTAAAAAATTCGTCGAAAATCTTGATGTCTCCAATCTCTTGTTTTGTACGTTTTTTCCACGTGTCTTGACATGCAAAGTATCCCTGCAACGTTTGGTGAAGATCTGAGTATGTAGTTTTTGACCTTATCTGGAACCTCCTATCTGAAAATTTGAAAATTCTTCAAAAATTCGTCGAAAATCTTGATGTCTCCAATCTCTTGCTTTGTACGTTTTTTCCACGTGTCTTGACATCCAATGTATCCCTGCAATGTTTGGTGGAGATCTGAGTATGTAGTTTTTGACCTTATCTGGAACCTCCTATCTGAAAATTTGAAAATTCTTCAAAAATTCGTCCAAAATCTTGATGTCTCCAATCTCTTGTTTTGTACGTTTTTTCCACGTTTCTTGACATCCAATGTATCCCTGCAAAGTTTGGTGAAGATATGAGTATGTAGTTTTTGACCTTATATGGAACCTCCTTTCTGAAAATTTGAAAATTCTCAAAAAATTCGTCCATAATCTTGATGTCTCCAATCTCTTGTTTTGTACGTTTTTTCCACGTGTCTTGACATCCAATGTATCCCTGCAAAGTTTGGTGAAGATCTGAGCATGTAGTTTTTGACCTTATATGGAACCTCCTATCTGAAAATTTGAAAATTCTTAAAAAATTCGTCCAAAATCTTGATGTCTCCAATCTCTTGTTTTGTACGTTTTTTCCACGTGTCTTGACATCCAATGTATCCCTGCAAAGTTTGGTGAAGATCTGAGTATGTAGTTTTTGACCTTATCTGGAACCTCCCATCTGAAAATTTGAAAATTCCTAAAAAATCCGTCCAAAATCTTGATGACCACAATCTCTTGTTTTGTACGTTTTTTCCACGTGTCTTGACATTCAATGTATCCCTGCAAAGTTTGGTGAAGATCTGAGTATGTAGTTTTTGACCTTATATGGAACCTCCTTTCTGAAAATTTGAAAATTCTTAAAAAATTCGTCCAAAATCTTGAAGACCCCAATCTCTTGTTTTGTACGTTTTTTCCACGTGTCTTGACATCCAATGTATCCCTGCAAAGTTTGGTGAAGATCTGAGTATGTAGTTTTTGACCTTATATGGAACCTCCTTTCTGAAAATTTGAGAATTCTTAAAAAATTCGTCCAAAATCTTGATGTCTCCAATCTCTTGTTTTGTACGTTTTTTCCACGTGTCTTGACATCCAATGTATCCATGCAAAGTTTGGTGAAGATCTGAGTATGTCGTTTTTGACCTTATCTGGAACCTCCCATCCGAAAATTTGAAAAAAATTCTTAAAAAATTCGTCGAAAATCTTGATGTCTCCAATCTCTTGTTTTGTACGTTTTTTCCACGTGTCTTGACATGCAAAGTATCCCTGCAACGTTTGGTGAAGATCTGAGTATGTAGTTTTTGACCTTATCTGGAACCTCCTATCTGAAAATTTGAAAATTCTTCAAAAATTCGTCGAAAATCTTGATGTCTCCAATCTCTTGCTTTGTACGTTTTTTCCACGTGTCTTGACATCCAATGTATCCCTGCAATGTTTGGTGAAGATCTGAGTATGTAGTTTTTGACCTTATCTGGAACCTCCTATCTGAAAATTTGAAAATTCTTAAAAAATTCGTCCAAAATCTTGATGTCTCCAATCTCTTGTTTTGTACGTTTTTTCCACGTGTCTTGATATCCAATGTATCCCTGCAAAGTTTGGTGAAGATCTGAGTACGTCGTTTTTGACCTTATCTGGAACATCCTTTCTGAAAATTTGAAAATTGTTAAAAAATTCGTCCAAAATCTTGATGTCTCCTATCTCTTGTTTTGTACGTTTTTTCCACGTGTCTTGACATCCAATGTATCCCTGCAAAGTTTGGTGAAGATCTGAGTATGTAGTTTTTGACCTTATCTGGAACCTTCCATCTGAAAATTTGAAAATTCTTAAAAAATTCGACCAAAATCTTGATGTCTCCAATCTCTTGTTTTGTACGTTTTTTCCACGTGTCTTGACACATAATGTATCCATGCAAAGTTTGGTGAAGATCTGAGTATGTAGTTTTTGACCTTATATGGAACCTCCTATCTGAAAATTTGAAAATTCTTAAAAAATTTGACCAAAATCTTGATGTCCCCAATCCTATATTTTGTATGTTTTTTCCACGTGTCTTGACATCCAATGTATCCATGCAAAGTTTGGTGAAGATCTGAGTATGTGGTTTTTGACCTTATCTGGAACCTCCCATCTGAAAATTTGAAAATTCTTAAAAAATTCGTCGAAAATCTTGATGTCTCCAATCTCTTGTTTTGTACGTTTTTTCCACGTGTCTTGACATGCAAAGTATCCCTGCAACGTTTGGTGAAGATCTGAGTATGTAGTTTTTGACCTTATCTGGAACCTCCTATCTGAAAATTTGAAAATTCTTAAAAAATTCTTCCAAAATCTTGATGTCTCCAATCTCTTGTTTTGTACGTTTTTTCCACGTGTCTTGACATCCAATGTATCCCTGCAATGTTTGGTGAAGATCTGAGTATGTAGTTTTTGACCTTATATGGAGCCTCCTATCTGAAAATTTGAAAATTCTTAAAAAATTCGTCCAAAATCTTGATGTCTCCAATCTCTTCTTTTGTACGTTCTTTCCACGTGTCTTGACATCCAATGTATCCCTGCAATGTTTGGTGAAGATCTGAGTATGTAGTTTTTGACCTTATATGGAACCTCCTATCTGAAAATTTGAAAATTCTTAAAAGAATTTAACAAAATCTTGATGTCCCCAATCCTATGTTTTGTATGTTTTTTCCACGTGTCTTGACATACAATGTATCCCTGCAGAGTTTGGTGAAGATCTGAGTATGTAGTTTTTGACCTTATCTGGAACCTCCCATCTGAAAATTTGAAAATTCCTAAAAAATCCGTCCAAAATCTTGTTGACCCGAATCTCTTGTTTTGTACGTTTTTTCCACGTGTCTTGACATCCAATGTATCCCTGCAAAGTTTGGTGAAGATCTGAGTATGTAGTTTTTGTCCTTATCTGGAACCGCATTTCTGAAAATTTGAAAATTTTTAAAAAAATCGTCCAAAATCTTGATGTCTCCAATCTCTTGTTTTGTACGTTTTTTCCACGTGTCTTGACATCCAATGTATCCCTGCAAAGTGTGGTGAAGATCTGAGTATGTAGTTTTTGACCTTATATGGAACCTCCTATCTGAAAATTTGAAAATTCTTAAAAAATTCGTCCAAAATCTTGATGTCTCCAATCTCTTGTTTTGTACGTTTTTTCCACGTGTCTCGACCTCCAATGGATCCCTGCAAAGTTTGGTGAAGATCTGAGTATGTCGTTTTTGACCTTATCTGGAACCTCCCATCTGAAAATTTGAAAATTCTTAAAAAATTCGTCGAAAATCTTGATGTCTCCGATCTCTTGTTTTGTACGTTTTTTCCACGTGTCTTGACATGCAAAGTATTCCTGCAAAGTTTGGTGAAGATCTGAGTATGTAGTTTTTGACCTCATCTGGAACCTCCTATCTGAAAATTTGAAAATTCTTAAAAAATTCGTCCAAAATCTTGATGTCTCCAATCTCTTGTTTTGTACGTTTTTTCCACGTGTCTTGACATCCAATGTATCCCTGCAAAGTTTGGTGAAGATCTGAGTATGTAGTTTTTGACCTTATCTGGAACCTCCTATCTGAAAATTTGAAAATTCTTAAAAAATTCGTCCAAAATCTTGATGTCTCCAATGTCTTGTTTTGTACGTTTTTTCCACGTGTCTTGATATCCAATGTATCCCTGCAAAGTTTGGTGAAGATCTGAGTATGTCGTTTTTGACCTTATCTGGAACATCCTTTCTGAAAATTTGAAAATTGTTAAAAAATTCGTCCAAAATCTTGATGTCTCCTATCTCTTGTTTTGTACGTTTTTTCCACGTGTCTTGACATCCAATGTATCCCTGCAAAGTTTGGTGAAGATCTGAGTATGTAGTTTTTGACCTTATCTGGAACCTCCCATCTGAAAATTTGAAAATTCTTAAAAAATTCGACCAAAATCTTGATGTCTCCAATCTCTTGTTTTGTACGTTTTTTCCACGTGTCTTGACACATAATGTATCCATGCAAAGCTTGGTGAAGATCTGAGTATGTAGTTTTTGACCTTATATGGAACCTCCTATCTGAAAATTTGAAAATTCTTAAAAAATTCGTCCAAAATCTTGATGTCTCCAATCTCTTGTTTTGTACGTTTTTTCCACGTGTCTTGACATCCAATGTATCCCTGCAAAGTTTGGTGAAGATCTGAGTATGTAGTTTTTGACCTTATCTGGAACCTCCCATCTGAAAATTTGAAAATTCCTAAAAAATCCGTCCAAAATCTTGATGACCACAATCTCTTGTTTTGTACGTTTTTTCCACGTGTCTTGACATTCAATGTATCCCTGCAAAGTTTGGTGAAGATCTGAGTATGTAGTTTTTGACCTTATATGGAACCTCCTTTCTGAAAATTTGAAAATTCTTAAAAAATTCGTCCAAAATCTTGAAGACCCCAATCTCTTGTTTTGTACGTTTTTTCCACGTGTCTTGACATCCAAAGTATCCCTGCAAAGTTTGGTGAAGATCTGAGTATGTAGTTTTTGACCTTATATGGAACCTCCTTTCTGAAAATTTGAGAATTCTTAAAAAATTCGTCCAAAATCTTGATGTCTCCAATCTCTTGTTTTGTACGTTTTTTCCACGTGTCTTGACATCCAATGTATCCATGCAAAGTTTGGTGAAGATCTGAGTATGTCGTTTTTGACCTTATCTGGAACCTCCCATCCGAAAATTTGAAAAAAATTCTTAAAAAATTCGTCGAAAATCTTGATGTCTCCAATCTCTTGTTTTGTACGTTTTTTCCACGTGTCTTGACATGCAAAGTATCCCTGCAACGTTTGGTGAAGATCTGAGTATGTAGTTTTTGACCTTATCTGGAACCTCCTATCTGAAAATTTGAAAATTCTTCAAAAATTCGTCGAAAATCTTGATGTCTCCAATCTCTTGCTTTGTACGTTTTTTCCACGTGTCTTGACATCCAATGTATCCCTGCAATGTTTGGTGGAGATCTGAGTATGTAGTTTTTGACCTTATCTGGAACCTCCTATCTGAAAATTTGAAAATTCTTAAAAAATTCGTCGAAAATCTTGATGTCTCCGATCTCTTGTTTTGTACGTTTTTTCCACGTGTCTTGACATGCAAAGTATTCCTGCAAAGTTTGGTGAAGATCTGAGTATGTAGTTTTTGACCTCATCTGGAACCTCCTATCTGAAAATTTGAAAATTCTTAAAAAATTCGTCCAAAATCTTGATGTCTCCAATCTCTTGTTTTGTACGTTTTTTCCACGTGTCTTGACATCCAATGTATCCCTGCAAAGTTTGGTGAAGATCTGAGTATGTAGTTTTTGACCTTATCTGGAACCTCCTATCTGAAAATTTGAAAATTCTTAAAAAATTCGTCCAAAATCTTGATGTCTCCAATCTCTTGTTTTGTACGTTTTTTCCACGTGTCTTGATATCCAATGTATCCCTGCAAAGTTTGGTGAAGATCTGAGTATGTCGTTTTTGACCTTATCTGGAACATCCTTTCTGAAAATTTGAAAATTGTTAAAAAATTCGTCCAAAATCTTGATGTCTCCTATCTCTTGTTTTGTACGTTTTTTCCACGTGTCTTGACATCCAATGTATCCCTGCAAAGTTTGGTGAAGATCTGAGTATGTAGTTTTTGACCTTATCTGGAACCTCCCATCTGAAAATTTGAAAATTCTTAAAAAATTCGACCAAAATCTTGATGTCTCCAATCTCTTGTTTTGTACGTTTTTTCCACGTGTCTTGACACATAATGTATCCATGCAAAGCTTGGTGAAGATCTGAGTATGTAGTTTTTGACCTTATATGGAACCTCCTATCTGAAAATTTGAAAATTCTTAAAAAATTCGTCCAAAATCTTGATGTCTCCAATCTCTTGTTTTGTACGTTTTTTCCACGTGTCTTGACATCCAATGTATCCCTGCAAAGTTTGGTGAAGATCTGAGTATGTAGTTTTTGACCTTATCTGGAACCTCCCATCTGAAAATTTGAAAATTCCTAAAAAATCCGTCCAAAATCTTGATGACCACAATCTCTTGTTTTGTACGTTTTTTCCACGTGTCTTGACATTCAATGTATCCCTGCAAAGTTTGGTGAAGATCTGAGTATGTAGTTTTTGACCTTATATGGAACCTCCTTTCTGAAAATTTGAAAATTCTTAAAAAATTCGTCCAAAATCTTGAAGACCCCAATCTCTTGTTTTGTACGTTTTTTCCACGTGTCTTGACATCCAATGTATCCCTGCAAAGTTTGGTGAAGATCTGAGTATGTAGTTTTTGACCTTATATGGAACCTCCTTTCTGAAAATTTGAGAATTCTTAAAAAATTCGTCCAAAATCTTGATGTCTCCAATCTCTTGTTTTGTACGTTTTTTCCACGTGTCTTGACATCCAATGTATCCATGCAAAGTTTGGTGAAGATCTGAGTATGTCGTTTTTGACCTTATCTGGAACCTCCCATCCGAAAATTTGAAAATTCTTAAAAAATTCGTCGAAAATCTTGATGTCTCCAATCTCTTGTTTTGTACGTTTTTTCCACGTGTCTTGACATGCAAAGTATCCCTGCAACGTTTGGTGAAGATCTGAGTATGTAGTTTTTGACCTTATCTGGAACCTCCTATCTGAAAATTTGAAAATTCTTCAAAAATTCGTCGAAAATCTTGATGTCTCCAATCTCTTGCTTTGTACGTTTTTTCCACGTGTCTTGACATCCAATGTATCCCTGCAATGTTTGGTGGAGATCTGAGTATGTAGTTTTTGACCTTATCTGGAACCTCCTATCTGAAAATTTGAAAATTCTTCAAAAATTCGTCCAAAATCTTGATGTCTCCAATCTCTTGTTTTGTACGTTTTTTCCACGTTTCTTGACATCCAATGTATCCCTGCAAAGTTTGGTGAAGATATGAGTATGTAGTTTTTGACCTTATATGGAACCTCCTTTCTGAAAATTTGAAAATTCTCAAAAAATTCGTCCATAATCTTGATGTCTCCAATCTCTTGTTTTGTACGTTTTTTCCACGTGTCTTGACATCCAATGTATCCCTGCAAAGTTTGGTGAAGATCTGAGCATGTAGTTTTTGACCTTATATGGAACCTCCTATCTGAAAATTTGAAAATTCTTAAAAAATTCGTCCAAAATCTTGATGTCTCCAATCTCTTGTTTTGTACGTTTTTTACACGTGTCTTGACATCCAATGTATCCCTGCAAAGTTTGGTGAAGATCTGAGTATGTAGTTTTTGACCTTATCTGGAACCTCCCATCTGAAAATTTGAAAATTCCTAAAAAATCCGTCCAAAATCTTGATGACCACAATCTCTTGTTTTGTACGTTTTTTCCACGTGTCTTGACATTCAATGTATCCCTGCAAAGTTTGGTGAAGATCTGAGTATGTAGTTTTTGACCTTATATGGAACCTCCTTTCTGAAAATTTGAAAATTCTTAAAAAATTCGTCCAAAATCTTGAAGACCCCAATCTCTTGTTTTGTACGTTTTTTCCACGTGTCTTGACATCCAATGTATCCCTGCAAAGTTTGGTGAAGATCTGAGTATGTAGTTTTTGACCTTATATGGAACCTCCTTTCTGAAAATTTGAGAATTCTTAAAAAATTCGTCCAAAATCTTGATGTCTCCAATCTCTTGTTTTGTACGTTTTTTCCACGTGTCTTGACATCCAATGTATCCATGCAAAGTTTGGTGAAGATCTGAGTATGTCGTTTTTGACCTTATCTGGAACCTCCCATCCGAAAATTTGAAAATTCTTAAAAAATTCGTCGAAAATCTTGATGTCTCCAATCTCTTGTTTTGTACGTTTTTTCCACGTGTCTTGACATGCAAAGTATCCCTGCAACGTTTGGTGAAGATCTGAGTATGTAGTTTTTGACCTTATCTGGAACCTCCTATCTGAAAATTTGAAAATTCTTCAAAAATTCGTCGAAAATCTTGATGTCTCCAATCTCTTGCTTTGTACGTTTTTTCCACGTGTCTTGACATCCAATGTATCCCTGCAATGTTTGGTGGAGATCTGAGTATGTAGTTTTTGACCTTATCTGGAACCTCCTATCTGAAAATTTGAAAATTCTTCAAAAATTCTTCCAAAATCTTGATGTCTCCAATCTCTTGTTTTGTACGTTTTTTCCACGTGTCTCGACCTCCAATGTATCCCTGCAAAGTTAGTGAAGATCTGAGTATGTCGTTTTTGACCTTATCTGGAACATCCTTTCTGAAAATTTGAAAATTCTTAAAAAATTCGTCGAAAATCTTGATGTCTCCAATCTCTTGTTTTGTACGTTTTTTCCACGTTTCTTGACATCCAATGTATCCCTGCAAAGTTTGGTGAAGATATGAGTATGTAGTTTTTGACCTTATATGGAACCTCCTTTCTGAAAATTTGAAAATTCTCAAAAAATTCGTCCATAATCTTGATGTCTCCAATCTCTTGTTTTGTACGTTTTTTCCACGTGTCTTGACATCCAATGTATCCCTGCAAAGTTTGGTGAAGATCTGAGCATGTAGTTTTTGACCTTATATGGAACCTCCTATCTGAAAATTTGAAAATTCTTAAAAAATTCGTCGAAAATCTTGATGTCACCAATCCTATGTTTTGTATGTTTTTTCCACGTGTCTTGACATCCAATGTATCCATGCAAAGTTTGGTGAAGATCTGAGTATGTCGTTTTTGACCTTATCTGGAACCTCCCATCTGAAAATTTGAAAATTCTTAAAAAATTCGTCGAAAATCTTGATGTCTCCGATCTCTTGTTTTGTACGTTTTTTCCACGTGTCTTGACATGCAAAGTATTCCTGCAAAGTTTGGTGAAGATCTGAGTATGTAGTTTTTGACCTCATCTGGAACCTCCTATCTGAAAATTTGAAAATTCTTAAAAAATTCGTCCAAAATCTTGATGTCTCCAATCTCTTGTTTTGTACGTTTTTTCCACGTGTCTTGACATCCAATGTATCCCTGCAATGTTTGGTGAAGATCTGAGTATGTAGTTTTTGACCTTATCTGGAACCTCCCATCTGAAAATTTGAAAATTCCTAAAAAATCCGTCCAAAATCTTGATGACCCCAATCTCTTGTTTTGTACGTTTTTTCCACGTGTCTTGACATCCAATGTATCCCTGCAAAGTTTGGTGAAGATCTGAGTATGTAGTTTTTGACCTTATCTGGAACCTCCTATCTGAAAATTTGAAAATTCTTAAAAAATTCGTTAAAAATCTTGATGTCTCCAATCTCTTGTTTTGTACGTTTTTTCCACGTGTCTTGATATCCAATGTATCCCTGCAAAGTTTGGTGAAGATCTGAGTATGTCGTTTTTGACCTTATCTGGAACATCCTTTCTGAAAATTTGAAAATTCTTAAAAAATTCGACCAAAATCTTGATGTTCCGAATCCTATGTTTTGTATGTTTTTTCCACGTGTCTTGACATCCAATGTATCCATGCAAAGTTTGGTGAAGATCTGAGTATGTAGTTTTTGACCTTATATTGAACCTCCCATCTGAAAATTTGAAAATTCTTAAAAAATTCGTCCAAAATCTTGATGACCCCAATCTCTTGTTTTGTACGTTTTTTCCACGTGTCTTGACATCCAAAGTATCCCTGCAAAGTTTGGTGAAGATCTGAGTATGTAGTTTTTGACCTTATATGGAACCTCCTTTCTGAAAATTTGAGAATTCTTAAAAAATTCGTCCAAAATCTTGATGTCTCCAATCTCTTGTTTTGTACGTTTTTTCCACGTGTCTTGACATCCAATGTATCCATGCAAAGTTTGGTGAAGATCTGAGTATGTCGTTTTTGACCTTATCTGGAACCTCCCATCTGAAAATTTGAAAATTCTTAAAAAATTCGTCGAAAATCTTGATGTCTCCAATCTTTTGTTTTGTACGTTTTTTCCACGTGTCTTGACATGCAAAGTATCCCTGCAACGTTTGGTGAAGATCTGAGTATGTAGTTTTTGACCTTATCTGGAACCTCCTATCTGAAAATTTGAAAATTCTTCAAAAATTCGTCGAAAATCTTGATGTCTCCAATCTCTTGTTTTGTACGTTTTTTCCACGTGTCTTGACATCCAATGTATTCCTGCAATGTTTGGTGGAGATCTGAGTATGTAGTTTTAGACCTTATCTGGAACCTCCTATCTGAAAATTTGAAAATTCTTCAAAAATTCGTCCAAAATCTTGATGTCTCCAATCTCTTGTTTTGTACGTTTTTTCCACGTGTCTCGACCTCCAATGGATCCCTGCAAAGTTTGGTGAAGATCTGAGTATGTCGTTTTTGACTTTATCTGGAACATCCTTTCTGAAAATTTGAAAATTCTTAAAAAATTCGTCGAAAATCTTGATGTCTCCAATCTCTTGTTTTGTACGTTTTTTCCACGTGTCTTGACATCCAATGTATCCCTGCAAAGTTTGGTGAAGATCTGAGTATGTAGTTTTTGACCTTATATGGAACCTCCTATCTGAAAATTTGAAAATTCTTAAAAAATTCGTCCAAAATCTTGATGTCTCCAATCTCTTGTTTTGTACGTTTTTTCCACGTGTCTCGACCTCCAATGGATCCCTGCAAAGTTTGGTGAAGATCTGAGTATGTCGTTTTTGACCTTATCTGGAACCTCCCATCTGAAAATTTGAAAATTCTTAAAAAATTCGTCGAAAATCTTGATGTCTCCGATCTCTTGTTTTGTACGTTTTTTCCACGTGTCTTGACATGCAAAGTATTCCTGCAAAGTTTGGTGAAGATCTGAGTATGTAGTTTTTGACCTCATCTGGAACCTCCTATCTGAAAATTTGAAAATTCTTAAAAAATTCGTCCAAAATCTTGATGTCTCCAATCTCTTGTTTTGTACGTTTTTTCCACGTGTCTTGACATCCAATGTATCCCTGCAATGTTTGGTGAAGATCTGAGTATGTAGTTTTTGACCTTATCTGGAACCTCCCATCTGAAAATTTGAAAATTCCTAAAAAATCCGTCCAAAACCTTGATGACCCCAATCTCTTGTTTTGTACTTTTTTTCCACGTGTCTCGACCTCCAATGTATCCCTGCAAAGTTTGGTGAAGATCTGAGTATGTCGTTTTTGACCTTATCTGGAACCTCCCATCTGAAAATTTGAAAATTCTTAAAAACTTCGTCGAAAATCTTGATGTCTCCGATCTCTTGTTTTGTACGTTTTTTCCACGTGTCTTGACATGCAAAGTATTCCTGCAAAGTTTGGTGAAGATCTGAGTATGTAGTTTTTGACCTCATCTGGAACCTCCTATCTGAAAATTTGAAAATTCTTAAAAAATTCGTCCAAAATCTTGATGTCTCCAATCTCTTGTTTTGTACGTTTTTTCCACGTGTCTTGACATCCAATGTATCCCTGCAAAGTTTGGTGAAGATCTGAGTATGTAGTTTATGACCTTATCTGGAACCTCCTATCTGAAAATTTGAAAATTCTTAAAAAATTCGTCCAAAATCTTGATGTCTCCAATCTCTTGTTTTGTACGTTTTTTCCACGTGTCTTGATATCCAATGTATCCCTGCAAAGTTTGGTGAAGATCTGAGTATGTCGTTTTTGACCTTATCTGGAACATCCTTTCTGAAAATTTGAAAATTGTTAAAAAATTCGTCCAAAATCTTGATGTCTCCAATCTCTTTTTTGTACGTTTTTTCCACGTGTCTTGACATCCAATGTATCCCTGCAAAGTTTGGTGAAGATCTGAGTATGTAGTTTTTGACCTTATCTGGAACCTCCCATCTGAAAATTTGAAAATTCTTAAAAAATTCGACCAAAATCTTGATGTCTCCAATCTTTTGTTTTGTACGTTTTTTCCACGTGTCTTGACATCCAATGTATCCCTGCAAAGTTTGGTGAAGATCTGAGTATGTAGTTTTTGACCTTATATGGAACCTCCTATCTGAAAATTTGAAAATTCTTAAAAAATTCGACCAAAATCTTGATGTTCCGAATCCTATGTTTTGTATGTTTTTTCCACGTGTCTTGACATCCAATGTATCCATGCAAAGTTTGGTGAAGATCTGAGTATGTAGTTTTTGACCTTATATTGAACCTCCCATCTGAAAATTTGAAAATTCTTAAAAAATTCGTCCAAAATCTTGATGACCCCAATCTCTTGTTTTGTACGTTTTTTCCACGTGTCTTGACATCCAAAGTATCCCTGCAAAGTTTGGTGAAGATCTGAGTATGTAGTTTTTGACCTTATATGGAACCTCCTTTCTGAAAATTTGAGAATTCTTAAAAAATTCGTCCAAAATCTTGATGTCTCCAATCTCTTGTTTTGTACGTTTTTTCCACGTGTCTTGACATCCAATGTATCCATGCAAAGTTTGGTGAAGATCTGAGTATGTCGTTTTTGACCTTATCTGGAACCTCCCATCTGAAAATTTGAAAATTCTTAAAAAATTCGTCGAAAATCTTGATGTCTCCAATCTTTTGTTTTGTACGTTTTTTCCACGTGTCTTGACATGCAAAGTATCCCTGCAACGTTTGGTGAAGATCTGAGTATGTAGTTTTTGACCTTATCTGGAACCTCCTATCTGAAAATTTGAAAATTCTTAAAAAATTCGTCGAAAATCTTGATGTCTCCAATCTCTTGTTTTGTACGTTTTTTCCACGTGTCTTGATATCCAATGTATCCCTGCAAAGTTTGGTGAAGATCTGAGTATGTCGTTTTTGACCTTATCTGGAACATCCTTTCTGAAAATTTGAAAATTGTTAAAAAATTCGTCCAAAATCTTGATGTCTCCAATCTCTTTTTGGTACGTTTTTTCCACGTGTCTTGACATCCAATGTATCCCTGCAAAGTTCGGTGAAGATCTGAGTATGTAGTTTTTGACCTTATCTGGAACCTCCCATCTGAAAATTTGAAAATTCTTAAAAAATTCGACCAAAATCTTGATGTCTCCAATCTTTTGTTTTGTACGTTTTTTCCACGTGTCTTGACACATAATGTATCCATGCAAAGTTTGGTGAAGATCTGAGTATGTAGTTTTTGACCTTATATGGAACCTCCTATCTGAAAATTTGAAAATTCTTAAAAAATTCGTCCAAAATCTTGATGTCTCCAATCTCTTGTTTTGTACGTTTTTTCCACGTGTCTTGACATCCAATGTATCCCTGCAAAGTTTGGTGAAGATCTGAGTATGTAGTTTTTGACCTTATCTGGAACCTCCCATCTGAAAATTTGAAAATTCCTAAAAAATCCGTGCAAAATCTTGATGACCCCAATCTCTTGTTTTGTACGTTTTTTCCACGTGTCTTGACATCCAATGTATCCATGCAAAGTTTGGTGAAGATCTGAGTATGTCGTTTTTGACTTTATCTGGAACATCCTTTCTGAAAATTTGAAAATTGTTAAAAAATTCGTCCAAAATCTTGATGTCTCCAATCTCTTTTTTGTACGTTTTTTCCACGTGTCTTGACATCCAATGTAAAGTTTGGTGAAGATCTGAGTATGTAGTTTTTGACCTTATCTGGAACCTCCCATCTGAAAATTTGAAAATTCTTCAAAAATTCGTCGAAAATCTTGATGTCTCCAATCTCTTGTTTTGTACGTTTTTTCCACGTGTCTCGACCTCCAATGGATCCCTGCAAAGTTTGGTGAAGATCTGAGTATGTCGTTTTTGACCTTATCTGGAACATCCTTTCTGAAAATTTGAAAATTCTTAAAAAATTCGTCGAAAATCTTGATGTCTCCAATCTCTTGTTTTGTACGTTTTTTCCACGTGTCTTGACATCCAATGTATCCCTGCAAAGTTTGGTGAAGATCTGAGTATGTAGTTTTTGACCTTATATGGAACCTCCTATCTGAAAATTTGAAAATTCTTAAAAAATTCGTCCAAAATCTTGATGTCTCCAATCTCTTGTTTTGTACGTTTTTTCCACGTGTCTCGACCTCCAATGGATCCCTGCAAAGTTTGGTGAAGATCTGAGTATGTCGTTTTTGACCTTATCTGGAACCTCCCATCTGAAAATTTGAAAATTCTTAAAAAATTCGTCGAAAATCTTGATGTCTCCGATCTCTTGTTTTGTACGTTTTTTCCACGTGTCTTGACATGCAAAGTATTCCTGCAAAGTTTGGTGAAGATCTGAGTATGTAGTTTTTGACCTCATCTGGAACCTCCTATCTGAAAATTTGAAAATTCTTAAAAAATTCGTCCAAAATCTTGATGTCTCCAATCTCTTGTTTTGTACGTTTTTTCCACGTGTCTTGACATCCAATGTATCCCTGCAATGTTTGGTGAAGATCTGAGTATGTAGTTTTTGACCTTATCTGGAACCTCCCATCTGAAAATTTGAAAATTCCTAAAAAATCCGTCCAAAATCTTGATGACCCCAATCTCTTGTTTTGTACTTTTTTTCCACGTGTCTCGACCTCCAATGTATCCCTGCAAAGTTTGGTGAAGATCTGAGTATGTAGTTTTTGACCTTATATGGAACCTCCTATCTGAAAATTTGAAAATTCTTAAAAAATTCGTCGAAAATCTTGATGTCTCCGATCTCTTGTTTTGTACGTTTTTTCCACGTGTCTTGACATGCAAAGTATTCCTGCAAAGTTTGGTGAAGATCTGAGTATGTAGTTTTTGACCTCATCTGGAACCTCCTATCTGAAAATTTGAAAATTCTTAAAAAATTCGTCCAAAATCTTGATGTCTCCAATCTCTTGTTTTGTACGTTTTTTCCACGTGTCTTGACATCCAATGTATCCCTGCAATGTTTGGTGAAGATCTGAGTATGTAGTTTTTGACCTTATCTGGAACCTCCCATCTGAAAATTTGAAAATTCCTAAAAAATCCGTCCAAAATCTTGATGACCCCAATCTCTTTTTTGTACGTTTTTTCCACGTGTCTTGACATCCAATGTATCCCTGCAAAGTTTGGTGAAGATCTGAGTATGTAGTTTTTGACCTTATCTGGAACCTCCCATCTGAAAATTTGAAAATTCTTAAAAAATTCGACCAAAATCTTGATGTCTCCAATCTCTTTTTTGTACGTTTTTTCCACGTGTCTTGACATCCAATGTATCCCTGCAAAGTTTGGTGAAGATCTGAGTATGTAGTTTTTGACCTTATCTGGAACCTCCCATCTGAAAATTTGAAAATTCTTAAAAAATTCGACCAAAATCTTGATGTCTCCAATCTTTTGTTTTGTACGTTTTTTCCACGTGTCTTGACACATAATGTATCCATGCAAAGTTTGGTGAAGATCTGAGTATGTAGTTTTTGACCTTATATGGAACCTCCTATCTGAAAATTTGAAAATTCTTAAAAAATTCGTCCAAAATCTTGATGTCTCCAATCTCTTGTTTTGTACGTTTTTTCCACGTGTCTTGACATCCAATGTATCCCTGCAAAGTTTGGTGAAGATCTGAGTATGTAGTTTTTGACCTTATCTGGAACCTCCCATCTGAAAATTTGAAAATTCCTAAAAAATCCGTGCAAAATCTTGATGACCCCAATCTCTTGTTTTGTACGTTTTTTCCACGTGTCTTGACATCCAATGTATCCATGCAAAGTTTGGTGAAGATCTGAGTATGTCGTTTTTGACCTTATCTGGAACATCCTTTCTGAAAATTTGAAAATTGTTAAAAAATTCGTCCAAAATCTTGATGTCTCCAATCTCTTTTTTGTACGTTTTTTCCACGTGTCTTGACATCCAATGTATCCCTGCAAAGTTTGGTGAAGATCTGAGTATGTAGTTTTTGACCTTATCTGGAACCTCCCATCTGAAAATTTGAAAATTCTTCAAAAATTCGTCCAAAATCTTGATGTCTCCAATCTCTTGTTTTGTACGTTTTTTCCACGTGTCTCGACCTCCAATGGATCCCTGCAAAGTTTGGTGAAGATCTGAGTATGTAGTTTTTGACCTTATCTGGAACCTCCCATCTGAAAATTTGAAAATTCCTAAAAAATCCGTGCAAAATCTTGATGACCCCAATCTCTTGTTTTGTACGTTTTTTCCACGTGTCTTCACATCCAATGTATTCCTGCAATGTTTGGTGAAGATCTGAGTATGTAGTTTTTGACCTTATATGGAACCTCCTATCTGAAAATTTGAAAATTCTTAAAAAATTCGACCAAAATCTTGATGTTCCGAATCCTATGTTTTGTATGTTTTTTCCACGTGTCTTGACATCCAATGTATCCATGCAAAGTTTGGTGAAGATCTGAGTATGTAGTTTTTGACCTTATATTGAACCTCCCATCTGAAAATTTGAAAATTCTTAAAAAATTCGTCCAAAATCTTGATGACCCCAATCTCTTGTTTTGTACGTTTTTTCCACGTGTCTTGACATCCAAAGTATCCCTGCAAAGTTTGGTGAAGATCTGAGTATGTAGTTTTTGACCTTATATTGAACCTCCCATCTGAAAATTTGAAAATTCTTAAAAAATTCGTCCAAAATCGTGATGTCTCCAATCTCTTGTTTTGTACGTTTTTTCCACGTGTCTTGACATCCAATGTATCCATGCAAAGTTTGGTGAAGATCTGAGTATGTCGTTTTTGACCTTATCTGGAACCTCCCATCTGAAAATTTGAAAATTCTTAAAAAATTCGTCGAAAATCTTGATGTCTCCAATCTTTTGTTTTGTACGTTTTTTCCACGTGTCTTGACATGCAAAGTATCCCTGCAACGTTTGGTGAAGATCTGAGTATGTAGTTTTTGACCTTATCTGGAACCTCCTATCTGAAAATTTGAAAATTCTTCAAAAATTCGTCGAAAATCTTGATGTCTCCAATCTCTTGTTTTGTACGTTTTTTCCACGTGTCTTGACATCCAATGTATTCCTGCAATGTTTGGTGGAGATCTGAGTATGTAGTTTTAGACCTTATCTGGAACCTCCTATCTGAAAATTTGAAAATTCTTCAAAAATTCGTCCAAAATCTTGATGTCTCCAATCTCTTGTTTTGTACGTTTTTTCCACGTGTCTCGACCTGCAATGGATCTCTGCAAAGTTTGGTGAAGATCTGAGTATGTCGTTTTTGACCTTATCTGGAACATCCTTTCTGAAAATTTGAAAATTCTTAAAAAATTCGTCGAAAATCTTGATGTCTCCAATCTCTTGTTTTGTACGTTTTTTCCACGTGTCTTGACATCCAATGTATCCCTGCAAAGTTTGGTGAAGATCTGAGTATGTAGTTTTTGACCTTATATGGAACCTCCTATCTGAAAATTTGAAAATTCTTAAAAAATTCGTCCAAAATCTTGATGTCTCCAATCTCTTGTTTTGTACGTTTTTTCCACGTGTCTCGACCTCCAATGGATCCCTGCAAAGTTTGGTGAAGATCTGAGTATGTCGTTTTTGACCTTATCTGGAACCTCCCATCTGAAAATTTGAAAATTCTTAAAAAATTCGTCGAAAATCTTGATGTCTCCGATCTCTTGTTTTGTACGTTTTTTCCACGTGTCTTGACATGCAAAGTATTCCTGCAAAGTTTGGTGAAGATCTGAGTATGTAGTTTTTGACCTCATCTGGAACCTCCTATCTGAAAATTTGAAAATTCTTAAAAAATTCGTCCAAAATCTTGATGTCTCCAATCTCTTGTTTTGTACGTTTTTTCCACGTGTCTTGACATCCAATGTATCCCTGCAATGTTTGGTGAAGATCTGAGTATGTAGTTTTTGACCTTATCTGGAACCTCCCATCTGAAAATTTGAAAATTCCTAAAAAATCCGTCCAAAATCTTGATGACCCCAATCTCTTGTTTTGTACTTTTTTTCCACGTGTCTCGACCTCCAATGTATCCCTGCAAAGTTTGGTGAAGATCTGAGTATGTAGTTTTTGACCTTATATGGAACCTCCTATCTGAAAATTTGAAAATTCTTAAAAAATTCGTCGAAAATCTTGATGTCTCCGATCTCTTGTTTTGTACGTTTTTTCCACGTGTCTTGACATGCAAAGTATTCCTGCAAAGTTTGGTGAAGATCTGAGTATGTAGTTTTTGACCTCATCTGGAACCTCCTATCTGAAAATTTGAAAATTCTTAAAAAATTCGTCCAAAATCTTGATGTCTCCAATCTCTTGTTTTGTACGTTTTTTCCACGTGTCTTGACATCCAATGTATCCCTGCAATGTTTGGTGAAGATCTGAGTATGTAGTTTTTGACCTTATCTGGAACCTCCCATCTGAAAATTTGAAAATTCCTAAAAAATCCGTCCAAAATCTTGATGACCCCAATCTCTTTTTTGTACGTTTTTTCCACGTGTCTTGACATCCAATGTATCCCTGCAAAGTTTGGTGAAGATCTGAGTATGTAGTTTTTGACCTTATCTGGAACCTCCCATCTGAAAATTTGAAAATTCTTAAAAAATTCGACCAAAATCTTGATGTCTCCAATCTCTTTTTTGTACGTTTTTTCCACGTGTCTTGACATCCAATGTATCCCTGCAAAGTTTGGTGAAGATCTGAGTATGTAGTTTTTGACCTTATCTGGAACCTCCCATCTGAAAATTTGAAAATTCTTAAAAAATTCGACCAAAATCTTGATGTCTCCAATCTTTTGTTTTGTACGTTTTTTCCACGTGTCTTGACACATAATGTATCCATGCAAAGTTTGGTGAAGATCTGAGTATGTAGTTTTTGACCTTATATGGAACCTCCTATCTGAAAATTTGAAAATTCTTAAAAAATTCGTCCAAAATCTTGATGTCTCCAATCTCTTGTTTTGTACGTTTTTTCCACGTGTCTTGACATCCAATGTATCCCTGCAAAGTTTGGTGAAGATCTGAGTATGTAGTTTTTGACCTTATCTGGAACCTCCCATCTGAAAATTTGAAAATTCCTAAAAAATCCGTGCAAAATCTTGATGACCCCAATCTCTTGTTTTGTACGTTTTTTCCACGTGTCTTGACATCCAATGTATCCATGCAAAGTTTGGTGAAGATCTGAGTATGTCGTTTTTGACCTTATCTGGAACATCCTTTCTGAAAATTTGAAAATTGTTAAAAAATTCGTCCAAAATCTTGATGTCTCCAATCTCTTTTTTGTACGTTTTTTCCACGTGTCTTGACATCCAATGTATCCCTGCAAAGTTTGGTGAAGATCTGAGTATGTAGTTTTTGACCTTATCTGGAACCTCCCATCTGAAAATTTGAAAATTCTTCAAAAATTCGTCCAAAATCTTGATGTCTCCAATCTCTTGTTTTGTACGTTTTTTCCACGTGTCTAGTAGAGTATTTTTGTGACTCCCAGGCCAACTCTGATTTCTTGACCAAACGACCACAAAAAGTTGAAAAACTCACTTTCTCTCCCCGTTCCGCGCCTCATTTATTACGCTGACGACGTTTCACGGGTGCAAAAAGGCAGTGATGAGTGAAAGAGGAGCTCTCCTCTTCTCCTCCTCTCCTCTTCTCATCTTCTCATTTTCTCATTTTCTCATTTTCTCATCTTCTCATTTTCTCATCTTCTCATCTTCTCATTTTCTCATTTTCTCATCTTCTCATTTTCTCATCTTCTCATTTTCTCATCTTCTCATCTTCTTATTTTCTCATTTTCTCATTTTCTCATCTTCTCATTTTTTAAGGACCAAATGTTTGTAGATCGTGATCTTCGTAAACCTCTCTTCTCATCCTTTTATTTTCTCATTCTCTCATTCTCTCATTTTCTTATTCTCTCTACCTTTAGAACATTGTCGTCAACATTAGAGATGAAGTTGGAGTGCTGGAATCAAGGGGGCCAAATGTTTATATATGGTGATCTTCGTAAACTTTTCTCTCGGGGGGGGGGGGAAGGATGTGGCATATACACACGCGTGCGCTCTCATCTTCTCATTTTCTTATTCTCTTATTCTCTTATTTTTGAAAGATGAGTGTATTTTATCGTAATTTTCCAAGTCCGGGACCAAATGTTTATGTATTGCGACCTACGTAAACCTCTCCTCTCATCTTCTCATCTTCTCATTTTGAAAAAATGAGTGCACCTTATCGTAATTTTCCAAGTCCGGAGCCAAATGTTTATATATATCGTGATTTTCGTAAACCTCTCCTCTCATTTTTTTATTTTTTGAAAGATGAGTGTATTTTATCGTAATTTTCCAAGTCCGGGACCAAAAATGTTTATGTATTGCGACCTACGTAAACCTCTCTCTCGGGGAGGGAACGATGTGCCACACACATACGTGCGCGCGTGCGTATGCCTCTTATTATTTTCCGTATTGTGGCGCAAGCAAACAAAATAATAATTGTTGTTTTTTAGGATCCCTGGCCCCTATATAACCTCGCCGGGGGTGCATGGTGGCGACGAAATCATCACGAGTTTAGATTTGTACTGTAAATATTGTCAAAAATTTAATCAATATTGTTTATTCTCGATACTAGAATCTTACATAAATTATTCTCTAAAAACAAAAATCGATAATCCTATGCCAGCCCCCAAGGCACTCAGGCAATTTCTAATGTTCGCGTGGATAGCGACGCTCGGTAGAATTTTTCCTGTCCCACTGTGGAGCAATTGTGTTTCGTCGCCCAATGTAACATTTTCATCACGGACCAAACTATCCACAGCAACCCCTCCCCGAACCCATTCACCTTGCATCCTCTTTCGCCCGAAGAGATTCTATTTTTTTTCAGCTTTCCCACGGTTCTGAATGAAGAATCCATCACATCCCCGATAACAATAGAATCAGAGGGGAATATGACGGAAGCAAACACAGCAGCAACTTTCGCTTTTTGAGTTTTATACTGGGAATCGTTTGTTTCACACACCACACCCTGACGGGGCGTGGAATAGAGGCCGACGGGAAATGATCGACAATACATACATGGGTGGAACTATCAACGTCCCGTTTATTGTTATTTGTCCCCACAGGATATTGTGTGCATCATAAAATCTTTTGTTGAAAAAAAATATAGCATGAATAAATGAATCAGCCAACAAGGGTTTTATTTGCTAGAATATTGACTATAGTGCTCATTGTGTTTTCACCAAAGAGAGTTGCGTGGAGTAGGAAGGAGAGAAGGAGAAAAAAAGGGGTTCCTATATAACGTACCAGTTTCTTTTTTTGTACATTATTATCATAGTGAACGTCAATCGTGGCAGTTCAGTATTTTTTAATTTGTTTGTCTGGCAGTATACATATATCATATATCATCGTGGAAGTTTTAGTGAGCTACAAGTTTTATTTTGAAGTCTCTCTATCTCTCTTGAAAGGTGAACGTCAATCGTGGCAGTTCAGTATTCTTAATTGTTTATCTGGCAGTATACATCATCGTGGAAGTTTTAGTGAGCTACAAGTTTTTATTTTGAAGTTTCTCTCTATCTCTCTTGAAAGGTAAGTTTTTATTTTTTCATGATATATTAATATTTTTGTTTTGCGTCTGACACACACATATTCAGAGGAGCCATAAAAAATTGACACACACTTACATGTCCCATATTTTTAACCTCCTACAACAGTGCACACACACATACATACATACATACTGTTCGCGTCTGATATATATGTGGAAGGAAAAAAATGTCGAGCATTTTTCAACTTTTTTTTCTTCTGTTTCAGTGCGCTTTCCACTACCACCACCACAACCCCCCCCAAAAAAATTTCTCTGTATATATATAAATAACAGAGAGAAAAAATGGAACCGCAACCAGGTCCCTCCGGTCTTTGCGTTAAAGTGGCATGTCGCAACTGCGGAATATTAATTTCTAAACGTAATATTGCCAGGCATTTGAAAAAATGTCGTCGACCGGATCATGATGTTGTAGTCTCGCCGGCAAAGAAATCTCGCACTGATGGGCATGAATGCGGTGCTTTGAATAAAAGTGCACGCATCATGACCTATAAATCTGGAAGCGGCGAAAAGTATGACTCGAGCATCTTCCTCGACAACGTGAAATCTCTGGTAGTCGATAAATTACGTGATTGCCTCGTCAATGTTGCAATTAAAATTCATCTCGTCTTGACCTTGCTGTATGAGAAAGTTGTCTCGTCCGAGTCAAGTACTTTTAGCTTTTACGTAGGGTGTGAAAGCTTACACGATGACAATAACGAGAATCTTGACGAGATAGTGACACGGCTATTTGAGCACCTGACACAAAAACAAGAAGAGTTTGAAAGTAGAGGAAGTGGGTGGAGTCTTTGCGGTCACAACCACATGTTAGAACTTCGAGTCTGCAATTTCAAACCATTACGCAGCGCTCAAAAAAAAACAAAAAAACAAAAAAAACAAAATGCAGTGTTGAACATACACAGTAATGATCAGAAGAGTTTCTTATGGTCTGTCATCGCTGCATTACACCCAGCAAATAATCACCCTCAACGTCTGTCCAATTACAGAGGATACGAGGGAAGATACGAGAATATGATGAGAGGAATTTCCTATCCTGTGCCCCTGAATAAGATCAATCAATTTTTAAAAAACTATAGAGAGGAAAAAGGAGAAGATATCGATATTTCTGTCTTTGGGGTTGACGATTCCGGCAATATTCGTGTCTTAAGACCTGCTAGAACCCAGAATAATGTAATTCGACTCTTGCTTGTAGATGGCCGTTACAGTTTGATACGGAATTTCTCAGGATTAGTAGGAAGACAGATCAGCAAGAATCGCGATAAGATCGAAATTTGCGATCGGTGTTTGAGAATTTTTCGCGGGGGTAAGAAGATGAGAGAACAGCACAAGTGTTTTGGCTCCGTGAATGCAGAACCTGAAGATGTCATGCCGGAACCCGGAACCAAGATGAAATTTCAGAAACACCAGGCTCTTCTCCACCATCCCGTCGTCCTTTATGCCGACTTTGAAAGCTTCCAAGTTCCCATGACGTCTTGCAACCCTGATCCCTCTACCTCAAGCACGACCCAAATTTTTCACCACGAGCCTTGCAGTTTCTCCATCTACGGAGAAAAATTGAATGATGTCATCTTGTATTGCGGACCCGATGCGGCAAAACATTTTGTTGAGAAGATAGCGGAATGCGCGAGAGAACTTGCACCCGGCCTGAAAGGCTCTTACGTTTCTCCACCTGCTCTCACAACAGAACAACAACAGAGACATGACGCGGCGACAAGATGCGAGGAGTGTAACCAAGCTTTCACCCCCGAAAATTACAAGGTCGTCCACCATAACCACCAGAATGGATTATTTCTAAGCACCATCTGTAATTCATGCAATCTCAAGATTAAGGAGTCGCATTTTGTTGCCGTGTTTCTGCACTACACGGAGAAGTACGACACGCATCTCTTCGTCAAAGAGCTCCACAACATAACTTCTCGAATCAGCATCATTCCGAGAACGAGCGAGAAGTACATCGCGGTGAGAGTGTGGATCCCTCTCGAAGAAGGAAAAAGTGTGGAAGTGCGAATCCTGGACTCTTACAATTTCCTGTCCTCCAGCCTCGCAAGCCTTGCATCTCAACTTGGCGACGAAGATCTTGTGGCCACCAAGCAAAAATGTTTTTCGGGGAGAGATGAGAATTTGAATCTGTTGCGTCGCAAGGGCGTCTACCCCTACGAGTACGTCAACAATTTCGACAAATTTGACGAGACGGAACTTCCACCCCGGAAGGCATTTTATTCTTCTCTCACGGAGGACGTCTGTTCCGAAGAGGACTACGAACACGCTCGTAGTGTATGGACGGCATTCAATTGCCAAACTTTTCGCGATTATCACGATCTTTATCTGAAATTGGACGTGACACTTCTGATGGATATTTTCGAATCGTTTCGTAAGAGATGCATCACGATATACAAGTTGGATCCTGCGTATTTCTTCACCACGCCGGGATTGACTTGGGAATCGATGATGAAATACACCAAGGTGGAACTGGGACTCATCGCAGAGAAGGAACAGTATGCTTTCATGGAGAGTGCGATACGCGGTGGCATCGTCCAATGTCCCCGACGCCATGCTCAGGCAAACAATTCTCATACGCCTGGTTACGATGCATCGAAACCCAACACCTATATTGTCTACTGGGATGTCAACAACCTGTACGGCCACTCCATGTCCCAGTGTCTTCCCATCAGCGACTACGCGTGGATGACCGAAGAGGAACTCTCCTGCGAAGATTTTCTCAACTGGAGCGAAGATAATGAATGGGGCTGTTTCTTGGAAGTGGATCTCGATTATCCCGAAACGCTTCACGAGAAACATCACGGATTGGCCCTGGCCCCCACCAAGGAGAAGCCACCTGGAGGATCGGAGCCAAAACTCATACTAAGCATGGAGAACAAGCGGAATTACGTTCTGCACTACCGACTCCTCCAATTTTACATAAGTCACGGCTTGCAGTTGAAGAAAGTTCATAGAGGATTGAAGTTCCGACAGAGCAAGTGGCTCGAACCGTACATAGCCGAGAACACGCGCCGCAGAGCGCAATCGACATCGCCTGCAGACAAGGATCTGTACAAACTGTTCAATAACGCCATCTACGGCAAGACGATGGAGAACGTGCGTAATTACATCGACGCAACGTTGGTCACGGACGAAAAGAAATTTGAAAAGATCGTCGCGTCCCCCTACTTCAAAAACTTCACTATTTTCGACGAGAATCTAGTATTCGTCGAGAGGAACAAGAAGCAAGTGATGCTCAACAAGCCGATTGCCATAGGTGCCACCGTCCTTGAACTATCAAAATTGCACATGTACCAATCGTACTACGATCAGTTTCAACCTTTTTATGGAGATAACATCCAAATATGTTACATTGACACGGATAGCTTCATTTTTCTAATCCAAACACCAAGCCTCGAACATGATCTGACTAAGATGAAGCATCTGTTTGATTTTAGCAACTTACCATCAGGCCATCACTTACATTCGACAGAAAACAAAATGACGATTGGAAAGTTCAAAGATGAAGCGGTTGGTAATTACAGCAGGGAATTTGCGGGGCTTCGTGCCAAAATGTACTGTGTAAAGATTACAGAAGAAAAAGAGATCAAGAAGGCGAAGGGGGTAGGAAAAATAAGTACCAGCAAATTTAGCATGCAGGACTACAAAGAATGCCTTTTTCATGGTAAAAGGCAACTTAGCACCGATCATCGCATTGCAAGTAAATTGCATGATTTGTACACGACGCGCGTAACCAAAGTAGCATTGGATGCAGCGGACAACAAGTTACGTGTTCTCGATTGTCAAATCCACACGCGAGAGTGGGGGCACTACAATACAAGCGATAAATGTGACGTGTGTTAACCGTAACCCCATAGCCATGAAGTCCGCTGTGTTTTTGAAGAAGAATAGCATACGGAGGAAAAGAATGAAGGAGGGAGCCCTCGGGCGATGAAAAATAAGAGTTGAATTTAATGAGCCTCGTTTTGGAGCGGGCTTAACAACATAATAACAGGTTGCAACTTTTCATTGCCCGAGGGCTCCCTCCTTCATTCTTTTCCTCCGTCTGGTTTTTGAAGAATAGCAAATGCACAACGTGTTAAATAACAAGGACAATGAATCTCTTTGGTTTTCGCAAAGAAAGCAAGATGGACACTCCTTCACCAAATTCTAATAACCTTTTACCTTCCGTGTTATCTAAACTCAATGGTCTACTAATTGTACATCTTAATAGTATATGGACGGAAATAAATAACGATGTGGGCAAGATGTTTTATGTTTTTAATAACAATTTACATTTCTATGAAATTCCGATCGACGGGAAACTTCAAATCACCATAAATCCGGAGAACACAGGCGAAATCAAAATTTCTACCGGCAAGAACATTTTTCGAATGAAGCACGACAAGATACTTTCTAACATTACGTACGATGTGTCTGCAGGAGATTATCTTTACGTGGAACTCCTCGGAGACTACGACAAACTTATTCCTCTCTTCGTAGAATTACGAATCGTCTATCCTATTATAAATAACCGTTAACCAAAAATGCCTAACGACATTTTCGGCAACACCAAGCGTGTGGACCATGCAGAAGAGATTCTCATGTTGGACATTCGAGTTAAGAAGTTGAGGACTGATTTGATCGCTTTGCAGGAAACCTTAAACAAAAGTTTAGAGTCGGAAATCGCTACGCTCCAAACGCAATGTCTCGACCCCATTCTGAAAATCGATTCCGAACTGAAAACGCTCATAAAAAATTATGTCGACGTACCTTCTTACGACAGCGTTCAAAATATACAGTTGAACGTGGATTCGCTTCAAAATGATTTGGCCAAATTACAACAATTTCAATCGAAAAATGAAGATTTGGAAAAATTGAAACTCGAAATCGAAGAACGAACTTCTGCAATAGAAAAGAATTTCTCTGAACTTCAAACCGTGGTGAACGATATAGACGCAGAACGCTTGCATGTCGTTGTTTCCAAATTACAAGAAGAATTCACCAGCACGTTGGAAGAAATTAAATCCAAGTTGCAGACTTTGGAAGATACAATGACGAACCTACCATCGTCGGACGAACTGCAGGTCATCGGTAAAAGCGTCGCGAACATAAAAATTCAATTGGAGGCTTATCAAGATTTCGAACACATTCAAACCACCATCGCTACGCTTCAGGCGTCTCTGGAGTTGATCAACGAAGAAATTAAAAATATTCACGCTGAAGCAAGTGTGTTGACGAGTATTCAGGACACGTTAAGCACAGTTCAGCAGAAGATCCAATATTTGGAAAATTTGAACGTCGAATCCAATCTTCCTCATTTTCATCACGTACTGGACAACATACAGGGTGACTTGGAATCGTTACGAACGAGCGTGCCTTCGAGCGAAGATTTGGAAAAATTGAAAACGGCGGTGACGGCACTATCCGATTCGAGTGACATCAAAAGTTCGTTGAGCGATCTCGAGAGTAAAGTGGCCAATCTCCCTACCTCCAAAGAATTACATGCTTTGAAAAGGAACATATCACGTATGCTGAAACGACTGGAAACGGAAACGACGAACGTGGAACAGATTCGAGACGAACTTGCTTCGCTGGTGTCGACGCTGCCCACTTCGCAGAGCGTCGCCGACCTTCACACGCAGGTTACAGAGATGCGAAGCATCGTGAACGATCTTACCGAGAAGAGCTCGAAATTGAATCAAGTCGAGAACCTTCAGAACATCGTCGTCAACATCAGAGATCAAGTTGGAGTGCTGGAATCAACGCAGGAATCGACGCTGACCTCTTTCGGTGCCAAGTTGCAAGAACTCAACGAAAGCTACAAGCAGTTGAACGTGGAAGTGAAAATCAAACCGTCATTTTCTACCGTAACGGATACCATAGTCGAGCATTTGTTGCCCGTACAAAACACGCTGGGCCAGCTTCACAGCAACCTCGTTAGCGTCGACACTAAATTCGCTAAACTGCATTCTCTGCAAGCCATCGAAATCAACAGTGTACCCAATCAACAGAGAATCTCCACGTTCGTCGAAGGTAACAAACTGTACATGTTGCATCCTTATCATCCGTACTACAAGTTTCTCCTCGATGGCACGATTCAGATAAACGAATTTTCGTACTGGTCTCACGGCAGAAAAGCTAGCGTTCCCACCATGACTTTGATATCGAATCGTGGTGTCCAGAAAGCTGGAAACATTCCTCTGGCACGTTGGAACGAAACGCGCAACATATATGAAATACACGAAGACGAAGATCTCACCGTTTTCGACGTGAGTGCCGGCGATAAGCTGATCATTCAAAACACGAGCGAAGTGCCACCCTCTTTGAATCCCATCACGCTTGTGCTTCTCTTGAAACGCAATCTCTAAGAAAATGTCTAGGCAAGCCATCGTCGAAGAATTGCATAAACCTGCACGCCGCAACTACGAACGTTTGGCTGTGGTAACCAAGGGCATCGACGACCTCTGGCAAAGTGACCTCGTGGAGATGAGTAGCGGCAATTTGAAAAACGTGCATAAATTGAACAAGGGCAACAAGTACCTTCTCACCGTCATAGACACGTTTTCGAAATTCGCATGGGCTCTACCTTTGAAGGCGAAAACAGGAACATGCGTCACGGAAGCATTCAAATTAATTTTTCGCGAAAGCGGTGGCAGACGACCACGGTTTCTGCAAACGGACAACGGTAAAGAATTTTACAACGCCGTATTCCAAAAGTTTATTCAAAAACACAAGATTCGACATTATTCGAGCTTCAGTCACATCAAAGCCAGCATCGTGGAAAGATTCAATCGAACCTTGAAAACACACATGTGGAAACGATTCACGCTTCGGGGAAATTACAAATGGGTCGACATCCTGCCGGAACTCGTCGACACCTATAATGATACGGTACACAGAACGATAGGGATGAAGCCAGCCGACGTTACCAAGTCCGACGAGCAGCGTTTAATTTCTACCGTTTACTGTCCAAAGTACACACCCACGACAAAAAAAGCTAAATACAAAATTGGAGACCAGGTGAGGATCAGCAAATTCAAACGCACCTTCGAGAAGGGATTCACAAAAAATTGGAGCACGGAACTTTTTACAGTGGTTCGAGTTTTACCCGGAAACCGACACACGTATATAATAAAAGATAGTGGCGGCGAGATTTTGAAAGGAAGATTTTACGAAGAGGAACTCTCTAAAACGAAACACCCTGACACGTACCTCATCGAGAAAGTATTGCGTAGGAAAGGTGACAAACTGTTTGTCAAATGGCTGGGACTTCCGGAAAAGAGTTGGATCGACGCGGACGAAGTGATCTTGTAAGTACGTGGAACGTGGTGAAGCGTCTACCGGATCCGGAAAGTCAAACGAAGAAAAAGAACGGCGAGTTGCTTCCCGACAGCATCCGCTGTCTGATCGTAGGTCCTTCGGGGTGTGGGAAAACGACACTGCTCGTGGACAATTTTCTCCTCGCACCGAATTGGTTAAATTGGAAGAACAGGCACCTGTACGTGTTCTCGAAAAGTTTGGAGCAATCCAAATACCAGCAACTGATGAAACTGTACGATGGTCTGGACATTGCAACGTTCGCCTCGGAAATAAAACCACTCGACGATTGTCGTGAAAATTCAGTCGTTGTGTTCGACGACGCCATCCTGGAAAATCAAAATGAAATTCGCAACTTTTTCACGCAAGGTCGTCACAAAGGAATGGATTGTTTTTACCTAGCTCAAACGTTTTCCAAAATTCCAAAACAGTTAGTGCGCGACAACGCTAATTTCATATGTTTGTTTCGTCAAGATCACACCAACCTCAAGCACGCGTACGATGACTACGTAGGCGGAGACATGAACTACAATCAATTTTCGGAACGCTGCTCTACTTGCTGGAACGGCGACGATTTCGGATTCGCGACGATCGACATGACGAGAAAACCCAACGACGGAAAATACAGAAACAAAATCAACGATTTTCTAAACGTTGCAACGTTGTGAGAAACGACGTATATAAATAACGTCATGACGAAACGAAAAATCGAAGACGAAAATCTCAAGCTTCGCGATTACCTCGCGAAACGTTTCAAAGGTTGGAAATCCGAGAATCGCGGATTCTACGAAGAGAAGAAACGTCAGGATCAACCCGTGATCGATGCCATCAGCAGTCTAGGTAAAGAAATTAAAAGTGTCACGGAACAAAATAAAAATTTGATTAATGAACTCGTACCGCTCGCAGCTAAAAGTTACGCCGTACCCACGCCCATTTCGAGCATTCCTTCGACGCCATTCGAACTGAAGGATGCACCGACAAGACGTCGAGCCATTGGTAGCACGTCGTCGTCTTCGGATAAAATCGAGTTGGGACCTTTGGCACGAGACTACCTGAGCACGGGGAAATTCGACAAGGATGAAGTGTTCGGATTGTATCCCAGCATGGAAACCAGCGAAGGCGGCGGTGTGGTGTGGAAGATCGGGAAATCGAAGGTGACCTTCGAAGGTAACGACATTAAAGTCAATTTAGGCGACAAGGATAGTTGGAACAGGTATCCGGGTACGGTGGGACTGTGGGAACTCGTCGCCAAAAAGCAGCCGAAAGATTACACCGACGAAGATTACCAGAGTTACAAGGAAATTCTGATCATGACGGATGCCTTGTACCAGAACAACGACGCCTCGCAGAATAGGGTGAAATCGAGCAGCGGCGAGAAGTACAGGAATCTCATCAAACCGATTTGGAACCAGGTCAAAACAGGCAGCGGCGTCAAACGCTACAACACGTTACCCAAAGAATTCGTTTGGGTGGACGACGTTAGGAAACTCGTGGACCGATTGTTGGTGATAGCCGGCGAAGAGAATGCAGGCAACCGTAATTTCTACAACGAGAAGGTTGGCATCGTGGACATGATCAGCACGAAACTTTCCAACTTCATCGTGAACGACGACAAGGGCATAGGTTACCTGATCAAAATCATCAACACGCTGCCTCCGAAATTCTGGAACGTGGCCGAAGGAAAAGGACTCGTGAACGACATCATCAACAAGTTACCTTTCGAGATGCATCTACCTGGCTACCAGTACTGCGGACCGGGTACCAAACTCGAGAAAAGATTGGAGAGAGGAGACAAGGGTGTGAATCCGTTGGACGCCGCATGCAAAGATCACGACATCGCCTACAACACCACGCAGACGGATCTGGATGCACGTCACGAAGCAGACAGAAAGTTAGAGCACGCAGCTTTCGAAAGATTCGTGAGTAGAGACGCATCGTTGGGTGAACGGGTCGCCGCACTGGGTACCACCATCGCCATGAACACGAAACAAAAATTGGGGTGGGGTATATAAATAACATACAGTAAAAAAAAACAACATGGATTACATAACTAATTTGCCGTCCGAGCTACTATCTAAAATCTTCAAGAAAGTAGTTAACGGAGATGTTAATAAACTTGTAAACATAGCAAGAACAATGCCGGAATTTCGCATCCCTTGTGAAATGGTTCTCAAGGACCTTCTTCGGGAGATCAGCGGCCTGAGGTGCGGTGATCTCAACATTCTGCTTTCGGCTGGAGGGGAAAAATTGGAGGAGAGGTCGGACGAACTGTACGAGGCGATGCAGGGAAGAAGGCGGTATACTGATGATTGGTACAAGTCTATGCAGGAGAAGGAAGATATCACTACGCACATCCTCGCGTTTTCCGAAGCACGAACTTTCTTCCTCTGTTAAAAAAATCTTCGATACAAATCGTGAAAAAAAAACTTGATATATAAATAACACACATCGTGAAAAATAATCTTCGGTATATATAAATAACACACATCGTGAAAAACAATTAAATTTCTCTCTAACACTTTGAAATTTTTTTTGATATGACGACCGAAAAAATAAGTGATCTCCAAGCATTAAAACAAATGCTAAATTTGTCAGTCGAGTATGTAAAAATTCAGGAATTGGAAGTCGACAAACCTTACACGATAACTTCCGGTTCAATCGTTTCTACCCAGTATGGTCCCAAGGTACGCCTGTTGCTCAACGCACAATACAGTCTATTTTTACCAGATCGATACGCTAACATGTTATCCGACGAGAAGCTATCTATTTTAATCGAGAACAAAACTCGAATCGTGTACAAGGGGACAAAAGAACTTCTTGGCAAGAAAACGAAGCACGTTATAGAATTTGTGTAACGACTGCGAGGCTTTGAAAATATATAAATAACATACCGTAAAAAACTACACAAGAAAAAATCTCAGAATATATATATAAATAACATACCGTGAAAATAACACATAGAGCATCAACATGAAGCCCAAGGGTGTCGTGTACCAGATACCATATTCGAATCTAAAAAATCTAGGTACCCTCGATGGGTTACTCACCAAGAAACAACGCGAGAAGAAACGTTCTTGCTTGTCGAAAGGACATGGAATGAAATTGCTGCTCAGCACACCTCAATTGAAAAGATTGCAGCGTTCGCGGAAACAGCAAAAGATTGGAGGTTTCATATTCAGCATCCCGGCCATCCTGGCAGCATTGGGGGCCGTTGGAAGTTTGGCCGGCGGAAGTGCCGCCATCGCGAAAACCGTCATCGACTCGAAGAAGAACAAGGCGGAATTGGAAGAACAGAAACGTCACAACCTGGCCATGGAGAAGAAGGGGAAAGGTATAACCAAAAAACAAAAAAGCAACCTCGATGCTTTGAAGAAATATAAAAAAAAGAAACAGAAGCACTCACCAACCGAGATATTGAATCTCTGATCGAACCGTTACAAATCAAACACTTCAGAGGAGTTTTTATGTCCGACTCGTTACCTTCAAGCGTCAAAAGAAGAGAATGCGGCGTAGTCAACTTGGACGGCCAAGAAAATCCAGGCACGCATTGGATATGTTACCACAAAAACGACAATGATAAAGCATTCGTTTTCGATTCTTTCGGAGGTGTTCCACCTACAAATTTAGTTCATTATCTGAAAACGAGCAAAACCTCCATATACTACAACGACGAACGCATTCAAGATTTCGGAGACGTGAACTGCGGTCATCTCTGCCTCTCCGTGCTCGCATTTCTCTCTAAAATAAATAACCCTACGATCGAGGATTTCCAGAAAGCATTGTGGAACCTCAAACAGCATCACTAGGATGGGCGTGTTCCATCTCACGAGCGAATCTTCAATCTTGAAACTCACGCTGCACGACGACATCGTCTATCCTAAATCCGTGGCTCTGCGTGCATTCTACAGCATGTACCTCATACCTAACGTCACCCAGCACAACAACAAAATTAGCGTCGGAAGCGAACACATCGTCGTCACGCCAGGCCAATACAATCTTTCCACTTTGCAAGCTCAATTACCCAAAGGCACGTACCTTTCTCAAAATTCGGTCACGCACAGAGTGGAAATCCTATCCGCGACGGAGACCGTGGACCTGGGCACCATAGGAGAACTTTTAGGTTTCGAGAACGACACCAAACTCGAAGCTGGCATCAAGCACGTGGCAACCAACATTCCTAAATTTTTGGCCATAGAGACTCTGAACGTACACTGTAACGTGGCAGAAGGTATGATCACGAAATCTTCGGACGGATTACTGGGAAGTCACAAGCAGACGGGAATCATAGCCACTTTCAAACCAAGTTCCGAGTTCATGGAACCGATCATCTACACGCCCTCTTCGCCGATCTATTTTCCAGTATGTCGCAACCGCATAGACGACATAGAGTTGGTGGTGACGAACGAGAAAGGAGACGTGGTAGATTTCGCAGGTGCCACTACGACGGCCATCGTGGAGATCAACGTATAATAAATAACCATACATGTAAAATGGAGCAAATCGAAAGTTACGAATTGCAGTCTTTCCCACCCAACCGTCGCACGTTCGCCAATCTCAACGAGGCGAACAGGGAGATCGAATACGATGTGGACGTAGGGGACGGGTTCGTTCATCCTCACAGAGCGGACCTCTACCTTCAATTCGACGTGGTGAAGAAGGAAAGCGGAGACGCGTTTCCCGCAGCAGCAAACTTGATACTCGTGGACAACTTCGTGCCTCACCTGTTCTCGCAGGTGGAGGTGAGGAAACACAACACCGTCATCGACAGAATAGATTATCCAGGCATCACGTCGACGGCAGTGGGAACGTTGAAATTATCCAAAACGGATGCAGCATACTACCAGGCCGGGGGATTCGAAGCCGGGACCAAAATATCGACGAAAAGTCACACGGTGCTCTTTCCCATGCGTCTGTTGCCTGGTTTCTTCTCGGACTACAAGGAGATCATGTGGAAGGGAGGACTGAGAGTCACGTTTCGAAGAGCGGCCAACGACAACGACGCACTGATGCGATACGCTACTTTGGGTCCGGACGGCACCACGCCGATAGCCAACACTTTACCCGAAGCGGCCAAGTGCGTCATCCAAAGCATGGAATTAAGAATGCCGGTGGTGGAATACGAAACAAACTACGCCCTCAAGTACAAAGCGGAGATCTTGAAAAGTCCACAGGTGTTGATTCACTTTCACGGTTACCAGTGCGTGCAGAAGATGGCGTCGGGAAGTCACATGGAATTCGACGTGACGACGCAGTTCAACAACATACAGTTCGACATGCCAGATTTCGTCGTAGTGCTCTTTCAGACCGGGAGGAACAAAAATCAGGAAAAAGATTCCAGCAAATTCGACGACTGCAAGATCAAGAACGTTTATCTGAAGAATGGACGCAATGAAGTGTTCCCGCGCGAGAATTACAATCTTGACGTGACCAAAAACGATTACCTCAAACTTTACGAAGCGTTTTCGGCTTACAAACGCGTGACCGAGGGAAGTGTGGACATGTACTACACGCCCAGCGAATTCAAAGCACGGAGGCCGATGACCGTCATCAACACATCTAAGAGAAAGCAGGTGGTGGTCAACGATCGCACCAACATCAAGGTCGTCTGCGAGTTCCACGACGCGCTGCCCGAGGATACCCTATGCAGTGTCATCCTGATTGCAGAGAAGTCCTTCGCGTACGACGTGAAGAACGAGAGGGTGACGGAACAGTTTTAAAATTCATAAAAAATTGCCACATACTAAAAAATCAACATCCAACACATTTTAGGTTATATAAAATTTGTGAAAAACCTTATAATACTGAAATATTAAAACAAACAGAGTCTCTTGTAGGTTAGTTCGGTGCGTAAATAAAAAAATAATAGGTTAAGTTATATCACTTAGGATCGTAAAAAAATTAAAAAATCGTAAGAAAAAAAAGATAGGTTAAGTTGTATCACGTAAGATCGTGATATACCTACCAAGTATGAGTGGAAAAAAAAATGAGTGCAGTGAAAATTTGTACTAAAACATCGCTGAACGCTAAAACATCGACAAAAAATTGTCAAAATCGTAAGAAAAAAAAGATAGGTTAAGTTGTATCACGTAAGATCGTGATATACCTACCAAGTATGAGTGGAAAAAAATGAGTGTGGTGAAAATTTGTACTAAAACATCGCTGAACGCTAAAACATCGACAAAAAATTGTCAAAATCGTAAGAAAAAAAAGATAGGTTAAGTTGTATCACGTAAGATCGTGATCGAGCCTCACCGAGCCCCACTTCCGGTTTGTGAACTCTCAAGCAAAATTGCCAGCTCCTTGCTGTTTTAGGTTAGGTTAGACCAAAAACCTTGGTGATTTTTTCGAATAAGCGGTTGCCAACACGGCGAGCCTCACCGAGCCTCAAAAGAAGGCGTTGAATTCCCCAATCTGCACTACTGTGTCTCGACCTCCAATGGATCCCTGCAAAGTTTGGTGAAGATCTGAGTATGTAGTTTTTGACCTTATCTGGAACCTCCCATCTGAAAATTTGAAAATTCCTAAAAAATCCGTGCAAAATCTTGATGACCCCAATCTCTTGTTTTGTACGTTTTTTCCACGTGTCTTCACATCCAATGTATTCCTGCAATGTTTGGTGAAGATCTGAGTATGTAGTTTTTGACCTTATATGGAACCTCCTATCTGAAAATTTGAAAATTCTTAAAAAATTCGACCAAAATCTTGATGTTCCGAATCCTATGTTTTGTATGTTTTTTCCACGTGTCTTGACATCCAATGTATCCATGCAAAGTTTGGTGAAGATCTGAGTATGTAGTTTTTGACCTTATATTGAACCTCCCATCTGAAAATTTGAAAATTCTTAAAAAATTCGTCCAAAATCTTGATGACCCCAATCTCTTGTTTTGTACGTTTTTTCCACGTGTCTTGACATCCAAAGTATCCCTGCAAAGTTTGGTGAAGATCTGAGTATGTAGTTTTTGACCTTATATTGAACCTCCCATCTGAAAATTTGAAAATTCTTAAAAAATTCGTCCAAAATCGTGATGTCTCCAATCTCTTGTTTTGTACGTTTTTTCCACGTGTCTTGACATCCAATGTATCCATGCAAAGTTTGGTGAAGATCTGAGTATGTCGTTTTTGACCTTATCTGGAACCTCCCATCTGAAAATTTGAAAATTCTTAAAAAATTCGTCGAAAATCTTGATGTCTCCAATCTTTTGTTTTGTACGTTTTTTCCACGTGTCTTGACATGCAAAGTATCCCTGCAACGTTTGGTGAAGATCTGAGTATGTAGTTTTTGACCTTATCTGGAACCTCCTATCTGAAAATTTGAAAATTCTTCAAAAATTCGTCGAAAATCTTGATGTCTCCAATCTCTTGTTTTGTACGTTTTTTCCACGTGTCTTGACATCCAATGTATTCCTGCAATGTTTGGTGGAGATCTGAGTATGTAGTTTTAGACCTTATCTGGAACCTCCTATCTGAAAATTTGAAAATTCTTCAAAAATTCGTCCAAAATCTTGATGTCTCCAATCTCTTGTTTTGTACGTTTTTTCCACGTGTCTCGACCTGCAATGGATCTCTGCAAAGTTTGGTGAAGATCTGAGTATGTCGTTTTTGACCTTATCTGGAACATCCTTTCTGAAAATTTGAAAATTCTTAAAAAATTCGTCGAAAATCTTGATGTCTCCAATCTCTTGTTTTGTACGTTTTTTCCACGTGTCTTGACATCCAATGTATCCCTGCAAAGTTTGGTGAAGATCTGAGTATGTAGTTTTTGACCTTATATGGAACCTCCTATCTGAAAATTTGAAAATTCTTAAAAAATTCGTCCAAAATCTTGATGTCTCCAATCTCTTGTTTTGTACGTTTTTTCCACGTGTCTCGACCTCCAATGGATCCCTGCAAAGTTTGGTGAAGATCTGAGTATGTCGTTTTTGACCTTATCTGGAACCTCCCATCTGAAAATTTGAAAATTCTTAAAAAATTCGTCGAAAATCTTGATGTCTCCGATCTCTTGTTTTGTACGTTTTTTCCACGTGTCTTGACATGCAAAGTATTCCTGCAAAGTTTGGTGAAGATCTGAGTATGTAGTTTTTGACCTCATCTGGAACCTCCTATCTGAAAATTTGAAAATTCTTAAAAAATTCGTCCAAAATCTTGATGTCTCCAATCTCTTGTTTTGTACGTTTTTTCCACGTGTCTTGACATCCAATGTATCCCTGCAATGTTTGGTGAAGATCTGAGTATGTAGTTTTTGACCTTATCTGGAACCTCCCATCTGAAAATTTGAAAATTCCTAAAAAATCCGTCCAAAATCTTGATGACCCCAATCTCTTGTTTTGTACTTTTTTTCCACGTGTCTCGACCTCCAATGTATCCCTGCAAAGTTTGGTGAAGATCTGAGTATGTAGTTTTTGACCTTATATGGAACCTCCTATCTGAAAATTTGAAAATTCTTAAAAAATTCGTCCAAAATCTTGATGTCACCAATCCTATGTTTTGTATGTTTTTTCCACGTGTCTTGACATCCAATGTATCCATGCAAAGTTTGGTGAAGATCTGAGTATGTCGTTTTTGACCTTATCTGGAACCTCCCATCTGAAAATTTGAAAATTCTTAAAAAATTCGTCGAAAATCTTGATGTCTCCGATCTCTTGTTTTGTACGTTTTTTCCACGTGTCTTGACATGCAAAGTATTCCTGCAAAGTTTGGTGAAGATCTGAGTATGTAGTTTTTGACCTCATCTGGAACCTCCTATCTGAAAATTTGAAAATTCTTAAAAAATTCGTCCAAAATTTTGATGTCTCCAATCTCTTGTTTTGTACGTTTTTTCCACGTGTCTTGACATCCAATGTATCCCTGCAATGTTTGGTGAAGATCTGAGTATGTAGTTTTTGACCTTATCTGGAACCTCCCATCTGAAAATTTGAAAATTACTAAAAAATCCGTCCAAAATCTTGATGACCCCAATCTCTTGTTTTGTACGTTTTTTCCACGTGTCTTGACATCCAATGTATCCCTGCAAAGTTTGGTGAAGATCTGAGTATGTAGTTTTTGACCTTATCTGGAACCTCCTATCTGAAAATTTGAAAATTCTAAAAAATTCGTCCAAAATCTTGATGTCTCCAATCTCTTGTTTTGTACGTTTTTTCCACGTGTCTTGATATCCAATGTATCCCTGCAAAGTTTGGTGAAGATCTGAGTATGTAGTTTTTGACCTTATCTGGAACCTCCCATCTGAAAATTTGAAAATTCTTAAAAAATTCGACCAAAATCTTGATGTCTCCAATCTCTTGTTTTGTACGTTTTTTCCACGTGTCTTGACATCCAATGTATCCCTGCAAAGTTTGGTGAAGATCTGAGTATGTAGTTTTTGACCTTATCTGGAACCTCCCATCTGAAAATTTGAAAATTCCTAAAAAATCCGTGCAAAATCTTGATGACCCCAATCTCTTGTTTTGTACGTTTTTTCCACGTGTCTTGACATCCAATGTATTCCTGCAATGTTTGGTGAAGATCTGAGTATGTAGTTTTTGACCTTATATGGAACCTCCTATCTGAAAATTTGAAAATTCTTAAAAAATTCGTCCAAAATCTTGATGTCTCCAATCTCTTGTTTTGTACGTTTTTTCCACGTGTCTTGACATCCAATGTATCCCTGCAAAGTTTGGTGAAGATCTGAGTATGTAGTTTTTGACCTTATCTGGAACCTCCCATCTGAAAATTTGAAAATTCCTAAAAAATCCGTGCAAAATCTTGATGTCTCCAATCTCTTGTTTTGTACGTTTTTTCCACGTGTCTTGACATCCAATGTATCCCTGCAAAGTTTGGTGAAGATCTGAGTATGTAGTTTTTGACCTTATCTGGAACCTCCCATCTGAAAATTTGAAAATTCCTAAAAAATCCGTGCAAAATCTTGATGACCCCAATCTCTTGTTTTCTACGTTTTTTCCACGTGTCTTGACATCCAATGTATCCATGCAAAGTTTGGTGAAGATCTGAGTATGTCGTTTTTGACCTTATCTGGAACATCCTTTCTGAAAATTTGAAAATTGTTAAAAAATTCGTCCAAAATCTTGATGTCTCCAATCTCTTTTTTGTACGTTTTTTCCACGTGTCTTGACATCCAATGTATCCCTGCAAAGTTTGGTGAAGATCTGAGTATGTAGTTTTTGACCTTATCTGGAACCTCCCCTCTGAAAATTTGAAAATTCTTCAAAAATTCGTCGAAAATCTTGATGTCTCCAATCTCTTGTTTTGTACGTTTTTTCCACGTGTCTCGACCTCCAATGGATCCCTGCAAAGTTTGGTGAAGATCTGAGTATGTCGTTTTTGACCTTATCTGGAACATCCTTTCTGAAAATTTGAAAATTCTTAAAAAATTCGTCGAAAATCTTGATGTCTCCAATCTCTTGTTTTGTACGTTTTTTCCACGTATCTTGACATCCAATGTATCCCTGCAAAGTTTGGTGAAGATCTGAGTATGTAGTTTTTGACCTTATATGGAACCTCCTATCTGAAAATTTGAAAATTCTTAAAAAATTCGTCCAAAATCTTGATGTCTCCAATCTCTTGTTTTGTACGTTTTTTCCACGTGTCTCGACCTCCAATGGATCCCTGCAAAGTTTGGTGAAGATCTGAGTATGTCGTTTTTGACCTTATCTGGAACCTCCCATCTGAAAATTTGAAAATTCTTCAAAAATTCGTCGAAAATCTTGATGTCTCCGATCTCTTGTTTTGTACGTTTTTTCCACGTGTCTTGACATGCAAAGTATTCCTGCAAAGTTTGGTGAAGATCTGAGTATGTAGTTTTTGACCTCATCTGGAACCTCCTATCTGAAAATTTGAAAATTCTTAAAAAATTCGTCCAAAATCTTGATGTCTCCAATCTCTTGTTTTGTACGTTTTTTCCACGTGTCTTGACATCCAATGTATCCCTGCAATGTTTGGTGAAGATCTGAATATGTAGTTTTTGACCTTATATGGAACCTCCCATCTGAAAATTTGAAAATTCCTAAAAAATCCGTCCAAAATCTTGATGACCCCAATCTCTTGTTTTGTACTTTTTTTCCACGTGTCTCGACCTCCAATGTATCCCTGCAAAGTTTGGTGAAGATCTGAGTATGTAGTTTTTGACCTTATATGGAACCTCCTATCTGAAAATTTGAAAATTCTTAAAAAATTCGTCGAAAATCTTGATGTCTCCGATCTCTTGTTTTGTACGTTTTTTCCACGTGTCTTGACATGCAAAGTATTCCTGCAAAGTTTGGTGAAGATCTGAGTATGTAGTTTTTGACCTCATCTGGAACCTCCTATCTGAAAATTTGAAAATTCTTAAAAAATTCGTCCAAAATCTTGATGTCTCCAATCTCTTGTTTTGTACGTTTTTTCCACGTGTCTTGACATCCAATGTATCCCTTCAATGTTTGGTGAAGATCTGAGTATGTAGTTTTTGACCTTATCTGGAACCTCCCATCTGAAAATTTGAAAATTCCTAAAAAATCCGTCCAAAATCTTGATGACCCCAATCTCTTTTTTGTACGTTTTTTCCACGTTTCTTGACATCCAATGTATCCCTGCAAAGTTTGGTGAAGATCTGAGTATGTAGTTTTTGACCTTATCTGGAACCTCCCATCTGAAAATTTGAAAATTCTTAAAAAATTCGACCAAAATCTTGATGTCTCCAATCTCTTTTTTGTACGTTTTTTCCACGTGTCTTGACATCCAATGTATCCCTGCAAAGTTTGGTGAAGATCTGAGTATGTAGTTTTTGACCTTATCTGGAACCTCCCATCTGAAAATTTGAAAATTCTTAAAAAATTCGACCAAAATCTTGATGTCTCCAATCTTTTGTTTTGTACGTTTTTTCCACGTGTCTTGACACATAATGTATCCATACAAAGTTTGGTGAAGATCTGAGTATGTAGTTTTTGACCTTATATGGAACCTCCTATCTGAAAATTTGAAAATTCTTAAAAAATTCGTCCAAAATCTTGATGTCTCCAATCTCTTGTTTTGTACGTTTTTTCCACGTGTCTTGACATCCAATGAATCCCTGCAAAGTTTGGTGAACATCTGAGTATGTAGTTTTTGACCTTATCTGGAACCTCCCACCTGAAAATTTGAAAATTCCTAAAAAATCCGTGCAAAATCTTGATGACCCCAATCTCTTGTTTTGTACGTTTTTTCCACGTGTCTTGAGATCCAATGTATCCATGCAAAGTTTTTTGAAGATCTGAGTATGTCGTTTTTGACCTTATCTGGAACATCCTTTCTGAAAATTTGAAAATTGTTAAAAAATTCGTCCAAAATCTTGATGTCTCCAATCTCTTTTTTGTACGTTTTTTCCACGTGTCTTGACATCCAATGTATCCCTGCAAAGTTTGGTGAAGATCTGAGTATGTAGTTTTTGACCTTATATGGAACCTCCTATCTGAAAATTTGAAAATTCTTAAAAAATTCGTCCAAAATCTTGATGTCTCCAATCTCTTGTTTTGTACGTTTTTTCCACGTGCCTTGACATCCAATGTATCCCTGCAAAGTTTGGTGAAGATCTGAGTATGTAGTTTTTGACCTTATCTGGAACCTCCCATCTGAAAATTTGAAAATTCCTAAAAAATCCGTGCAAAATCTTGATGACCCCAATCTCTTGTTTTGTACGTTTTTTCCACGTGTCTTGACATCCAATGTATTCCTGCAATGTTTGGTGAAGATCTGAGTATGTAGTTTTTGACCTTATATGGAACCTCCTGTCTGAAAATTTGAAAATTCTTAAAAAATTCGACCAAAATCTTGATGTTCCGAATCCTATGTTTTGTATGTTTTTTCCACGTGTCTTGACATCCAATGTATCCATGCAAAGTTTGGTGAAGATCTGAGTATGTAGTTTTTGACCTTATATTGAACCTCCCATCTGAAAATTTGAAAATTCTTAAAAAATTCGTCCAAAATCTTGATGACCCCAATCTCTTGTTTTGTACGTTTTTTCCACGTGTCTTGACATCCAAAGTATCCCTGCAAAGTTTGGTGAAGATCTGAGTATGTAGTTTTTGACCTTATATTGAACCTCCCATCTGAAAATTTGAAAATTCTTAAAAAATTCGTCCAAAATCTTGATGTCTCCAATCTCTTGTTTTGTACGTTTTTTCCACGTGTCTTGACATCCAATGTATCCATGCAAAGTTTGGTGAAGATCTGAGTATGTCGTTTTTGACCTTATCTGGAACCTCCCATCTGAAAATTTGAAAATTCTTAAAAAATTCGTCGAAAATCTTGATGTCTCCAATCTTTTGTTTTGTACGTTTTTTCCACGTGTCTTGACATGCAAAGTATCCCTGCAACGTTTGGTGAAGATCTGAGTATGTAGTTTTTGACCTTATCTGGAACCTCCTATCTGAAAATTTGAAAATTCTTCAAAAATTCGTCGAAAATCTTGATGTCTCCAATCTCTTGTTTTGTACGTTTTTTCCACGTGTCTTGACATCCAATGTATTCCTGCAATGTTTGGTGGAGATCTGAGTATGTAGTTTTAGACCTTATCTGGAACCTCCTATCTGAAAATTTGAAAATTCTTCAAAAATTCGTCCAAAATCTTGATGTCTCCAATCTCTTGTTTTGTACGTTTTTTCCACGTGTCTCGACCTGCAATGGATCTCTGCAAAGTTTGGTGAAGATCTGAGTATGTCGTTTTTGACCTTATCTGGAACATCCTTTCTGAAAATTTGAAAATTCTTAAAAAATTCGTCGAAAATCTTGATGTCTCCAATCTCTTGTTTTGTACGTTTTTTCCACGTGTCTTGACATCCAATGTATCCCTGCAAAGTTTGGTGAAGATCTGAGTATGTAGTTTTTGACCTTATATGGAACCTCCTATCTGAAAATTTGAAAATTCTTAAAAAATTCGTCCAAAATCTTGATGTCTCCAATCTCTTGTTTTGTAAGTTTTTTCCACGTGTCTCGACCTCCAATGGATCCCTGCAAAGTTTGGTGAAGATCTGAGTATGTCGTTTTTGACCTTATCTGGAACCTCCCATCTGAAAATTTTAAAATTCTTAAAAAATTCGTCGAAAATCTTGATGTCTCCGATCTCTTGTTTTGTACGTTTTTTCCACGTGTCTTGACATGCAAAGTATTCCTGCAAAGTTTGGTGAAGATCTGAGTATGTAGTTTTTGACCTCATCTGGAACCTCCTATCTGAAAATTTGAAAATTCTTAAAAAATTCGTCCAAAATCTTGATGTCTCCAATCTCTTGTTTTGTACGTTTTTTCCACGTGTCTTGACATCCAATGTATCCCTGCAATGTTTGGTGAAGATCTGAGTATGTAGTTTTTGACCTTATCTGGAACCTCCCATCTGAAAATTTGAAAATTCCTAAAAAATCCGTCCAAAATCTTGATGACCCCAATCTCTTGTTTTGTACTTTTTTTCCACGTGTCTCGACCTCCAATGTATCCCTGCAAAGTTTGGTGAAGATCTGAGTATGTAGTTTTTGACCTTATATGGAACCTCCTATCTGAAAATTTGAAAATTCTTAAAAAATTCGTCCAAAATCTTGATGTCACCAATCCTATGTTTTGTATGTTTTTTCCACGTGTCTTGACATCCAATGTATCCATGCAAAGTTTGGTGAAGATCTGAGTATGTCGTTTTTGACCTTATCTGGAACCTCCCATCTGAAAATTTGAAAATTCTTAAAAAATTCGTCGAAAATCTTGATGTCTCCGATCTCTTGTTTTGTACGTTTTTTCCACGTGTCTTGACATGCAAAGTATTCCTGCAAAGTTTGGTGAAGATCTGAGTATGTAGTTTTTGACCTCATCTGGAACCTCCTATCTGAAAATTTGAAAATTCTTAAAAAATTCGTCCAAAATTTTGATGTCTCCAATCTCTTGTTTTGTACGTTTTTTCCACGTGTCTTGACATCCAATGTATCCCTGCAATGTTTGGTGAAGATCTGAGTATGTAGTTTTTGACCTTATCTGGAACCTCCCATCTGAAAATTTGAAAATTACTAAAAAATCCGTCCAAAATCTTGATGACCCCAATCTCTTGTTTTGTACGTTTTTTCCACGTGTCTTGACATCCAATGTATCCCTGCAAAGTTTGGTGAAGATCTGAGTATGTAGTTTTTGACCTTATCTGGAACCTCCTATCTGAAAATTTGAAAATTCTTAAAAAATTCGTCCAAAATCTTGATGTCTCCAATCTCTTGTTTTGTACGTTTTTTCCACGTGTCTTAATATCCAATGTATCCCTGCAAAGTTTGGTGAAGATCTGAGTATGTAGTTTTTGACCTTATCTGGAACCTCCCATCTGAAAATTTGAAAATTCTTAAAAAATTCGACCAAAATCTTGATGTCTCCAATCTTTTGTTTTGTTCTTTTTTTCCACGTGTCTTGACACATAATGTATCCATGCAAAGTTTGGTGAAGATCTGAGTATGTAGTTTTTGACCTTATATGGAACCTCCTATCTGAAAATTTGAAAATTCTTAAAAAATTCGTCCAAAATCTTGATGTCTCCAATCTCTTGTTTTGTACGTTTTTTCCACGTGTCTTGACATCCAATGTATCCCTGCAAAGTTTGGTGAAGATCTGAGTATGTAGTTTTTGACCTTATCTGGAACCTCCCATCTGAAAATTTGAAAATTCCTAAAAAATCCGTGCAAAATCTTGATGACCCCAATCTCTTGTTTTGTACGTTTTTTCCACGTGTCTTGACATCCAATGTATTCCTGCAATGTTTGGTGAAGATCTGAGTATGTAGTTTTTGACCTTATATGGAACCTCCTATCTGAAAATTTGAAAATTCTTAAAAAATTCGACCAAAATCTTGATGTTCCGAATCCTATGTTTTGTATGTTTTTTCCACGTGTCTTGACATCCAATGTATCCATGCAAAGTTTGGTGAAGATCTGAGTATGTAGTTTTTGACCTTATATTGAACCTCCCATCTGAAAATTTGAAAATTCTTAAAAAATTCGTCCAAAATCTTGATGACCCCAATCTCTTGTTTTGTACGTTTTTTCCACGTGTCTTGACATCCAAAGTATCCCTGCAAAGTTTGGTGAAGATCTGAGTATGTAGTTTTTGACCTTATATGGAACCTCCTTTCTGAAAATTTGAGAATTCTTAAAAAATTCGTCCAAAATCTTGATGTCTCCAATCTCTTGTTTTGTACGTTTTTTCCACGTGTCTTGACATCCAATGTATCCATGCAAAGTTTGGTGAAGATCTGAGTATGTCGTTTTTGACCTTATCTGGAACCTCCCATCTGAAAATTTGAAAATTCTTAAAAAATTCGTCGAAAATCTTGATGTCTCCAATCTTTTGTTTTGTACGTTTTTTCCACGTGTCTTGACATGCAAAGTATCCCTGCAACGTTTGGTGAAGATCTGAGTATGTAGTTTTTGACCTTATCTGGAACCTCCTATCTGAAAATTTGAAAATTCTTAAAAAATTCGTCGAAAATCTTGATGTCTCCAATCTCTTGTTTTGTACGTTTTTTCCACGTGTCTTGATATCCAATGTATCCCTGCAAAGTTTGGTGAAGATCTGAGTATGTCGTTTTTGACCTTATCTGGAACATCCTTTCTGAAAATTTGAAAATTGTTAAAAAATTCGTCCAAAATCTTGATGTCTCCAATCTCTTTTTTGTACGTTTTTTCCACGTGTCTTGACATCCAATGTATCCCTGCAAAGTTTGGTGAAGATCTGAGTATGTAGTTTTTGACCTTATCTGGAACCTCCCATCTGAAAATTTGAAAATTCTTAAAAAATTCGACCAAAATCTTGATGTCTCCAATCTTTTGTTTTGTACGTTTTTTCCACGTGTCTTGACACATAATGTATCCATGCAAAGTTTGGTGAAGATCTGAGTATGTAGTTTTTGACCTTATATGGAACCTCCTATCTGAAAATTTGAAAATTCTTAAAAAATTCGTCCAAAATCTTGATGTCTCCAATCTCTTGTTTTGTACGTTTTTTCCACGTGTCTTGACATCCAATGTATCCGTGCAAAGTTTGGTGAAGATCTGAGTATGTAGTTTTTGACCTTATCTGGAACCTCCCATCTGAAAATTTGAAAATTCCTAAAAAATCCGTGCAAAATCTTGATGACCCCAATCTCTTGTTTTCTACGTTTTTTCCACGTGTCTTGACATCCAATGTATCCATGCAAAGTTTGGTGAAGATCTGAGTATGTCGTTTTTGACCTTATCTGGAACATCCTTTCTGAAAATTTGAAAATTGTTAAAAAATTCGTCCAAAATCTTGATGTCTCCAATCTCTTTTTTGTACGTTTTTTCCACGTGTCTTGACATCCAATGTATCCCTGCAAAGTTTGGTGAAGATCTGAGTATGTAGTTTTTGACCTTATCTGGAACCTCCCCTCTGAAAATTTGAAAATTCTTCAAAAATTCGTCGAAAATCTTGATGTCTCCAATCTCTTGTTTTGTACGTTTTTTCCACGTGTCTCGACCTCCAATGGATCCCTGCAAAGTTTGGTGAAGATCTGAGTATGTCGTTTTTGACCTTATCTGGAACATCCTTTCTGAAAATTTGAAAATTCTAAAAAAATTCGTCGAAAATCTTGATGTCTCCAATCTCTTGTTTTGTACGTTTTTTCCACGTATCTTGACATCCAATGTATCCCTGCAAAGTTTGGTGAAGATCTGAGTATGTAGTTTTTGACCTTATATGGAACCTCCTATCTGAAAATTTGAAAATTCTTAAAAAATTCGTCCAAAATCTTGATGTCTCCAATCTCTTGTTTTGTACGTTTTTTCCACGTGTCTCGACCTCCAATGGATCCCTGCAAAGTTTGGTGAAGATCTGAGTATGTCGTTTTTGACCTTATCTGGAACCTCCCATCTGAAAATTTGAAAATTCTTCAAAAATTCGTCGAAAATCTTGATGTCTCCGATCTCTTGTTTTGTACGTTTTTTCCACGTGTCTTGACATGCAAAGTATTCCTGCAAAGTTTGGTGAAGATCTGAGTATGTAGTTTTTGACCTCATCTGGAACCTCCTATCTGAAAATTTGAAAATTCTTAAAAAATTCGTCCAAAATCTTGATGTCTCCAATCTCTTGTTTTGTACGTTTTTTACACGTGTCTTGACATCCAATGTATCCCTGCAATGTTTGGTGAAGATCTGAATATGTAGTTTTTGACCTTATCTGGAACCTCCCATCTGAAAATTTGAAAATTCCTAAAAAATCCGTCCAAAATCTTGATGACCCCAATCTCTTGTTTTGTACTTTTTTTCCACGTGTCTCGACCTCCAATGTATCCCTGCAAAGTTTGGTGAAGATCTGAGTATGTAGTTTTTGACCTTATATGGAACCTCCTATCTGAAAATTTGAAAATTCTTAAAAAATTCGTCGAAAATCTTGATGTCTCCGATCTCTTGTTTTGTACGTTTTTTCCACGTGTCTTGACATGCAAAGTATTCCTGCAAAGTTTGGTGAAGATCTGAGTATGTAGTTTTTGACCTCATCTGGAACCTCCTATCTGAAAATTTGAAAATTCTTAAAAAATTCGTCCAAAATCTTGATGTCTCCAATCTCTTGTTTTGTACGTTTTTTCCACGTGTCTTGACATCCAATGTATCCCTTCAATGTTTGGTGAAGATCTGAGTATGTAGTTTTTGACCTTATCTGGAACCTCCCATCTGAAAATTTGAAAATTCCTAAAAAATCCTTCCAAAATCTTGATGACCCCAATCTCTTTTTTGTACGTTTTTTTCCACGTTTCTTGACATCCAATGTATCCCTGCAAAGTTTGGTGAAGATCTGAGTATGTAGTTTTTGACCTTATCTGGAACCTCCCATCTGAAAATTTGAAAATTCTTAAAAAATTCGACCAAAATCTTGATGTCTCCAATCTCTTTTTTGTACGTTTTTTCCACGTGTCTTGACATCCAATGTATCCCTGCAAAGTTTGGTGAAGATCTGAGTATGTAGTTTTTGACCTTATCTGGAACCTCCCATCTGAAAATTTGAAAATTCTTAAAAAATTCGACCAAAATCTTGATGTCTCCAATCTTTTGTTTTGTACGTTTTTTCCACGTGTCTTGACACATAATGTATCCATGCAAAGTTTGGTGAAGATCTGAGTATGTAGTTTTTGACCTTATATGGAACCTCCTATCTGAAAATTTGAAAATTCTTAAAAAATTCGTCCAAAATCTTGATGTCTCCAATCTCTTGTTTTGTACGTTTTTTCCACGTGTCTTGACATCCAATGAATCCCTGCAAAGTTTGGTGAACATCTGAGTATGTAGTTTTTGACCTTATCTGGAACCTCCCATCTGAAAATTTGAAAATTCCTAAAAAATCCGTGCAAAATCTTGATGACCCCAATCTCTTGTTTTGTACGTTTTTTCCACGTGTCTTGACATCCAATGTATCCATGCAAAGTTTTTTGAAGATCTGAGTATGTCGTTTTTGACCTTATCTGGAACATCCTTTCTGAAAATTTGAAAATTGTTAAAAAATTCGTCCAAAATCTTGATGTCTCCAATCTCTTTTTTGTACGTTTTTTCCACGTGTCTTGACATCCAATGTATACCTGCAAAGTTTGGTGAAGATCTGAGTATGTAGTTTTTGACCTTATATGGAACCTCCTATCTGAAAATTTGAAAATTCTTAAAAAATTCGTCCAAAATCTTGATGTCTCCAATCTCTTGTTTTGTACGTTTTTTCCACGTGCCTTGACATCCAATGTATCCCTGCAAAGTTTGGTGAAGATCTGAGTATGTAGTTTTTGACCTTATCTGGAACCTCCCATCTGAAAATTTGAAAATTCCTAAAAAATCCGTGCAAAATCTTGATGACCCCAATCTCTTGTTTTGTACGTTTTTTCCACGTGTCTTGACATCCAATGTATTCCTGCAATGTTTGGTGAAGATCTGAGTATGTAGTTTTTGACCTTATATGGAACCTCCTGTCTGAAAATTTGAAAATTCTTAAAAAATTCGACCAAAATCTTGATGTTCCGAATCCTATGTTTTGTATGTTTTTTCCACGTGTCTTGACATCCAATGTATCCATGCAAAGTTTGGTGAAGATCTGAGTATGTAGTTTTTGACCTTATCTGGAACCTCCTATCTGAAAATTTGAAAATTCTTCAAAAATTCGTCCAAAATCTTGATGTCTCCAATCTCTTGTTTTGTACGTTTTTTCCACGTGTCTCGACCTCCAATGGATCCCTGCAAAGTTTGGTGAAGATCTGAGTATGTCGTTTTTGACCTTATCTGGAACATCCTTTCTGAAAATTTGAAAATTCTTAAAAAATTCGTCGAAAATCTTGATGTCTCCAATCTCTTGTTTTGTACGTTTTTTCCACGTGTCTTGACATCCAATGTATCCCTGCAAAGTTTGGTGAAGATCTGAGTATGTAGTTTTTGACCTTATATGGAACCTCCTATCTGAAAATTTGAAAATTCTTAAAAAATTCGTCCAAAATCTTGATGTCTCCAATCTCTTGTTTTGTACGTTTTTTCCACGTGTCTCGACCTCCAATGGATCCCTGCAAAGTTTGGTGAAGATCTGAGTATGTCGTTTTTGACCTTATCTGGAACCTCCCATCTGAAAATTTGAAAATTCTTAAAAAATTCGTCGAAAATCTTGATGTCTCCGATCTCTTGTTTTGTACGTTTTTTCCACGTGTCTTGACATGCAAAGTATTCCTGCAAAGTTTGGTGAAGATCTGAGTATGTAGTTTTTGACCTCATCTGGAACCTCCTATCTGAAAATTTGAAAATTCTTAAAAAATTCGTCCAAAATCTTGATGTCTCCAATCTCTTGTTTTGTACGTTTTTTCCACGTGTCTTGACATCCAATGTATCCCTGCAAAGTTTGGTGAAGATCTGAGTATGTAGTTTTTGACCTTATCTGGAACCTCCCATCTGAAAATTTGAAAATTCCTAAAAAATCCGTGCAAAATCTTGATGACCCCAATCTCTTGTTTTGTACGTTTTTTCCACGTGTCTTGACATCCAATGTATTCCTGCAATGTTTGGTGAAGATCTGAGTATGTAGTTTTTGACCTTATATGGAACCTCCCATCTGAAAATTTGAAAATTCTTAAAAAATTCGACCAAAATCTTGATGTTCCGAATCCTATGTTTTGTATGTTTTTTCCACGTGTCTTGACATCCAATGTATCCATGCAAAGTTTGGTGAAGATCTGAGTATGTACTTTTTGACCTTATATTGAACCTCCCATCTGAAAATTTGAAAATTCTTAAAAAATTCGTCCAAAATCTTGATGACCCCAATCTCTTGTTTTGTACGTTTTTTCCACGTGTCTTGACATCCAAAGTATCCCTGCAAAGTTTGGTGAAGATCTGAGTATGTAGTTTTTGACCTTATATTGAACCTCCCATCTGAAAATTTGAAAATTCTTAAAAAATTCGTCCAAAATCTTGATGTCTCCAATCTCTTGTTTTGTACGTTTTTTCCACGTGTCTTGACATCCAATGTATCCATGCAAAGTTTGGTGAAGATCTGAGTATGTCGTTTTTGACCTTATCTGGAACCTCCCATCTGAAAATTTGAAAATTCTTAAAAAATTCGTCGAAAATCTTGATGTCTCCAATCTTTTGTTTTGTACGTTTTTTCCACGTGTCTTGACATGCAAAGTATCCCTGCAACGTTTGGTGAAGATCTGAGTATGTAGTTTTTGACCTTATCTGGAACCTCCTATCTGAAAATTTGAAAATTCTTAAAAAATTCGTCGAAAATCTTGATGTCTCCAATCTCTTGTTTTGTACGTTTTTTCCACGTGTCTTGACATCCAATGTATTCCTGCAATGTTTGGTGGAGATCTGAGTATGTAGTTTTAGACCTTATCTGGAACCTCCTATCTGAAAATTTGAAAATTCTTCAAAAATTCGTCCAAAATCTTGATGTCTCCAATCTCTTGTTTTGTACGTTTTTTCCACGTGTCTCGACCTCCAATGGATCCCTGCAAAGTTTGGTGAAGATCTGAGTATGTCGTTTTTGACCTTATCTGGAACATCCTTTCTGAAAATTTGAAAATTCTTAAAAAATTCGTCGAAAATCTTGATGTCTCCAATCTCTTGTTTTGTACGTTTTTTCCACGTGTCTTGACATCCAATGTATCCCTGCAAAGTTTGGTGAAGATCTGAGTATGTAGTTTTTGACCTTATATGGAACCTCCTATCTGAAAATTTGAAAATTCTTAAAAAATTCGTCCAAAATCTTGATGTCTCCAATCTCTTGTTTTGTACGTTTTTTCCACGTGTCTCGACCTCCAATGGATCCCTGCAAAGTTTGGTGAAGATCTGAGTATGTCGTTTTTGACCTTATCTGGAACCTCCCATCTGAAAATTTGAAAATTCTTAAAAAATTCGTCGAAAATCTTGATGTCTCCGATCTCTTGTTTTGTACGTTTTTTCCACGTGTCTTGACATGCAAAGTATTCCTGCAAAGTTTGGTGAAGATCTGAGTATGTAGTTTTTGACCTCATCTGGAACCTCCTATCTGAAAATTTGAAAATTCTTAAAAAATTCGTCCAAAATCTTGATGTCTCCAATCTCTTGTTTTGTACGTTTTTTCCACGTGTCTTGACATCCAATGTATCCCTGCAATGTTTGGTGAAGATCTGAGTATGTAGTTTTTGACCTTATCTGGAACCTTCCATCTGAAAATTTGAAAATTCCTAAAAAATCCGTCCAAAATCTTGATGACCCCAATCTCTTGTTTTGTACTTTTTTTCCACGTGTCTCGACCTCCAATGTATCCCTGCAAAGTTTGGTGAAGATCTGAGTATGTAGTTTTTGACCTTATATGGAACCTCCTATCTGAAAATTTGAAAATTCTTAAAAAATTCGTCCAAAATCTTGATGTCACCAATCCTATGTTTTGTATGTTTTTTCCACGTGTCTTGACATCCAATGTATCCATGCAAAGTTTGGTGAAGATCTGAGTATGTCGTTTTTGACCTTATCTGGAACCTCCCATCTGAAAATTTGAAAATTCTTAAAAAATCGTCGAAAATCTTGATGTCTCCGATCTCTTGTTTTGTACGTTTTTTCCACGTGTCTTGACATGCAAAGTATTCCTGCAAAGTTTGGTGAAGATCTGAGTATGTAGTTTTTGACCTCATCTGGAACCTCCTATCTGAAAATTTGAAAATTCTTAAAAAATTCGTCCAAAATTTTGATGTCTCCAATCTCTTGTTTTGTACGTTTTTTCCACGTGTCTTGACATCCAATGTATCCCTGCAATGTTTGGTGAAGATCTGAGTATGTAGTTTTTGACCTTATCTGGAACCTCCCATCTGAAAATTTGAAAATTCCTAAAAAATCCGTCCAAAATCTTGATGACCCCAATCTCTTGTTTTGTACGTTTTTTCCACGTGTCTTGACATCCAATGTATCCCTGCAAAGTTTGGTGAAGATCTGAGTATGTAGTTTTTGACCTTATCTGGAACCTCCTATCTGAAAATTTGAAAATTCTTAAAAAATTCGTCCAAAATCTTGATGTCTCCAATCTCTTGTTTTGTACGTTTTTTCCACGTGTCTTGATATCCAATGTATCCCTGCAAAGTTTGGTGAAGATCTGAGTATGTAGTTTTTGACCTTATATGGAACCTCCTATCTGAAAATTTGAAAATTCTTAAAAAATTCGTCCAAAATCTTGATGTCTCCAATCTCTTGTTTTGTACGTTTTTTCCACGTGTCTTGACATCCAATGTATCCCTGCAAAGTTTGGTGAAGATCTGAGTATGTAGTTTTTGACCTTATATTGAACCTCCCATCTGAAAATTTGAAAATTCTTAAAAAATTCGTCCAAAATCTTGATGTCTCCAATCTCTTGTTTTGTACGTTTTTTCCACGTGTCTTGATATCCAATGTATCCCTGCAAAGTTTGGTGAAGATCTGAGTATGTCGTTTTTGACCTTATCTGGAACATCCTTTCTGAAAATTTGAAAATTGTTAAAAAATTCGTCCAAAATCTTGATGTCTCCAATCTCTTTTTTGTACGTTTTTTCCACGTGTCTTGACATCCAATGTATCCCTGCAAAGTTTGGTGAAAATCTGAGTATGTAGTTTTTGACCTTATATTGAACCTCCCATCTGAAAATTTGAAAATTCTTAAAAAATTCGATCAAAATCTTGATGTCTCCAATCTCTTGTTTTGTACGTTTTTTCCACGTGTCTTGACACATAATGTATCCATGCAAAGTTTGGTGAAGATCTGAGTATGTAGTTTTTGACCTTATATGGAACCTCCTATCTGAAAATTTGAAAATTCTTAAAAAATTCGTCCAAAATCTTGATGTCTCCAATCTCTTGTTTTGTACGTTTTTTCCACGTGTCTTGACATCCAATGTATCCCTGCGAAGTTTGGTGAAGATCTGAGTATGTAGTTTTTGACCTTATATGGAACCTCCTATCTGAAAATTTGAAAATTCTTAAAAAATTCGTCCAAAATCTTGATGTCTCCAATCTCTTGTTTTGTACGTTTTTTCCACGTGTCTTGATATCCAATGTATCCCTGCAATGTTTGGTGAAGATCTGAGTATGTAGTTTTTGACCTTATATGGAACCTCCTATCTGAAAATTTGAAAAATCTTAAAAAATTCGTCCAAAATCTTGATGTCTCCAATCTCTTGTTTTGTACGTTTTTTCCACGTGTCTTGACATCCAATGTATCCCTGCAAAGTTTGGTGAAGATCTGAGTATGTAGTTTTTGACCTTATCTGGAACCTCCTATCTGAAAATTTGAAAATTCTTAAAAAATTCGTCCAAAATCTTGATGTCTCCAATCTCTTGTTTTGTACGTTTTTTCCACGTGTCTTGATATCCAATGTATCCCTGCAAAGTTTATTGAAGATCTGAGTATGTCGTTTTTGACCTTATCTGGAACATCCTTTCTGAAAATTTGAAAATTGTTAAAAAATTCGTCCAAAATCTTGATGTCTCCAATCTCTTTTTTGTACGTTTTTTCCACGTGTCTTGACATCCAATGTATCCCTGCAAAGTTTGGTGAAGATCTGAGTATGTAGTTTTTGACCTTATCTGGAACCTCCCATCTGAAAATTTGAAAATTCTTAAAAAATTCGACCAAAATCTTGATGTCTCCAATCTTTTGTTTTGTACGTTTTTTCCACGTGTCTTGACACATAATGTATCCATGCAAAGTTTGGTGAAGATCTGAGTATGTAGTTTTTGACCTTATATGGAACCTCCTATCTGAAAATTTGAAAATTCTTAAAAAATTCGTCCAAAATCTTGATGTCTCCAATCTCTTGTTTTGTACGTTTTTTCCACGTGTCTTGACATCCAATGTATCCCTGCAAAGTTTGGTGAAGATCTGAGTATGTAGTTTTTGACCTTATCTGGAACCTCCCATCTGAAAATTTGAAAATTCCTAAAAAATCCGTGCAAAATCTTGATGACCCCAATCTCTTGTTTTGTACGTTTTTTCCACGTGTCTTGACATCCAATGTATTCCTGCAATGTTTGGTGAAGATCTGAGTATGTAGTTTTTGACCTTATATGGAACCTCCTATCTGAAAATTTGAAAATTCTTAAAAAATTCGACCAAAATCTTGATGACCCCAATCCTATGTTTTGTATGTTTTTTCCACGTGTCTTGACATCCAATGTATCCATGCAAAGTTTGGTGAAGATCTGAGTATGTCGTTTTTGACCTTATCTGGAACCTCCCATCTGAAAATTTGAAAATTCTTAAAAAATTCGTCGAAAAACTTGATGTCTCCGATCTCTTGTTTTGTACGTTTTTTCCACGTGTCTTGACATGCAAAGTATTCCTGCAAAGTTTGGTGAAGATCTGAGTATGTAGTTTTTGACCTCATCTGGAACCTCCTATCTGAAAATTTGAAAATTCTTAAAAAATTCGTCCAAAATCTTGATGTCTCCAATCTCTTGTTTTGTACGTTTTTTCCACGTGTCTTGACATCCAATGTATCCCTGCAATGTTTGGTGAAGATCTGAGTATGTAGTTTTTGACCTTATCTGGAACCTCCCATCTGAAAATTTGAAAATTCCTAAAAAATCCGTCCAAAATCTTGATGACCCCAATCTCTTGTTTTGTACTTTTTTCCACGTGTCTCGACCTCCAATGTATCCCTGCAAAGTTTGGTGAAGATCTGAGTATGTAGTTTTTGACCTTATATGGAACCTCCTATCTGAAAATTTGAAAATTCTTAAAAAATTCGTCCAAAATCTTGATGTCACCAATCCTATGTTTTGTATGTTTTTTCCACGTGTCTTGACATCCAATGTATCCATGCAAAGTTTGGTGAAGATCTGAGTATGTCGTTTTTGACCTTATCTGGAACCTCCCATCTGAAAATTTGAAAATTCTTAAAAAATTCGTCGAAAATCTTGATGTCTCCGATCTCTTGTTTTGTACGTTTTTTCCACGTGTCTTGACATGCAAAGTATTCCTGCAAAGTTTGGTGAAGATCTGAGTATGTAGTTTTTGACCTCATCTGGAACCTCCTATCTGAAAATTTGAAAATTCTTAAAAAATTCGTCCAAAATTTTGATGTCTCCAATCTCTTGTTTTGTACGTTTTTTCCACGTGTCTTGACATCCAATGTATCCCTGCAATGTTTGGTGAAGATCTGAGTATGTAGTTTTTGACCTTATCTGGAACCTCCCATCTGAAAATTTGAAAATTCCTAAAAAATCCGTCCAAAATCTTGATGACCCCAATCTCTTGTTTTGTACGTTTTTTCCACGTGTCTTGACATCCAATGTATCCCTGCAAAGTTTGGTGAAGATCTGAGTATGTAGTTTTTGACCTTATCTGGAACCTCCTATCTGAAAATTTGAAAATTCTTAAAAAATTCGTCCAAAATCTTGATGTCTCCAATCTCTTGTTTTGTACGTTTTTTCCACGTGTCTTGATATCCAATGTATCCCTGCAAAGTTTGGTGAAGATCTGAGTATGTCGTTTTTGACCTTATCTGGAACATCCTTTCTGAAAATTTGAAAATTGTTAAAAAATTCGTCCAAAATCTTGATGTCTCCAATCTCTTTTTTGTACGTTTTTTCCACGTGTCTTGACATCCAATGTATCCCTGCAAAGTTTGGTGAAGATCTGAGTATGTAGTTTTTGACCTTATCTGGAACCTCCCATCTGAAAATTTGAAAATTCTTAAAAAATTCGACCAAAATCTTGATGTCTCCAATCTTTTGTTTTGTACGTTTTTTCCACGTGTCTTGACACATAATGTATCCATGCAAAGTTTGGTGAAGATCTGAGTATGTAGTTTTTGACCTTATATGGAACCTCCTATCTGAAAATTTGAAAATTCTTAAAAAATTCGTCGAAAATCTTGATGTCTCCGATCTCTTGTTTTGTACGTTTTTTCCACGTGTCTTGACATGCAAAGTATTCCTGCAAAGTTTGGTGAAGATCTGAGTATGTAGTTTTTGACCTCATCTGGAACCTCCTATCTGAAAATTTGAAAATTCTTAAAAAATTCGTCCAAAATCTTGATGTCTCCAATCTCTTGTTTTGTACGTTTTTTCCACGTGTCTTGATATCCAATGTATCCCTGCAATGTTTGGTGAAGATCTGAGTATGTAGTTTTTGACCTTATATGGAACCTCCTATCTGAAAATTTGAAAATTCTTAAAAAATTCGTCCAAAATCTTGATGTCTCCAATCTCTTGTTTTGTACGTTTTTTCCACGTGTCTTGACATCCAATGTATCCCTGCAAAGTTTGGTGAAGATCTGAGTATGTAGTTTTTGACCTTATCTGGAACCTCCTATCTGAAAATTTGAAAATTCTTAAAAAATTCGTCCAAAATCTTGATGTCTCCAATCTCTTGTTTTGTACGATTTTTCCACGTGTCTTGATATCCAATGTATCCCTGCAAAGTTTGGTGAAGATCTGAGTATGTCGTTTTTGACCTTATCTGGAACATCCTTTCTGAAAATTTGAAAATTGTTAAAAAATTCGTCCAAAATCTTGATGTCTCCAATCTCTTTTTTGTACGTTTTTTCCACGTGTCTTGACATCCAATGTATCCCTGCAAAGTTTGGTGAAGATCTGAGTATGTAGTTTTTGACCTTATCTGGAACCTCCCATCTGAAAATTTGAAAATTCTTAAAAAATTCGACCAAAATCTTGATGTCTCCAATCTTTTGTTTTGTACGTTTTTTCCACGTGTCTTGACACATAATGTATCCATGCAAAGTTTGGTGAAGATCTGAGTATGTAGTTTTTGACCTCCTATCTGAAAATTTGAAAATTCTTAAAAAATTCGTCCAAAATCTTGATGTCTCCAATCTCTTGTTTTGTACGTTTTTTCCACGTGTCTTGACATCCAATGTATCCCTGCAAAGTTTGGTGAAGATCTGAGTATGTAGTTTTTGACCTTATCTGGAACCTCCCATCTGAAAATTTGAAAATTCCTAAAAAATCCGTGCAAAATCTTGATGACCCCAATCTCTTGTTTTGTACGTTTCTTCCACGTGTCTTGACATCCAATGTATTCCTGCAATGTTTGGTGAAGATCTGAGTATGTAGTTTTTGACCTTTTATGGAACCTCCTATCTGAAAATTTGAAAATTCTTAAAAAATTCGACCAAAATCTTGATGTTCCGAATCCTATGTTTTGTATGTTTTTTCCACGTGTCTTGACATCCAATGTATCCATGCAAAGTTTGGTGAAGATCTGAGTATGTAGTTTTTGACCTTATATTGAACCTCCCATCTGAAAATTTGAAAATTCTTAAAAAATTCGTCCAAAATCTTGATGACCCCAATCTCTTGTTTTGTACGTTTTTTCCACGTGTCTTGACATCCAAAGTATCCCTGCAAAGTTTGGTGAAGATCTGAGTATGTAGTTTTTGACCTTATATGGAACCTCCTTTCTGAAAATTTGAGAATTCTTAAAAAATTCGTCCAAAATCTTGATGTCTCCAATCTCTTGTTTTGTACGTTTTTTCCACGTGTCTTGACATCCAATGTATCCCTGCAAAGTTTGGTGAAGATCTGAGTATGTCGTTTTTGACCTTATCTGGAACATCCTTTCTGAAAATTTGAAAATTCTTAAAAAATTCGACCAAAATCTTGATGTTCCGAATCCTATGTTTTGTACGTTTTTTCCACGTGTCTTGACATCCAATGTATCCATGCAAAGTTTGGTGAAGATCTGAGTATGTAGTTTTTGACCTTATATTGAACCTCCCATCTGAAAATTTGAAAATTCTTAAAAAATTCGTCCAAAATCTTGATGACCCCAATCTCTTGTTTTGTACGTTTTTTCCACGTGTCTTGACATCCAAAGTATCCCTGCAAAGTTTGGTGAAGATCTGAGTATGTAGTTTTTGACCTTATATGGAACCTCCCATCTGAAAATTTGAGAATTCTTAAAAAATTCGTCCAAAATCTTGATGTCTCCAATCTCTTGTTTTGTACGTTTTTTCCACGTGTCTTGACATCCAATGTATCCATGCAAAGTTTGGTGAAGATCTGAGTATGTCGTTTTTGACCTTATCTGGAACCTCCCATCTGAAAATTTGAAAATTCTTAAAAAATTCGTCGAAAATCTTGATGTCTCCAATCTTTTGTTTTGTACGTTTTTTCCACGTGTCTTGACATGCAAAGTATCCCTGCAACGTTTGGTGAAGATCTGAGTATGTAGTTTTTGACCTTATCTGGAACCTCCTATCTGAAAATTTGAAAATTCTTCAAAAATTCGTCGAAAATCTTGATGTCTCCAATCTCTTGTTTTGTACGTTTTTTCCACGTGTCTTGACATCCAATGTATTCCTGCAATGTTTGGTGGAGATCTGAGTATGTAGTTTTAGACCTTATCTGGAACCTCCGATCTGAAAATTTGAAAATTCTTCAAAAATTCGTCCAAAATCTTGATGTCTCCAATCTCTTGTTTTGTACGTTTTTTCCACGTGTCTCGACCTCCAATGGATCCCTGCAAAGTTTGGTGAAGATCTGAGTATGTCGTTTTTGACCTTATCTGGAACATCCTTTCTGAAAATTTGAAAATTCTTAAAAAATTCGTCGAAAATCTTGATGTCTCCAATCTCTTGTTTTGTACGTTTTTTCCACGTGTCTTGACATCCAATGTATCCCTGCAAAGTTTGGTGAAGATCTGAGTATGTAGTTTTTGACCTTATATGGAACCTCCTATCTGAAAATTTGAAAATTCTTAAAAAATTCGTCCAAAATCTTGATGTCTCCAATCTCTTGTTTTGTACGTTTTTTCCACGTGTCTCGACCTCCAATGGATCCCTGCAAAGTTTGGTGAAGATCTGAGTATGTAGTTTTTGACCTTATCTGGAACCTCCCATCTGAAAGTTTGAAAATTCCTAAAAAATCCGTGCAAAATCTTGATGACCCCAATCTCTTGTTTTGTACGTTTTTTCCACGTGTCTTGACATCCAATGTATCCATGCAAAGTTTGGTGAAGATCTGAGTATGTCGTTTTTGACCTTATCTGGAACCTCCCATCTGAAAATTTGAAAATTCTTAAAAAATTCGTCGAAAATCTTGATGTCTCCAATCTCTTGTTTTGTACGTTTTTTCCACGTGTCTTGACATGCAAAGTATCCCTGCAACGTTTGGTGAAGATCTGAGTATGTAGTTTTTGACCTTATCTGGAACCTCCTATCTGAAAATTTGAAAATTCTTCAAAAATTCGTCGAAAATCTTGATGTCTCCAATCTCTTGTTTTGTACGTTTTTTCCACGTGTCTTGATATCCAATGTATCCCTGCAATGTTTGGTGGAGATCTGAGTATGTAGTTTTTGACCTTATCTGGGACCTCCTATCAGAAAATTTGAAAATTCTTCAAAAATTCGTCCAAAATCTTGATGTCTCCAATCTCTTGTTTTGTACGTTTTTTCCACGTGTCTCGACCTCCAATGTATCCCTGCAAAGTTTGGTGAAGATCTGAGTATGTCGTTTTTGACCTTATCTGGAACATCCTTTCTGAAAATTTGAAAATTCTTAAAAAATTCGTCGAAAATCTTGATGTCTCCAATCTCTTGTTTTGTACGTTTTTTCCACGTGTCTCGACCTCCAATGGATCCCTGCAAAGTTTGGTGAAGATCTGAGTATGTCGTTTTTGACCTTATCTGGAACATCCTTTCTGAAAATTTGAAAATTCTTAAAAAATTCGTCGAAAATCTTGATGTCTCCAATCTCTTGTTTTGTACGTTTTTTCCACGTGTCTTGACATGCAAAGTATTCCTGCAAAGTTTGGTGAAGATCTGAGTATGTAGTTTTTGACCTTATATGGAACCTCCTATCTGAAAATTTGAAAATTCTTAAAAAATTCGTCCAAAATCTTGATGTCTCCAATCTCTTGATTTGTACGTTTTTTCCACGTGTCTCGACCTCCAATGTATCCCTGCAAAGTTTGGTGAAGATCTGAGTATGTAGTTTTATACCTTATCTGGAACCTCCTATCTGAAAATTTGAAAATTCTTCAAAAATTCGTCCAAAATCTTGATGTCTCCAATCTCTTGTTTTGTACGTTTTTTCCACGTGTCTCGACCTCCAATGGATCCCTGCAAAGTTTGGTGAAGATCTGAGTATGTCGTTTTTGACCTTATCTGGAACATCCATTCTGAAAATTTGAAAATTCTTAAAAAATTCGTCGAAAATCTTGATGTCTCCAATCTCTTGTTTTGTACGTTTTTTCCACGTGTCTTGACATGCAAAGTATTCCTGCAAAGTTTGGTGAAGATCTGAGTATGTAGTTTTTGACCTTATATGGAACCTCCTATCTGAAAATTTGAAAATTCTTAAAAAATTCGTCCAAAATCTTGATGTCTCCAATCTCTTGTTTTGTACGTTTTTTCCACGTGTCTTGACATCCAATGTATCCCTGCAAAGTTTGGTGAAGATCTGAGTATGTAGTTTTTGACTTTATCTGGAACCTCCCATCTGAAAATTTGAAAATTCTTCAAAAATTCGTCCAAAATCTTGATGTCTCCAATCTCTTGTTTTGTACGTTTTTTCCACGTGTCTCGACCTCCAATGGATCCCTGCAAAGTTTGGTGAAGATCTGAGTATGTCGTTTTTGAACTTATCTGGAACCTCCCATCTGAAAATTTGAAAATTCTTAAAAAATTCGTCGAAAATCTTGATGTCTCCAATCTCTTGTTTTGTACGTTTTTTCCACGTGTCTTGACATGCAAAGTATCCCTGCAACGTTTGGTGAAGATCTGAGTATGTAGTTTTTGACCTTATCTGGAACCTCCTATCTGAAAATTTGAAAATTCTTCAAAAATTCGTCGAAAATCTTGATGTCTCCAATCTCTTGTTTTGTACGTTTTTTCCACGTGTCTTGACATCCAATGTATCCCTGCAAAGTTTGGTGGAGATCTGAGTATGTAGTTTTTGACCTTATCTGGGACCTCCTATCAGAAAATTTGAAAATTCTTCAAAAATTCGACCAAAATCTTGATGTCTCCAATCTTTTGTTTTGTACGTTTTTTCCACGTGTCTTGACACATAATGTATCCATGCAAAGTTTGGTGAAGATCTGAGTATGTAGTTTTTGACCTTATATGGAACCTCCTATCTGAAAATTTGAAAATTCTTAAAAAATTCGTCCAAAATCTTGATGTCTCCAATCTCTTGTTTTGTACGTTTTTTCCACGTGTCTTGACATCCAATGTATCCCTGCAAAGTTTGGTGAAGATCTGAGTATGTAGTTTTTGACCTTATCTGGAACCTCCCATCTGAAAATTTGAAAATTCCTAAAAAATCCGTGCAAAATCTTGATGACCCCAATCTCTTGTTTTGTACGTTTTTTCCACGTGTCTTGACATGCAAAGTATTCCTACAAAGTTTGGTGAAGATCTGAGTATGTAGTTTTTGACCTCATCTGGAACCTCCTATCTGAAAATTTGAAAATTCTTAAAAAATTCGTCCAAAATCTTGATGTCTCCAATCTCTTGTTTTGTACGTTTTTTCCACGTGTCTTGACATCCAATGTATCCCTGCAATGTTTGGTGAAGATCTGAGTATGTAGTTTTTGACCTTATGTTGAACCTCCCATCTGAAAATTTGAAAATTCTTAAAAAATTCGTCCAAAATCTTGATGACCCCAATCTCTTGTTTTGTACGTTTTTTCCACGTGTCTTGACATCCAAAGTATCCCTGCAAAGTTTGGTGAAGATCTGAGTATGTAGTTTTTGACCTCATCTGGAACCTCCTATCTGAAAATTTGAGAATTCTTAAAAAATTCGTCCAAAATCTTGATGTCTCCAATCTCTTGTTTTGTACGTTTTTTCCACGTGTCTTGACATCCAATCTATCCATGCAAAGTTTGGTGAAGATCTGAGTATGTCGTTTTTGACCTTATCTGGAACCTCCCATCTGAAAATTTGAAAATTCTTAAAAAATTCGTCGAAAATCTTGATGTCTCCAATCTTTTGTTTTGTACGTTTTTTCCACGTGTCTTGACATGCAAAGTATCCCTGCAACGTTTGGTGAAGATCTGAGTATGTAGTTTTTGACCTTATCTGGAACCTCCTATCTGAAAATTTGAAAATTCTTCAAAAATTCGTCGAAAATCTTGATGTCTCCAATCTCTTGTTTTGTACGTTTTTTCCACGTGTCTTGACATCCAATGTATTCCTGCAATGTTTGGTGGAGATCTGAGTATGTCGTTTTTGACCTTATCTGGAACCTCCCATCTGAAAATTTGAAAATTCTTAAAAAATTCGTCGAAAATCTTGATGTCTCCGATCTCTTGTTTTGTACGTTTTTTCCACGTGTCTTGACATGCAAAGTATTCCTGCAAAGTTTGGTGAAGATCTGAGTATGTAGTTTTTGACCTCATCTGGAACCTCCTATCTGAAAATTTGAAAATTCTTAAAAAATTCGTCCAAAATCTTGATGTCTCCAATCTCTTGTTTTGTACGTTTTTTCCACGTGTCTTGACATCCAATGTATCCCTGCAATGTTTGGTGAAGATCTGAGTATGTAGTTTTTGACCTTATCTGGAACCTCCCATCTGAAAATTTGAAAATTCCTAAAAAATCCGTCCAAAATCTTGATGACCCCAATCTCTTGTTTTGTACTTTTTTTCCACGTGTCTCGACCTCCAATGTATCCCTGCAAAGTTTGGTGAAGATCTGAGTATGTAGTTTTTGACCTTATATGGAACCTCCTATCTGAAAATTTGAAAATTCTTAAAAAATTCGTCCAAAATCTTGATGTCACCAATCCTATGTTTTGTATGTTTTTTCCACGTGTCTTGACATCCAATGTATTCCTGCAAAGTTTGGTGAAGATCTGAGTATGTCGTTTTTGACCTTATCTGGAACCTCCCATCTGAAAATTTGAAAATTCTTAAAAAATTCGTCGAAAATCTTGATGTCTCCGATCTCTTGTTTTGTACGTTTTTTCCACGTGTCTTGACATGCAAAGTATTCCTGCAAAGTTTGGTGAAGATCTGAGTATGTAGTTTTTGACCTCATCTGGAACCTCCTATCTGAAAATTTGAAAATTCTTAAAAAATTCGTCCAAAATCTTGATGTCTCCAATCTCTTGTTTTGTACGTTTTTTCCACGTGTCTTGACATCCAATGTATCCCTGCAATGTTTGGTGAAGATCTGAGTATGTAGTTTTTGACCTTATCTGGAACCTCCCATCTGAAAATTTGAAAATTCCTAAAAAATCCGTCCAAAATCTTGATGACCCCAATCTCTTGTTTTGTACTTTTTTTCCACGTGTCTCGACCTCCAATGTATCCCTGCAAAGTTTGGTGAAGATCTGAGTATGTAGTTTTTGACCTTATATGGAACCTCCTATCTGAAAATTTGAAAATTCTTAAAAAATTCGTCCAAAATCTTGATGTCACCAATCCTATGTTTTGTATGTTTTTTCCACGTGTCTTGACATCCAATGGATCCCTGCAAAGTTTGGTGAAGATCTGAGTATGTAGTTTTTGACCTCATCTGGAACCTCCTATCTGAAAATTTGAAAATTCTTAAAAAATTCGTCCAAAATCTTGATGTCTCCAATCTCTTGTTTTGTACGTTTTTTCCACGTGTCTTGACATCCAATGTATCCCTGCAATGTTTGGTGAAGATCTGAGTATGTAGTTTTTGACCTTATCTGGAACCTCCCATCTGAAAATTTGAAAATTCCTAAAAAATCCGTCCAAAATCTTGATGACCCCAATCTCTTGTTTTGTACTTTTTTTCCACGTGTCTCGACCTCCAATGTATCCCTGCAAAGTTTGGTGAAGATCTGAGTATGTAGTTTTTGACCTTATATGGAACCTCCTATCTGAAAATTTGAAAATTCTTAAAAAATTCGTCCAAAATCTTAATGTCACCAATCCTATGTTTTGTATGTTTTTTCCACGTGTCTTGACATCCAATGGATCCCTGCAAAGTTTGGTGAAGATCTGAGTATGTCGTTTTTGACCTTAACTGGAACCTCCCATCTGAAAATTTGAAAATTCTTAAAAAATTCGTCCAAAATCTTGATGTCTCCAATCTCTTGTTTTGTACGTTTTTTCCACGTGTCTTGACATCCAATGTATCCCTGCAAAGTTTGGTGAAGATCTGAGTATGTAGTTTTTGACCTTATCTGGAACCTCCCATCTGAAAATTTGAAAATTCCTAAAAAATCCGTGCAAAATCTTGATGACCCCAATCTCTTGTTTTGTACGTTTTTTCCACGTGTCTTGACATCCAATGTATTCCTGCAATGTTTGGTGAAGATCTGAGTATGTAGTTTTTGACCTTATATGGAACCTCCTATCTGAAAATTTGAAAATTCTTAAAAAATTCGACCAAAATCTTGATGACCCCAATCCTATGTTTTGTATGTTTTTTCCACGTGTCTTGACATCCAATGTATCCATGCAAAGTTTGGTGAAGATCTGAGTATGTCGTTTTTGACCTTATCTGGAACCTCCCATCTGAAAATTTGAAAATTCTTAAAAAATTCGTCCAAAATCTTGATGACCCCAATCTCTTGTTTTGTACGTTTTTTCCACGTGTCTTGACATCCAAAGTATCCCTGCAAAGTTTCGTGAAGATCTGAGTATGTAGTTTTTGACCTCATCTGGAACCTCCTATCTGAAAATTTGAGAATTCTTAAAAAATTCGTCCAAAATCTTGATGTCTCCAATCTCTTGTTTTGTACGTTTTTTCCACGTGTCTTGACATCCAATCTATCCATGCAAAGTTTGGTGAAGATCTGAGTATGTCGTTTTTGACCTTATCTGGAACCTCCCATCTGAAAATTTGAAAATTCTTAAAAAATTCGTCGAAAATCTTGATGTCTCCAATCTTTTGTTTTGTACGTTTTTTCCACGTGTCTTGACATGCAAAGTATCCCTGCAACGTTTGGTGAAGATCTGAGTATGTAGTTTTTGACCTTATCTGGAACCTCCTATCTGAAAATTTGAAAATTCTTCAAAAATTCGTCGAAAATCTTGATGTCTCCAATCTCTTGTTTTGTACGTTTTTTCCACGTGTCTTGACATCCAATGTATTCCTGCAATGTTTGGTGGAGATCTGAGTATGTCGTTTTTGACCTTATCTGGAACCTCCCATCTGAAAATTTGAAAATTCTTAAAAAATTCGTCGAAAATCTTGATGTCTCCGATCTCTTGTTTTGTACGTTTTTTCCACGTGTCTTGACATGCAAAGTATTCCTGCAAAGTTTGGTGAAGATCTGAGTATGTAGTTTTTGACCTCATCTGGAACCTCCTATCTGAAAATTTGAAAATTCTTAAAAAATTCGTCCAAAATCTTGATGTCTCCAATCTCTTGTTTTGTACGTTTTTTCCACGTGTCTTGACATCCAATGTATCCCTGCAATGTTTGGTGAAGATCTGAGTATGTAGTTTTTGACCTTATCTGGAACCTCCCATCTGAAAATTTGAAAATTCCTAAAAAATCCGTCCAAAATCTTGATGACCCCAATCTCTTGTTTTGTACTTTTTTTCCACGTGTCTCGACCTCCAATGTATCCCTGCAAAGTTTGGTGAAGATCTGAGTATGTAGTTTTTGACCTTATATGGAACCTCCTATCTGAAAATTTGAAAATTCTTAAAAAATTCGTCCAAAATCTTGATGTCACCAATCCTATGTTTTGTATGTTTTTTCCACGTGTCTTGACATCCAATGTATTCCTGCAAAGTTTGGTGAAGATCTGAGTATGTCGTTTTTGACCTTATCTGGAACCTCCCATCTGAAAATTTGAAAATTCTTAAAAAATTCGTCGAAAATCTTGATGTCTCCGATCTCTTGTTTTGTACGTTTTTTCCACGTGTCTTGACATGCAAAGTATTCCTGCAAAGTTTGGTGAAGATCTGAGTATGTAGTTTTTGACCTCATCTGGAACCTCCTATCTGAAAATTTGAAAATTCTTAAAAAATTCGTCCAAAATCTTGATGTCTCCAATCTCTTGTTTTGTACGTTTTTTCCACGTGTCTTGACATCCAATGTATCCCTGCAATGTTTGGTGAAGATCTGAGTATGTAGTTTTTGACCTTATCTGGAACCTCCCATCTGAAAATTTGAAAATTCCTAAAAAATCCGTCCAAAATCTTGATGACCCCAATCTCTTGTTTTGTACTTTTTTTCCACGTGTCTCGACCTCCAATGTATCCCTGCAAAGTTTGGTGAAGATCTGAGTATGTAGTTTTTGACCTTATATGGAACCTCCTATCTGAAAATTTGAAAATTCTTAAAAAATTCGTCCAAAATCTTGATGTCACCAATCCTATGTTTTGTATGTTTTTTCCACGTGTCTTGACATCCAATGGATCCCTGCAAAGTTTGGTGAAGATCTGAGTATGTAGTTTTTGACCTCATCTGGAACCTCCTATCTGAAAATTTGAAAATTCTTAAAAAATTCGTCCAAAATCTTGATGTCTCCAATCTCTTGTTTTGTACGTTTTTTCCACGTGTCTTGACATCCAATGTATCCCTGCAATGTTTGGTGAAGATCTGAGTATGTAGTTTTTGACCTTATCTGGAACCTCCCATCTGAAAATTTGAAAATTCCTAAAAAATCCGTCCAAAATCTTGATGACCCCAATCTCTTGTTTTGTACTTTTTTTCCACGTGTCTCGACCTCCAATGTATCCCTGCAAAGTTTGGTGAAGATCTGAGTATGTAGTTTTTGACCTTATATGGAACCTCCTATCTGAAAATTTGAAAATTCTTAAAAAATTCGTCCAAAATCTTAATGTCACCAATCCTATGTTTTGTATGTTTTTTCCACGTGTCTTGACATCCAATGGATCCCTGCAAAGTTTGGTGAAGATCTGAGTATGTCGTTTTTGACCTTAACTGGAACCTCCCATCTGAAAATTTGAAAATTCTTAAAAAATTCGTCCAAAATCTTGATGTCTCCAATCTCTTGTTTTGTACGTTTTTTCCACGTGTCTTGACATCCAATGTATCCCTGCAAAGTTTGGTGAAGATCTGAGTATGTAGTTTTTGACCTTATCTGGAACCTCCCATCTGAAAATTTGAAAATTCTTCAAAAATTCGTCCAAAATCTTGATGTCTCCAATCTCTTGTTTTGTACGTTTTTTCCACGTGTCTCGACCTCCAATGGATCCCTGCAAAGTTTGGTGAAGATCTGAGTATGTCGTTTTTGACCTTATCTGGAACCTACCATCTGAAAATTTGAAAATTCTTAAAAAATTCGTCGAAAATCTTGATGTCTCCAATCTCTTGTTTTGTACGTTTTTTCCACGTGTCTTGACATGCAAAGTATCCCTGCAACGTTTGGTGAAGATCTGAGTATGTAGTTTTTGAACTTATCTGGAACCTCCTATCTGAAAATTTGAAAATTCTTCAAAAATTCGTCGAAAATCTTGATGTCTCCAATCTCTTGTTTTGTACGTTTTTTCCACGTGTCTTGACATCCAATGTATCCCTGCAATGTTTGGTGGAGATCTGAGTATGTAGTTTTTGACCTTATCTGGGACCTCCTATCAGAAAATTTGAAAATTCTTCAAAAATTCGTCCAAAATCTTGTTGTCTCCAATCTCTTGTTTTGTACGTTTTTTCCACGTGTCTTGATATCCAATGTATCCCTGCAAAGTTTGGTGAAGATCTGAGTATGTCGTTTTTGACCTTATCTGGAACATCCTTTCTGAAAATTTGAAAATTATTAAAAAATTCGACCAAAATCTTGATGTTCCGAATCCTATGTTTTGTATGTTTTTTCCACGTGTCTTGACATCCAATGTATCCATGCAAAGTTTGGTGAAGATCTGAGTATGTAGTTTTTGACCTTATATTGAACCTCCCATCTGAAAATTTGAAAATTCTTAAAAAATTCGTCCAAAATCTTGATGACCCCAATCTCTTGTTTTGTACGTTTTTTCCACGTGTCTTGACATCCAAAGTATCCCTGCAAAGTTTGGTGAAGATCTGAGTATGTAGTTTTTGACCTTATATGGAACCCCCTTTCTGAAAATTTGAGAATTCTTAAAAAATTCGTCCAAAATCTTGATGTCTCCAATCTCTTGTTTTGTACGTTTTTTCCACGTGTCTTGACATGCAAAGTATCCCTGCAACGTTTGGTGAAGATCTGAGTATGTAGTTTTTGACCTTATCTGGAACCTCCTATCTGAAAATTTGAAAATTCTTCAAAAATTCGTCGAAAATCTTGATGTCTCCAATCTCTTGTTTTGTACGTTTTTTCCACGTGTCTTGACATCCAATGTATTCCTGCAATGTTTGGTGGAGATCTGAGTATGTCGTTTTTGACCTTATCTGGAACCTCCCATCTGAAAATTTGAAAATTCTTAAAAAATTCGTCGAAAATCTTGATGTCTCCGATCTCTTGTTTTGTACGTTTTTTCCACGTGTCTTGACATGCAAAGTATTCCTGCAAAGTTTGGTGAAGATCTGAGTATGTAGTTTTTGACCTCATCTGGAACCTCCTATCTGAAAATTTGAAAATTCTTAAAAAATTCGTCCAAAATCTTGATGTCTCCAATCTCTTGTTTTGTACGTTTTTTCCACGTGTCTTGACATCCAATGTATCCCTGCAATGTTTGGTGAAGATCTGAGTATGTAGTTTTTGACCTTATCTGGAACCTCCCATCTGAAAATTTGAAAATTCCTAAAAAATCCGTCCAAAATCTTGATGACCCCAATCTCTTGTTTTGTACTTTTTTTCCACGTGTCTCGACCTCCAATGTATCCCTGCAAAGTTTGGTGAAGATCTGAGTATGTAGTTTTTGACCTTATATGGAACCTCCTATCTGAAAATTTGAAAATTCTTAAAAAATTCGTCCAAAATCTTGATGTCACCAATCCTATGTTTTGTATGTTTTTTCCACGTGTCTTGACATCCAATGTATTCCTGCAAAGTTTGGTGAAGATCTGAGTATGTCGTTTTTGACCTTATCTGGAACCTCCCATCTGAAAATTTGAAAATTCTTAAAAAATTCGTCGAAAATCTTGATGTCTCCGATCTCTTGTTTTGTACGTTTTTTCCACGTGTCTTGACATGCAAAGTATTCCTGCAAAGTTTGGTGAAGATCTGAGTATGAAGTTTTTGACCTCATCTGGAACCTCCTATCTGAAAATTTGAAAATTCTTAAAAAATTCGTCCAAAATCTTGATGTCTCCAATCTCTTGTTTTGTACGTTTTTTCCACGTGTCTTGACATCCAATGTATCCCTGCAATGTTTGGTTAAGATCTGAGTATGTAGTTTTTGACCTTATCTGGAACCTCCCATCTGAAAATTTGAAAATTCCTAAAAAATCCGTCCAAAATCTTGATGACCCCAATCTCTTGTTTTGTACTTTTTTTCCACGTGTCTCGACCTCCAATGTATCCCTGCAAAGTTTGGTGAAGATCTGAGTATGTAGTTTTTGACCTTATATGGAACCTCCTATCTGAAAATTTGAAAATTCTTAAAAAATTCGTCCAAAATCTTGATGTCACCAATCCTATGTTTTGTATGTTTTTTCCACGTGTCTTGACATCCAATGGATCCCTGCAAAGTTTGGTGAAGATCTGAGTATGTAGTTTTTGACCTCATCTGGAACCTCCTATCTGAAAATTTGAAAATTCTTAAAAAATTCGTCCAAAATCTTGATGTCTCCAATCTCTTGTTTTGTACGTTTTTTCCACGTGTCTTGACATCCAATGTATCCCTGCAATGTTTGGTGAAGATCTGAGTATGTAGTTTTTGACCTTATCTGGAACCTCCCATCTGAAAATTTGAAAATTCCTAAAAAATCCGTCCAAAATCTTGATGACCCCAATCTCTTGTTTTGTACTTTTTTTCCACGTGTCTCGACCTCCAATGTATCCCTGCAAAGTTTGGTGAAGATCTGAGTATGTAGTTTTTGACCTTATATGGAACCTCCTATCTGAAAATTTGAAAATTCTTAAAAAATTCGTCCAAAATCTTAATGTCACCAATCCTATGTTTTGTATGTTTTTTCCACGTGTCTTGACATCCAATGGATCCCTGCAAAGTTTGGTGAAGATCTGAGTATGTCGTTTTTGACCTTAACTGGAACCTCCCATCTGAAAATTTGAAAATTCTTAAAAAATTCGTCCAAAATCTTGATGTCTCCAATCTCTTGTTTTGTACGTTTTTTCCACGTGTCTTGACATCCAATGTATCCCTGCAAAGTTTGGTGAAGATCTGAGTATGTAGTTTTTGACCTTATCTGGAACCTCCCATCTGAAAATTTGAAAATTCTTCAAAAATTCGTCCAAAATCTTGATGTCTCCAATCTCTTGTTTTGTACGTTTTTTCCACGTGTCTCGACCTCCAATGGATCCCTGCAAAGTTTGGTGAAGATCTGAGTATGTCGTTTTTGACCTTATCTGGAACCTCCCATCTGAAAATTTGAAAATTCTTAAAAAATTCGTCGAAAATCTTGATGTCTCCAATCTCTTGTTTTGTACGTTTTTTCCACGTGTCTTGACATGCAAAGTATCCCTGCAACGTTTGGTGAAGATCTGAGTATGTAGTTTTTGAACTTATCTGGAACCTCCTATCTGAAAATTTGAAAATTCTTCAAAAATTCGTCGAAAATCTTGATGTCTCCAATCTCTTGTTTTGTACGTTTTTTCCACGTGTCTTGACATCCAATGTATCCCTGCAATGTTTGGTGGAGATCTGAGTATGTAGTTTTTGACCTTATCTGGGACCTCCTATCAGAAAATTTGAAAATTCTTCAAAAATTCGTCCAAAATCTTGATGTCTCCAATCTCTTGTTTTGTACGTTTTTTCCACGTGTCTTGATATCCAATGTATCCCTGCAAAGTTTGGTGAAGATCTGAGTATGTCGTTTTTGACCTTATCTGGAACATCCTTTCTGAAAATTTGAAAATTATTAAAAAATTCGACCAAAATCTTGATGTTCCGAATCCTATGTTTTGTATGTTTTTTCCACGTGTCTTGACATCCAATGTATCCATGCAAAGTTTGGTGAAGATCTGAGTATGTAGTTTTTGACCTTATATTGAACCTCCCATCTGAAAATTTGAAAATTCTTAAAAAATTCGTCCAAAATCTTGATGACCCCAATCTCTTGTTTTGTACGTTTTTTCCACGTGTCTTGACATCCAAAGTATCCCTGCAAAGTTTGGTGAAGATCTGAGTATGTAGTTTTTGACCTTATATGGAACCCCCTTTCTGAAAATTTGAGAATTCTTAAAAAATTCGTCCAAAATCTTGATGTCTCCAATCTCTTGTTTTGTACGTTTTTTCCACGTGTCTTGACATCCAATGTATCCATGCAAAGTTTGGTGAAGATCTGAGTATGTCGTTTTTGACCTTATCTGGAACCTCCCATCTGAAAATTTGAAAATTCTTAAAAAATTCGTCGAAAATCTTGATGTCTCCAATCTTTTGTTTTGTACGTTTTTTCCACGTGTCTTGACATGCAAAGTATCCCTGCAACGTTTGGTGAAGATCTGAGTATGTAGTTTTTGACCTTATCTTGAACCTCCTATCTGAAAATTTGAAAATTCTTCAAAAATTCGTCGAAAATCTTGATGTCTCCAATCTCTTGTTTTGTACGTTTTTTCCACGTGTCTTGACATCCAATGTATTCCTGCAATGTTTGGTGGAGATCTGAGTATGTAGTTTTAGACCTTATCTGGAACCTCCTATCTGAAAATTTGAAAATTCTTCAAAAATTCGTCCAAAATCTTGATGTCTCCAATCTCTTGTTTTGTACGTTTTTTCCACGTGTCTCAACCTCCAATGGATCCCTGCAAAGTTTGGTGAAGATCTGAGTATGTCGTTTTTGACCTTATCTGGAACATCCTTTCTGAAAATTTGAAAATTCTTAAAAAATTCGTCGAAAATCTTGATGTCTCCAATCTCTTGTTTTGTACGTTTTTTCCACGTGTCTTGACATCCAATGTATCCCTGCAAAGTTTGGTGAAGATCTGAGTATGTAGTTTTTGAAATTATATGGAACCTCCTATCTGAAAATTTGAAAATTCTTAAAAAATTCGTCCAAAATCTTGATGTCTCCAATCTCTTGTTTTGTACGTTTTTTCCAAGTGTCTCGACCTCCAATGGATCCCTGCAAAGTTTGGTGAAGATCTGAGTATGTAGTTTTTGACCTTATCTGGAACCTCCCATCTGAAAATTTGAAAATTCCTAAAAAATCCGTGCAAAATCTTGATGACCCCAATCCCTTGTTTTGTACGTTTTTTCCACGTGTCTTGACATCCAATGTATCCATGCAAAGTTTGGTGAAGATCTGAGTATGTCGTTTTTGACCTTATCTGGAACCTCCCATCTGAAAATTTGAAAATTCTTAAAAAATTCGTCGAAAATCTTGATGTCTCCAATCTCTTGTTTTGTACGTTTTTTCCACGTGTCTTGACATGCAAAGTATCCCTGCAACGTTTGGTGAAGATCTGAGTATGTAGTTTTTGACCTTATCTGGAACCTCCTATCTGAAAATTTGAAAATTCTTCAAAAATTCGTCGAAAATCTTGATGTCTCCAATCTCTTGTTTTGTACGTTTTTTCCACGTGTCTTGACATCCAATGTATCCCTGCAATGTTTGGTGGAGATCTGAGTATGTAGTTTTTGACCTTATCTGGGACCTCCTATCAGAAAATTTGAAAATTCTTCAAAAATTCGTCCAAAATCTTGATGTCTCCAATCTCTTGTTTTGTACGTTTTTTCCACGTGTCTCGACCTCCAATGTATCCCTGCAAAGTTTGGTGAAGATCTGAGTATGTCGTTTTTGACCTTATCTGGAACATCCTTTCTGAAAATTTGAAAATTCTTAAAAAATTCGTCGAAAATCTTGATGTCTCCAATCTCTTGTTTTGTACGTTTTTTCCACGTGTCTCGACCTCCAATGGATCCCTGCAAAGTTTGGTGAAGATCTGAGTATGTCGTTTTTGACCTTATCTGGAACATCCTTTCTGAAAATTTGAAAATTCTTAAAAAATTCGTCGAAAATCTTGATGTCTCCAATCTCTTGTTTTGTACGTTTTTTCCACGTGTCTTGACATGCAAAGTATTCCTGCAAAGTTTGGTGAAGATCTGAGTATGTAGTTTTTGACCTTATATGGAACCTCCTATCTGAAAATTTGAAAATTCTTAAAAAATTCGTCCAAAATCTTGATGTCTCCAATCTCTTGTTTTGTACGTTTTTTCCACGTGTCTCGACCTCCAATGTATCCCTGCAAAGTTTGGTGAAGATCTGAGTATGTAGTTTTAGACCTTATCTGGAACCTCCTATCTGAAAATTTGAAAATTCTTCAAAAATTCGTCCAAAATCTTGATGTCTCCAATCTCTTGTTTTGTACGTTTTTTCCACGTGTCTCGACCTCCAATGGATCCCTGCAAAGTTTGGTGAAGATCTGAGTATGTCGTTTTTGACCTTATCTGGAACATCCTTTCTGAAAATTTGAAAATTCTTAAAAAATTCGTCGAAAATCTTGATGTCTCCAATCTCTTGTTTTGTACGTTTTTTCCACGTGTCTTGACATGCAAAGTATTCCTGCAAAGTTTGGTGAAGATCTGAGTATGTAGTTTTTGACCTTATATGGAACCTCCTATCTGAAAATTTGAAAATTCTTAAAAAATTCGTCCAAAATCTTGATGACTCCAATCTCTTGTTTTGTACGTTTTTTCCACGTGTCTTGACATCCAATGTATCCCTGCAAAGTTTGGTGAAGATCTGAGTATGTAGTTTTTGACCTTATCTGGAACCTCCCATCTGAAAATTTGAAAATTCTTCAAAAATTCGTCCAAAATCTTGATGTCTCCAATCTCTTGTTTTGTACGTTTTTTCCACGTGTCTCGACCTCCAATGGATCCCTGCAAAGTTTGGTGAAGATCTGAGTATGTCGTTTTTGACCTTATCTGGAACCTCCCATCTGAAAATTTGAAAATTCTTAAAAAATTCGTCGAAAATCTTGATGTCTCCAATCTCTTGTTTTGTACGTTTTTTCCACGTGTCTTGACATGCAAAGTATCCCTGCAACGTTTGGTGAAGATCTGAGTATGTAGTTTTTGACCTTATCTGGAACCTCCTATCTGAAAATTTGAAAATTCTCAAAAAATTCGTCGAAAATCTTGATGTCTCCAATCTCTTGTTTTGTACGTTTTTTCCACGTGTCTTGACATCCAATGTATCCCTGCAAAGTTTGGTGAAGATCTGAGTATGTAGTTTTTGACCTTATATGGAACCTCCCATCTGAAAATTTGAAAATTCTTAAAAAATTCGACCAAAATCTTGATGTCTCCAATCTTTTGTTTTGTACGTTTTTTCCACGTGTCTTGACACATAATGTATCCATGCAAAGTTTGGTGAAGATCTGAGTATGTAGTTTTTGACCTTATATGGAACCTCCTATCTGAAAATTTGAAAATTCTTAAAAAATTCGTCCAAAATCTTGATGTCTCCAATCTCTTGTTTTGTACGTTTTTTCCACGTGTCTTGACATCCAATGTATCCCTGCAAAGTTTGGTGAAGATCTGAGTATGTAGTTTTTGACATTATCTGGAACCTCCCATCTGAAAATTTGAAAATTCCTAAAAAATCCGTGCAAAATCTTGATGACCCCAATCTCTTGTTTTGTACGTTTTTTCCACGTGTCTTGACATGCAAAGTATTCCTGCAAAGTTTGGTGAAGATCTGAGTATGTAGTTTTTGACCTCATCTGGAACCTCCTATCTGAAAATTTGAAAATTCTTAAAAAATTCGTCCAAAATCTTGATGTCACCAATCTCATGTTTTGTACGTTTTTTCCACGTGTCTTGACATCCAATGTATCCCTGCAATGTTTGGTGAAGATCTGAGTATGTAGTTTTTGACCTTATATTGAACCTCCCATCTGAAAATTTGAAAATTCTTAAAAAATTCGTCCAAAATCTTGATGACCCCAATCTCTTGTTTTGTACGTTTTTTCCACGTGTCTTGACATCCAAAGTATCCCTGCAAAGTTTGGTGAAGATCTGAGTATGTAGTTTTTGACCTCATCTGGAACCTCCTATCTGAAAATTTGAGAATTCTTAAAAAATTCGTCCAAAATCTTGATGTCTCCAATCTCTTGTTTTGTACGTTTTTTCCACGTGTCTTGACATCCAATGTATCCATGCAAAGTTTGGTGAAGATCTGAGTATGTCGTTTTTGACCTTATCTGGAACCTCCCATCTGAAAATTTGAAAATTCTTAAAAAATTCGTCGAAAATCTTGATGTCTCCAATCTTTTGTTTTGTACGTTTTTTCCACGTGTCTTGACATGCAAAGTATCCCTGCAACGTTTGGTGAAGATCTGAGTATGTAGTTTTTGACCTTATCTGGAACCTCCTATCTGAAAATTTGAAAATTCTTCAAAAATTCGTCGAAAATCTTGATGTCTCCAATCTCTTGTTTTGTACGTTTTTTCCACGTGTCTTGACATCCAATGTATTCCTGCAAAGTTTGGTGAAGATCTGAGTATGTCGTTTTTGACCTTATCTGGAACCTCCCATCTGAAAATTTGAAAATTCTTAAAAAATTCGTCGAAAATCTTGATGTCTCCGATCTCTTGTTTTGTACGTTTTTTCCACGTCTCTTGACATGCAAAGTATTCCTGCAAAGTTTGGTGAAGATCTGAGTATGTAGTTTTTGACCTCATCTGGAACCTCCTATCTGAAAATTTGAAAATTCTTAAAAAATTCGTCCAAAATCTTGATGTCTCCAATCTCTTGTTTTGTACGTTTTTTCCACGTGTCTTGACATCCAATGTATCCCTGCAATGTTTGGTGAAGATCTGAGTATGTAGTTTTTGACCTTATCTGGAACCTCCCATCTGAAAATTTGAAAATTCCTAAAAAATCCGTCCAAAATCTTGATGACCCCAATCTCTTGTTTTGTACTTTTTTTCCACGTGTCTCGACCTCCAATGTATCCCTGCAAAGTTTGGTGAAGATCTGAGTATGTAGTTTTTGACCTTATATGGAACCTCCTATCTGAAAATTTGAAAATTCTTAAAAAATTCGTCCAAAATTTTGATGTCACCAATCCTATGTTTTGTATGTTTTTTCCACGTGTCTTGACATCCAATGGATCCCTGCAAAGTTTGGTGAAGATCTGAGTATGTCGTTTTTGACCTTATCTGGAACCTCCCATCTGAAAATTTGAAAATTCGTAAAAAATTCGTCGAAAATCTTGATGTCTCCGATCTCTTGTTTTGTATGTTTTTTCCACGTGTCTTGACATGCAAAGTATTCCTGCAAAGTTTGGTGAAGATCTGAGTATGTAGTTTTTGACCTCATCTGGAACCTCCTATCTGAAAATTTGAAAATTCTTAAAAAATTCGTCTAAAATCTTGATGTCTCCAATCTCTTGTTTTGTACGTTTTTTCCACGTGTCTTGACAACCAATGTATCCCTGCAATGTTTGGTGAAGATCTGAGTATGTAGTTTTTGACCTTATCTGGAACCTCCCATCTGAAAATTTGAAAATTCTTAAAAAATTCGACCAAAATCTTGATGTCTCCAATCTCTTCTTTTGTACGTTTTTTCCACGTGTCTTGACACATAATGTATCCATGCAAAGTTTGGTGAAGATCTGAGTATGTAGTTTTTGACCTTATATGGAACCTCCTATCTGAAAATTTGAAAATTCTTAAAAAATTTGACCAAAATCTTGATGTCCCCAATCCTATGTTTTGTATGTTTTTTCCATGTGTCTTGACATCCAATGTATCCCTGCAGAGTTTGGTGAAGATCTGAGTATGTAGTTTTTGACCTTATCTGGAACCTCCCATCTGAAAATTTGAAAATTCTTAAAAAATTCGTCGAAAATCTTGATGTCTCCAATCTCTTGTTTTGTACGTTTTTTCCACGTGTCTTGACATGCAAAGTATCCCTGCAACGTTTGGTGAAGATCTGAGTATGTAGTTTTTGACCTTATCTGGAACCTCTTATCTGAAAATTTGAAAATTCTTAAAAAATTCGTCCAAAATCTTGATGTCTCCAATCTCTTGTTTTGTACGTTTTTTCCACGTGTCTTGACATCCAATGTATCCCTGCAATGTTTGGTGAAGATCTGAGTATGTAGTTTTTGACCTTATATGGAACCTCCTATCTGAAAATTTGAAAATTCTTAAAAAATTCGTCCAAAATCTTGATGTCTCCAATCTCTTGTTTTGTACGTTTTTTCCACGTGTCTTGACATCCAATGTATCCCTGCAATGTTTGGTGAAGATCTGAGTATGTAGTTTTTGACCTTATATGGAACCTCCTATCTGAAAATTTGAAAATTCTTAAAAAAATTTAACAAAATCTTGATGTCCCCAATCCTATGTTTTGTATGTTTTTTCCACGTGTCTTGACATACAATGTATCCCTGCAGAGTTTGGTGAAGATCTGAGTATGTAGTTTTTGACCTTATCTGGAACCTCCCATCTGAAAATTTGAAAATTCCTAAAAAATCCGTCCAAAATTTTGTTGACCCCAATCTCTTGTTTTGTACGTTTTTTCCACGTGTCTTGACATCCAATGTATCCCTGCAAAGTTTGGTGAAGATCTGAGTATGTAGTTTTTGACCTTATCTGGAACCGCATTTCTGAAAATTTGAAAATTCTTAAAAAAATCGTCCAAAATCTTGATGTCTCCAATCTCTTGTTTTGTACGTTTTTTCCACGTGTCTTGACATCCAATGTATCCCTGCAAAGTTTGGTGAAGATCTGAGTATGTAGTTTTTGACCTTATCTGGAACCTCCTATCTGAAAATTTGAAAATTCTTAAAAAATTCGTCCAAAATCTTGATGTCTCCAATCTCTTGTTTTGTACGTTTTTTCCACGTGTCTTGATATCCAATGTATCCCTGCAAAGTTTGGTGAAGATCTGAGTACGTCGTTTTTGACCTTATCTGGAACATCCTTTCTGAAAATTTGAAAATTGTTAAAAAATTCGTCCAAAATCTTGATGTTTCCAATCTCTTGTTTTGTACGTTTTTTCCACGTGTCTTGACATCCAATGTATCCCTGCAATGTTTGGTGGAGATCTGAGTATGTAGTTTTTGACCTTATCTGGGACCTCCTATCAGAAAATTTGAAAATTCTTCAAAAATTCGTCCAAAATCTTGATGTCTCCAATCTCTTGTTTTGTACGTTTTTTCCACGTGTCTCGACCTCCAATGTATCCCTGCAAAGTTTGGTGAAGATCTGAGTATGTCGTTTTTGACCTTATCTGGAACATCCTTTCTGAAAATTTGAAAATTCTTAAAAAATTCGTCGAAAATCTTGATGTCTCCAATCTCTTGTTTTGTACGTTTTTTCCACGTGTCTTGACATCCAATGTATCCCTGCAAAGTTTGGTGAAGATCTGAGTATGTAGTTTTTGACCTTATATGGAACCTCCTATCTGAAAATTTGAAAATTCTTAAAAAATTCGACCAAAATCTTGATGTTCCGAATCCTATGTTTTGTATGTTTTTTCCACGTGTCTTGACATCCAATGTATCCATGCAAAGTTTGGTGAAGATCTGAGTATGTAGTTTTTGACCTTATATTGAACCTCCCATCTGAAAATTTGAAAATTCTTAAAAAATTCGTCCAAAATCTTGATGACCCCAATCTCTTGTTTTGTACGTTTTTTCCACGTGTCTTGACATCCAAAGTATCCCTGCAAAGTTTGGTGAAGATCTGAGTATGTAGTTTTTGACCTTATATGGAACCTCCTTTCTGAAAATTTGAGAATTCTTAAAAAATTCGTCCAAAATCTTGATGTCTCCAATCTCTTGTTTTGTACGTTTTTTCCACGTGTCTTGACATCCAATGTATCCATGCAAAGTTTGGTGAAGATCTGAGTATGTCGTTTTTGACCTTATCTGGAACCTCCCATCTGAAAATTTGAAAATTCTTAAAAAATCCGTGCAAAATCTTGATGACCCCAATCTCTTGTTTTGTACGTTTTTTCCACGTGTCTTGACATCCAATGTATCCATGCAAAGTTTGGTGAAGATCTGAGTATGTCGTTTTTGACCTTATCTGGAACCTCCCATCTGAAAATTTGAAAATTCTTAAAAAATTCGTCGAAAATCTTGATGTCTCCAATCTCTTGTTTTGTACGTTTTTTCCACGTGTCTTGACATGCAAAGTATCCCTGCAACGTTTGGTGAAGATCTGAGTATGTAGTTTTTGACCTTATCTGGAACCTCCTATCTGAAAATTTGAAAATTCTTAAAAAATTCGTCCAAAATCTTGATGTCTCCAATCTCTTGTTTTGTACGTTTTTTCCACGTGTCTTGACATCCAATGTATCCCTGCAATGTTTGGTGAAGATCTGAGTATGTAGTTTTTGACCTTATATGGAGCCTCCTATCTGAAAATTTGAAAATTCTTAAAAAATTCGTCCAAAATCTTGATGTCTCCAATCTCTTGTTTTGTACGTTCTTTCCACGTGTCTTGACATCCAATGTATCCCTGCAATGTTTGGTGAAGATCTGAGTATGTAGTTTTTGACCTTATATGGAACCTCCTATCTGAAAATTTGAAAATTCTTAAAAGAATTTAACAAAATCTTGATGTCCCCAATCCTATGTTTTGTATGTTTTTTCCACGTGTCTTGACATACAATGTATCCCTGCAGAGTTTGGTGAAGATCTGAGTATGTAGTTTTTGACCTTATCTGGAACCTCCCATCTGAAAATTTGAAAATTCCTAAAAAATCCGTCCAAAATCTTGTTGACCCGAATCTCTTGTTTTGTACGTTTTTTCCACGTGTCTTGACATCGAATGTATCCCTGCAAAGTTTGGTGAAGATCTGAGTATGTAGTTTTTGACCTTATCTGGAACCGCATTTCTGAAAATTTGAAAATTTTTAAAAAAATCGTCCAAAATCTTGATGTCTCCAATCTCTTGTTTTGTACGTTTTTTCCACGTGTCTTGACATCCAATGTATCCCTGCAAAGTTTGGTGAAGATCTGAGTATGTAGTTTTTGACCTTATATGGAACCTCCTATCTGAAAATTTGAAAATTCTTAAAAAATTCGTCCAAAATCTTGATGTCTCCAATCTCTTGTTTTGTACGTTTTTTCCACGTCTCTTGACATCCAATGTATCCCTGCAATGTTTGGTGAAGATCTGAGTATGTAGTTTTTGACCTTATCTGGAACCTCCCATCTGAAAATTTGAAAATTCCTAAAAAATCCGTCCAAAATCTTGATGACCCCAATCTCTTGTTTTGTACTTTTTTTCCACGTGTCTCGACCTCCAATGTATCCCTGCAAAGTTTGGTGAAGATCTGAGTATGTAGTTTTTGACCTTATATGGAACATCCTATCTGAAAATTTGAAAATTCTTAAAAAATTCGTCCAAAATCTTAATGTCACCAATCCTATGTTTTGTATGTTTTTTCCACGTGTCTTGACATCCAATGGATCCCTGCAAAGTTTGGTGAAGATCTGAGTATGTCGTTTTTGACCTTAACTGGAACCTCCCATCTGAAAATTTGAAAATTCTTAAAAAATTCGTCCAAAATCTTGATGTCTCCAATCTCTTGTTTTGTACGTTTTTTCCACGTGTCTTGACATCCAATGTATCCCTGCAAAGTTTGGTGAAGATCTGAGTATGTAGTTTTTGACCTTATCTGGAACCTCCCATCTGAAAATTTGAAAATTCTTCAAAAATTCGTCCAAAATCTTGATGTCTCCAATCTCTTGTTTTGTACGTTTTTTCCACGTGTCTCGACCTCCAATGGATCCCTGCAAAGTTTGGTGAAGATCTGAGTATGTCGTTTTTGACCTTATCTGGAACCTCCCATCTGAAAATTTGAAAATTCTTAAAAAATTCGTCGAAAATCTTGATGTCTCCAATCTCTTGTTTTGTACGTTTTTTCCACGTGTCTTGACATGCAAAGTATCCCTGCAACGTTTGGTGAAGATCTGAGTATGTAGTTTTTGAACTTATCTGGAACCTCCTATCTGAAAATTTGAAAATTCTTCAAAAATTCGTCGAAAATCTTGATGTCTCCAATCTCTTGTTTTGTACGTTTTTTCCACGTGTCTTGACATCCAATGTATCCCTGCAATGTTTGGTGGAGATCTGAGTATGTAGTTTTTGACCTTATCTGGGACCTCCTATCAGAAAATTTGAAAATTCTTCAAAAATTCGTCCAAAATCTTGATGTCTCCAATCTCTTGTTTTGTACGTTTTTTCCACGTGTCTTGATATCCAATGTATCCCTGCAAAGTTTGGTGAAGATCTGAGTATGTCGTTTTTGACCTTATCTGGAACATCCTTTCTGAAAATTTGAAAATTATTAAAAAATTCGACCAAAATCTTGATGTTCCGAATCCTATGTTTTGTATGTTTTTTCCACGTGTCTTGACATCCAATGTATCCATGCAAAGTTTGGTGAAGATCTGAGTATGTTGTTTTTGACCTTATATTGAACCTCCCATCTGAAAATTTGAAAATTCTTAAAAAATTCGTCCAAAATCTTGATGACCCCAATCTCTTGTTTTGTACGTTTTTTCCACGTGTCTTGACATCCAAAGTATCCCTGCAAAGTTTGGTGAAGATCTGAGTATGTAGTTTTTGACCTTATATGGAACCCCCTTTCTGAAAATTTGAGAATTCTTAAAAAATTCGTCCAAAATCTTGATGTCTCCAATCTCTTGTTTTGTACGTTTTTTCCACGTGTCTTGACATCCAATGTATCCATGCAAAGTTTGGTGAAGATCTGAGTATGTCGTTTTTGACCTTATCTGGAACCTCCCATCTGAAAATTTGAAAATTCTTAAAAAATTCGTCGAAAATCTTGATGTCTCCAATCTTTTGTTTTGTACGTTTTTTCCACGTGTCTTGACATGCAAAGTATCCCTGCAACGTTTGGTGAAGATCTGAGTATGTAGTTTTTGACCTTATATTGAACCTCCTATCTGAAAATTTGAAAATTCTTCAAAAATTCGTCGAAAATCTTGATGTCTCCAATCTCTTGTTTTGTACGTTTTTTCCACGTGTCTTGACATCCAATGTATTCCTGCAATGTTTGGTGGAGATCTGAGTATGTAGTTTTAGAGCTTATCAAGAACCTCCTATCTGAAAATTTGAAAATTCTTAAAAAATTCGTCCAAAATCTTGATGTCTCCAATCTCTTGTTTTGTACGTTTTTTCCACGTGTCTCAACCTCCAATGGATCCCTGCAAAGTTTGGTGAAGATCTGAGTATGTCGTTTTTGACCTTATCTGGAACATCCTTTCTGAAAATTTGAAAATTCTTAAAAAATTCGTCGAAAATCTTGATGTCTCCAATCTCTTGTTTTGTACGTTTTTTCCACGTGTCTTGACATCCAATGTATCCCTGCAAAGTTTGGTGAAGATCTGAGTATGTAGTTTTTGACCTTATATGGAACCTCCTATCTGAAAATTTGAAAATTCTTAAAAAAATCGTCCAAAACCTTGATGTCTCCAATCTCTTGTTTTGTACGTTTTTTCCAAGTGTCTCGACCTCCAATGGATCCCTGCAAAGTTTGGTGAAGATCTGAGTATGTAGTTTTTGACCTTATCTTGAACCTCCCATCTGAAAATTTGAAAATTCCTAAAAAATCCGTGCAAAATCTTGATGACCCCAATCTCTTGTTTTGTTCGTTTTTTCCACGTGTCTTGACATCCAATGTATCCATGCAAAGTTTGGTGAAGATCTGAGTATGTCGTTTTTGACCTTATCTGGAACATCCTTTCTGAAAATTTGAAAATTCTTAAAAAATTCGTCGAAAATCTTGATGTCTCCAATCTCTTGTTTTGTACGTTTTTTCCACGTGTCTTGACATGCAAAGTATCCCTGCAACGTTTGGTGAAGATCTGAGTAAGTAGTTTTTGACCTTATCTGGAACCTCCTATCTGAAAATTTGAAAATTCTTCAAAAATTCGTCGAAAATCTTGATGTCTCCAATCTCTTGTTTTGTACGTTTTTTCCACGTGTCTGGACATCCAATGTATCCCTGCAATGTTTGGTGGAGATCTGAGTATGTAGTTTTTGACCTTATCTGGGACCTCCTATCAGAAAATTTGAAAATTCTTCAAAAATTCGTCCAAAATCTTGATGTCTCCAATCTCTTGTTTTGTACGTTTTTTCCACGTGTCTCGACCTCCAATGTATCCCTGCAAAGTTTGGTGAAGATCTGAGTATGTCGTTTTTGACCTTATCTGGAACATCCTTTCTGAAAATTTGAAAATTCTTAAAAAATTCGTCGAAAATCTTGATGTCTCCAATCTCTTGTTTTGTACGTTTTTTCCACGTGTCTCGACCTCCAATGGATCCCTGCAAAGTTTGGTGAAGATCTGAGTATGTCGTTTTTGACCTTATCTGGAACATCCTTTCTGAAAATTTGAAAATTCTTAAAAAATTCGTCGAAAATCTTGATGTCTCCAATCTCTTGTTTTGTACGTTTTTTCCACGTGTCTTGACATGCAAAGTATTCCTGCAAAGTTTGGTGAAGATCTGAGTATGTAGTTTTTGACCTTATATGGAACCTCCAATCTGAAAATTTGAAAATTCTTAAAAAATTCGTCCAAAATCTTGATGTCTCCAATCTCTTGTTTTGTACGTTTTTTCCACGTGTCTCGACCTCCAATGTATCCCTGCAAAGTTTGGTGAAGATCTGAGTATGTAGTTTTAGACCTTATCTGGAACCTCCTATCTGAAAATTTGAAAATTCTTCAAAAATTCGTCCAAAATCTTGATGTCTCCAATCTCTTGTTTTGTACGTTTTTTCCACGTGTCTCGACCTCCAATGGATCCCTGCAAAGTTTGGTGAAGATCTGAGTATGTCGTTTTTGACCTTATCTGGAACATCCTTTCTGAAAATTTGAAAATTCTTAAAAAATTCGTCGAAAATCTTGATGTCTCCAATCTCTTGTTTTGTACGTTTTTTCCACGTGTCTTGACATGCAAAGTATTCCTGCAAAGTTTGGTGAAGATCTGAGTATGTAGTTTTTGACCTTATATGGAACCTCCTATCTGAAAATTTGAAAATTCTTAAAAAATTCGTCCAAAATCTTGATGTCTCCAATCTCTTGTTTTGTACGTTTTTTCCACGTGTCTTGACATCCAATGTATCCCTGCAAAGTTTGGTGAAGATCTGAGTATGTAGTTTTTGACCTTATCTGGAACCTCCCATCTGAAAATTTGAAAATTCTTCAAAAATTCGTCCAAAATCTTGATGTCTCCAATCTCTTGTTTTGTACGTTTTTTCCACGTGTCTCGACCTCCAATGGATCCCTGCAAAGTTTGGTGAAGATCTGAGTATGTCGTTTTTGACCTTATCTGGAACCTCCCATCTGAAAATTTGAAAATTCTTAAAAAATTCGTCGAAAATCTTGATGTCTCCAATCTCTTGTTTTGTACGTTTTTTCCACGTGTCTTGACATGCAAAGTATCCCTGCAACGTTTGGTGAAGATCTGAGTATGTAGTTTTTGACCTTATCTGGAACCTCCTATCTGAAAATTTGAAAATTCTCAAAAAATTCGTCGAAAATCTTGATGTCTCCAATCTCTTGTTTTGTACGTTTTTTCCACGTGTCTTGACATCCAATGTATCCCTGCAAAGTTTGGTGAAGATCTGAGTATGTAGTTTTTGACCTTATATGGAACCTCCCATCTGAAAATTTGAAAATTCTTAAAAAATTCGACCAAAATCTTGATGTCTCCAATCTTTTGTTTTTTACGTTTTTTCCACGTGTCTTGACACATAATGTATCCATGCAAAGTTTGGTGAAGATCTGAGTATGTAGTTTTTGACCTTATATGGAACCTCCTATCTGAAAATTTGAAAATTCTTAAAAAATTCGTCCAAAATCTTGATGTCTCCAATCTCTTGTTTTGTACGTTTTTTCCACGTGTCTTGACATCCAATGTATCCCTGCAAAGTTTGGTGAAGATCTGAGTATGTAGTTTTTGACATTATCTGGAACCTCCCATCTGAAAATTTGAAAATTCCTAAAAAATCCGTGCAAAATCTTGATGACCCCAATCTCTTGTTTTGTACGTTTTTTCCACGTGTCTTGACATGCAAAGTATTCCTGCAAAGTTTGGTGAAGATCTGAGTATGTAGTTTTTGACCTCATCTGGAACCTCCTATCTGAAAATTTGAAAATTCTTAAAAAATTCGTCCAAAATCTTGATGTCACCAATCTCTTGTTTTGTACGTTTTTTCCACGTGTCTTGACATCCAATGTATCCCTGCAATGTTTGGTGAAGATCTGAGTATGTAGTTTTTGACCTTATATTGAACCTCCCATCTGAAAATTTGAAAATTCTTAAAAAATTCGTCCAAAATCTTGATGACCCCAATCTCTTGTTTTGTACGTTTTTTCCACGTGTCTTGACATCCAAAGTATCCCTGCAAAGTTTGGTGAAGATCTGAGTATGTAGTTTTTGACCTCATCTGGAACCTCCTATCTGAAAATTTGAGAATTCTTAAAAAATTCGTCCAAAATCTTGATGTCTCCAATCTCTTGTTTTGTACGTTTTTTCCACGTGTCTTGACATCCAATGTATCCATGCAAAGTTTGGTGAAGATCTGAGTATGTCGTTTTTGACCTTATCTGGAACCTCCCATCTGAAAATTTGAAAATTCTTAAAAAATTCGTCGAAAATCTTGATGTCTCCAATCTCTTGTTTTGTACGTTTTTTCCACGTGTCTTGACATGCAAAGTATCCCTGCAACGTTTGGTGAAGATCTGAGTATGTAGTTTTTGACCTTATCTGGAACCTCCTATCTGAAAATTTGAAAATTCTTCAAAAATTCGTCGAAAATCTTGATGTCTCCAATCTCTTGTTTTGTACGTTTTTTCCACGTGTCTTGACATCCAATGTATTCCTGCAAAGTTTGGTGAAGATCTGAGTATGTCGTTTTTGACCTTATCTGGAACCTCCCATCTGAAAATTTGAAAATTCTTAAAAAATTCGTCGAAAATCTTGATGTCTCCGATCTCTTGTTTTGTACGTTTTTTCCACGTCTCTTGACATGCAAAGTATTCCTGCAAAGTTTGGTGAAGATCTGAGTATGTAGTTTTTGACCTCATCTGGAACCTCCTATCTGAAAATTTGAAAATTCTTAAAAAATTCGTCCAAAATCTTGATGTCTCCAATCTCTTGTTTTGTACGTTTTTTCCACGTGTCTTGACATCCAATGTATCCCTGCAATGTTTGGTGAAGATCTGAGTATGTAGTTTTTGACCTTATCTGGAACCTCCCATCTGAAAATTTGAAAATTCCTAAAAAATCCGTCCAAAATCTTGATGACCCCAATCTCTTGTTTTGTACTTTTTTTCCACGTGTCTCGACCTCCAATGTATCCCTGCAAAGTTTGGTGAAGATCTGAGTATGTAGTTTTTGACCTTATATGGAACCTCCTATCTGAAAATTTGAAAATTCTTAAAAAATTCGTCCAAAATTTTGATGTCACCAATCCTATGTTTTGTATGTTTTTTCCACGTGTCTTGACATCCAATGGATCCCTGCAAAGTTTGGTGAAGATCTGAGTATGTCGTTTTTGACCTTATCTGGAACCTCCTATCTGAAAATTTAAAAAATTCTTAAAAAATTCGTCGAAAATTTTGATGTCTCCGATCTCTTGTTTTGTACGTTTTTTCCACGTGTCTTGACATGCAAAGTATTCCTGCAAAGTTTGGTGAAGATCTGAGTATGTAGTTTTTGACCTCATCTGGAACCTCCTATCTGAAAATTTGAAAATTCTTAAAAAATTCGTCTAAAATCTTGATGTCTCCAATCTCTTGTTTTGTACGTTTTTTCCACGTGTCTTGACAACCAATGTATCCCTGCAATGTTTGGTGAAGATCTGAGTATGTAGTTTTTGACCTTATCTGGAACCTCCCATCTGAAAATTTGAAAATTCTTAAAAAATTCGACCAAAATCTTGATGTCTCCAATCTCTTCTTTTGTACGTTTTTTCCACGTGTCTTGACACATAATGTATCCATGCAAAGTTTGGTGAAGATCTGAGTATGTAGTTTTTGACCTTATATGGAACCTCCTATCTGAAAATTTGAAAATTCTTAAAAAATTTGACCAAAATCTTGATGTCCCCAATCCTATGTTTTGTATGTTTTTTCCATGTGTCTTGACATCCAATGTATCCCTGCAGAGTTTGGTGAAGATCTGAGTATGTAGTTTTTGACCTTATCTGGAACCTCCCATCTGAAAATTTGAAAATTCTTAAAAAATTCGTCGAAAATCTTGATGTCTCCAATCTCTTGTTTTGTACGTTTTTTCCACGTGTCTTGACATGCAAAGTATCCCTGCAACGTTTGGTGAAGATCTGAGTATGTAGTTTTTGACCTTATCTGGAACCTCTTATCTGAAAATTTGAAAATTCTTAAAAAATTCGTCCAAAATCTTGATGTCTCCAATCTCTTGTTTTGTACGTTTTTTCCACGTGTCTTGACATCCAATGTATCCCTGCAATGTTTGGTGAAGATCTGAGTATGTAGTTTTTGACCTTATATGGAACCTCCTATCTGAAAATTTGAAAATTCTTAAAAAATTTGTCCAAAATCTTGATGTCTCCAATCTCTTGTTTTGTACGTTCTTTCCACGTGTCTTGACATCCAATGTATCCCTGCAATGTTTGGTGAAGATCTGAGTATGTAGTTTTTGACCTTATATGGAACCTCCTATCTGAAAATTTGAAAATTCTTAAAAAAATTTAACAAAATCTTGATGTCCCCAATCCTATGTTTTGTATGTTTTTTCCACGTGTCTTGACATACAATGTATCCCTGCAGAGTTTGGTGAAGATCTGAGTATGTAGTTTTTGACCTTATCTGGAACCTCCCATCTGAAAATTTGAAAATTCCTAAAAAATCCGTCCAAAATTTTGTTGACCCCAATCTCTTGTTTTGTACGTTTTTTCCACGTGTCTTGACATCCAATGTATCCCTGCAAAGTTTGGTGAAGATCTGAGTATGTAGTTTTTGACCTTATCTGGAACCGCATTTCTGAAAATTTGAAAATTCTTAAAAAAATCGTCCAAAATCTTGATGTCTCCAATCTCTTGTTTTGTACGTTTTTTCCACGTGTCTTGACATCCAATGTATCCCTGCAAAGTTTGGTGAAGATCTGAGTATGTAGTTTTTGACCTTATCTGGAACCTCCTATCTGAAAATTTGAAAATTCTTAAAAAATTCGTCCAAAATCTTGATGTCTCCAATCTCTTGTTTTGTACGTTTTTTCCACGTGTCTTGATATCCAATGTATCCCTGCAAAGTTTGGTGAAGATCTGAGTACGTCGTTTTTGACCTTATCTGGAACATCCTTTCAGAAAATTTGAAAATTCTTCAAAAATTCGTCCAAAATCTTGATGTCTCCAATCTCTTGTTTTGTACGTTTTTTCCACGTGTCTCGACCTCCAATGTATCCCTGCAAAGTTTGGTGAAGATCTGAGTATGTCGTTTTTGACCTTATCTGGAACATCCTTTCTGAAAATTTGAAAATTCTTAAAAAATTCGTCGAAAATCTTGATGTCTCCAATCTCTTGTTTTGTACGTTTTTTCCACGTGTCTTGACATCCAATGTATCCCTGCAAAGTTTGGTGAAGATCTGAGTATGTAGTTTTTGACCTTATATGGAACCTCCTTTCTGAAAATTTGAAAATTCTTAAAAAATTCGACCAAAATCTTGATGTTCCGAATCCTATGTTTTGTATGTTTTTTCCACGTGTCTTGACATCCAATGTATCCATGCAAAGTTTGGTGAAGATCTGAGTATGTAGTTTTTGACCTTATATTGAACCTCCCATCTGAAAATTTGAAAATTCTTAAAAAATTCGTCGAAAATCTTGATGTCTCCAATCTCTTGTTTTGTACGTTTTTTCCACGTGTCTTGACATGCAAAGTATCCCTGCAACGTTTGGTGAAGATCTGAGTATGTAGTTTTTGACCTTATCTGGAACCTCCTATCTGAAAATTTGAAAATTCTTAAAAAATTCGTCCAAAATCTTGATGTCTCCAATCTCTTGTTTTGTACGTTTTTTCCACGTGTCTTGACATCCAATGTATCCCTGCAATGTTTGGTGAAGATCTGAGTATGTAGTTTTTGACCTTATATGGAGCCTCCTATCTGAAAATTTGAAAATTCTTAAAAAATTCGTCCAAAATCTTGATGTCTCCAATCTCTTGTTTTGTACGTTCTTTCCACGTGTCTTGACATCCAATGTATCCCTGCAATGTTTGGTGAAGATCTGAGTATGTAGTTTTTGACCTTATATGGAACCTCCTATCTGAAAATTTGAAAATTCTTAAAAGAATTTAACAAAATCTTGATGTCCCCAATCCTATGTTTTGTATGTTTTTTCCACGTGTCTTGACATACAATGTATCCCTGCAGAGTTTGGTGAAGATCTGAGTATGTAGTTTTTGACCTTATCTGGAACCTCCCATCTGAAAATTTGAAAATTCCTAAAAAATCCGTCCAAAATCTTGTTGACCCGAATCTCTTGTTTTGTACGTTTTTTCCACGTGTCTTGACATCCAATGTATCCCTGCAAAGTTTGGTGAAGATCTGAGTATGTAGTTTTTGACCTTATCTGGAACCGCATTTCTGAAAATTTGAAAATTTTTAAAAAAATCGTCCAAAATCTTGATGTCTCCAATCTCTTGTTTTGTACGTTTTTTCCACGTGTCTTGACATCCAATGTATCCCTGCAAAGTTTGGTGAAGATCTGAGTATGTAGTTTTTGACCTTATATGGAACCTCCTATCTGAAAATTTGAAAATTCTTAAAAAATTCGTCCAAAATCTTGATGTCTCCAATCTCTTGTTTTGTACGTTTTTTCCACGTGTCTCGACCTCCAATGGATCCCTGCAAAGTTTGGTGAAGATCTGAGTATGTCGTTTTTGACCTTATCTGGAACCTCCCATCTGAAAATTTGAAAATTCTTAAAAAATTCGTCGAAAATCTTGATGTCTCCGATCTCTTGTTTTGTACGTTTTTTCCACGTGTCTTGACATGCAAAGTATTCCTGCAAAGTTTGGTGAAGATCTGAGTATGTAGTTTTTTACCTCATCTGGAACCTCCTATCTGAAAATTTGAAAATTCTTAAAAAATTCGTCCAAAATCTTGATGTCTCCAATCTCTTGTTTTGTACGTTTTTTCCACGTGTCTTGACATCCAATGTATCCCTGCAAAGTTTGGTGAAGATCTGAGTATGTAGTTTTTGACCTTATCTGGAACCTCCTAACTGAAAATTTGAAAATTCTTAAAAAATTCGTCCAAAATCTTGATGTCTCCAATCTCTTGTTTTGTACGTTTTTTCCACGTGTCTTGATATCCAATGTATCCCTGCAAAGTTTGGTGAAGATCTGAGTATGTCGTTTTTGACCTTATCTGGAACATCCTTTCTGAAAATTTGAAAATTGTTAAAAAATTCGTCCAAAATCTTGATGTCTCCAATCTCTTGTTTTGTACGTTTTTTCCACGTGTCTTGACATCCAATGTATCCATGCAAAGTTTGGTGAAGATCTGAGTATGTAGTTTTTGACCTTATATTGAACCTCCCATCTGAAAATTTGAAAATTCTTAAAAAATTCGTCCAAAATCTTGATGACCCCAATCTCTTGTTTTGTACGTTTTTTCCACGTGTCTTGACATCCAAAGTATCCCTGCAAAGTTTGGTGAAGATCTGAGTATGTAGTTTTTGACCTTATATTGAACCTCCCATCTGAAAATTTGAAAATTCTTAAAAAATTCGTCCAAAATCTTGATGTCTCCAATCTCTTGTTTTGTACGTTTTTTCCACGTGTCTTGACATCCAATGTATCCATGCAAAGTTTGGTGAAGATCTGAGTATGTCGTTTTTGACCTTATCTGGAACCTCCCATCTGAAAATTTGAAAATTCTTAAAAAATTCGTCGAAAATCTTGATGTCTCCAATCTTTTGTTTTGTACGTTTTTTCCACGTGTCTTGACATGCAAAGTATCCCTGCAACGTTTGGTGAAGATCTGAGTATGTAGTTTTTGACCTTATCTGGAACCTCCTATCTGAAAATTTGAAAATTCTTCAAAAATTCGTCGAAAATCTTGATGTCTCCAATCTCTTGTTTTGTACGTTTTTTCCACGTGTCTTGACATCCAATGTATTCCTGCAATGTTTGGTGGAGATCTGAGTATGTAGTTTTAGACCTTATCTGGAACCTCCTATCTGAAAATTTGAAAATTCTTCAAAAATTCGTCCAAAATCTTGATGTCTCCAATCTCTTGTTTTGTACGTTTTTTCCACGTGTCTCGACCTCCAATGGATCCCTGCAAAGTTTGGTGAAGATCTGAGTATGTCGTTTTTGACCTTATCTGGAACATCCTTTCTGAAAATTTGAAAATTCTTAAAAAATTCGTCGAAAATCTTGATGTCTCCAATCTCTTGTTTTGTACGTTTTTTCCACGTGTCTTGACATCCAATGTATCCCTGCAAAGTTTGGTGAAGATCTGAGTATGTAGTTTTTGACCTTATATGGAACCTCCTATCTGAAAATTTGAAAATTCTTAAAAAATTCGTCCAAAATCTTGATGTCTCCAATCTCTTGTTTTGTACGTTTTTTCCACGTGTCTCGACCTCCAATGGATCCCTGCAAAGTTTGGTGAAGATCTGAGTATGTCGTTTTTGACCTTATCTGGAACCTCCCATCTGAAAATTTGAAAATTCTTAAAAAATTCGTCGAAAATCTTGATGTCTCCGATCTCTTGTTTTGTACGTTTTTTCCACGTGTCTTGACATGCAAAGTATTCCTGCAAAGTTTGGTGAAGATCTGAGTATGTAGTTTTTGACCTCATCTGGAACCTCCTATCTGAAAATTTGAAAATTCTTAAAAAATTCGTCGAAAATCTTGATGTCTCCAATCTCTTGTTTTGTACGTTTTTTCCACGTGTCTTGACATCCAATGTATCCCTGCAATGTTTGGTGAAGATCTGAGTATGTAGTTTTTGACCTTATCTGGAACCTCCCATCTGAAAATTTGAAAATTCCTAAAAAATCCGTCCAAAATCTTGATGACCCCAATCTCTTGTTTTGTACTTTTTTTCCACGTGTCTCGACCTCCAATGTATCCCTGCAAAGTTTGGTGAAGATCTGAGTATGTAGTTTTTGACCTTATATGGAACCTCCTATCTGAAAATTTGAAAATTCTTAAAAAATTCGTCCAAAATCTTGATGTCACCAATCCTATGTTTTGTATGTTTTTTCCACGTGTCTTGACATCCAATGTATCCATGCAAAGTTTGGTGAAGATCTGAGTATGTCGTTTTTGACCTTATCTGGAACCTCCCATCTGAAAATTTGAAAATTCTTAAAAAATTCGTCGAAAATCTTGATGTCTCCGATCTCTTGTTTTGTACGTTTTTTCCACGTGTCTTGACATGCAAAGTATTCCTGCAAAGTTTGGTGAAGATCTGAGTATGTAGTTTTTGACCTCATCTGGAACCTCCTATCTGAAAATTTGAAAATTCTTAAAAAATTCGTCCAAAATTTTGATGTCTCCAATCTCTTGTTTTGTACGTTTTTTCCACGTGTCTTGACATCCAATGTATCCCTGCAATGTTTGGTGAAGATCTGAGTATGTAGTTTTTGACCTTATCTGGAACCTCCCATCTGAAAATTTGAAAATTCCTAAAAAATCCGTCCAAAATCTTGATGACCCCAATCTCTTGTTTTGTACGTTTTTTCCACGTGTCTTGACATCCAATGTATCCCTGCAAAGTTTGGTGAAGATCTGAGTATGTAGTTTTTGACCTTATCTGGAACCTCCTATCTGAAAATTTGAAAATTCTTAAAAAATTCGTCCAAAATCTTGATGTCTCCAATCTCTTGTTTTGTACGTTTTTTCCACGTGTCTTGATATCCAATGTATCCCTGCAAAGTTTGGTGAAGATCTGAGTATGTCGTTTTTGACCTTATCTGGAACATCCTTTCTGAAAATTTGAAAATTGTTAAAAAATTCGTCCAAAATCTTGATGTCTCCAATCTCTTTTTTGTACGTTTTTTCCACGTGTCTTGACATCCAATGCATCCCTGCAAAGTTTGGTGAAGATCTGAGTATGTAGTTTTTGACCTTATCTGGAACCTCCCATCTGAAAATTTGAAAATTCTTAAAAAATTCGACCAAAATCTTGATGTCTCCAATCTCTTGTTTTGTACGTTTTTTCCACGTGTCTTGACATCCAATGTATCCATGCAAAGTTTGGTGAAGATCTGAGTATGTCGTTTTTGACCTTATCTGGAACCTCCCATCTGAAAATTTGAAAATTCTTAAAAAATTCGTCGAAAATCTTGATGTCTCCAATCTTTTGTTTTGTACTTTTTTTCCACGTGTCTTGACATGCAAAGTATCCCTGCAACGTTTGGTGAAGATCTGAGTATGTAGTTTTTGACCTTATCTGGAACCTCCCATCTGAAAATTTGAAAATTCTTAAAAAATCCGTGCAAAATCTTGATGACCCCAATCTCTTGTTTTGTACGTTTTTTCCACGTGTCTTGACATCCAATGTATCCATGCAAAGTTTGGTGAAGATCTGAGTATGTCGTTTTTGACCTTATCTGGAACTTCCCATCTGAAAATTTGAAAATTCTTAAAAAATTCGTCGAAAATCTTGATGTCTCCGATCTCTTGTTTTGTACGTTTTTTCCACGTGTCTTGACATGCAAAGTATTCCTGCAAAGTTTGGTGAAGATCTGAGTATGTAGTTTTTGACCTCATCTGGAACCTCCTATCTGAAAATTTGAAAATTCTTAAAAAATTCGTCCAAAATTTTGATGTCTCCAATCTCTTGTTTTGTACGTTTTTTCCACGTGTCTTGACATCCAATGTATCCCTGCAATGTTTGGTGAAGATCTGAGTATGTAGTTTTTGACCTTATCTGGAACCTCCCATCTGAAAATTTGAAAATTCCTAAAAAATCCGTCCAAAATCTTGATGACCCCAATCTCTTGTTTTGTACGTTTTTTCCACGTGTCTTGACATCCAATGTATCCCTGCAAAGTTTGGTGAAGATCTGAGTATGTAGTTTTTGACCTTATCTGGAACCTCCTATCTGAAAATTTGAAAATTCTTAAAAAATTCGTCCAAAATCTTGATGTCTCCAATCTCTTGTTTTGTACGTTTTTTCCACGTGTCTTGATATCCAATGTATCCCTGCAAAGTTTGGTGAAGATCTGAGTATGTCGTTTTTGACCTTATCTGGAACCTCCTTTCTGAAAATTTGAAAATTGTTAAAAAATTCGTCCAAAATCTTGATGTCTCCAATCTCTTTTTTGTACGTTTTTTCCACGTGTCTTGACATCCAATGCATCCCTGCAAAGTTTGGTGAAGATCTGAGTATGTAGTTTTTGACCTTATCTGGAACCTCCCATCTGAAAATTTGAAAATTCTTAAAAAATTCGACCAAAATCTTGATGTCTCCAATCTCTTGTTTTGTACGTTTTTTCCACGTGTCTTGACATCCAATGTATCCATGCAAAGTTTGGTGAAGATCTGAGTATGTCGTTTTTGACCTTATCTGGAACCTCCCATCTGAAAATTTGAAAATTCTTAAAAAATTCGTCGAAAATCTTGATGTCTCCAATCTTTTGTTTTGTACGTTTTTTCCACGTGTCTTGACATGCAAAGTATCCCTGCAACGTTTGGTGAAGATCTGAGTATGTAGTTTTTGACCTTATCTGGAACCTCCCATCTGAAAATTTGAAAATTCTTAAAAAATCCGTGCAAAATCTTGATGACCCCAATCTCTTGTTTTGTACCTTTTTTCCACGTGTCTTGACATCCAATGTATCCATGCAAAGTTTGGTGAAGATCTGAGTATGTCGTTTTTGACCTTATCTGGAACCTCCCATCTGAAAATTTGAAAATTCTTAAAAAATTCGTCGAAAATCTTGATGTCTCCAATCTCTTGTTTTGTACGTTTTTTCCACGTGTCTTGACATGCAAAGTATCCCTGCAACGTTTGGTGAAGATCTGAGTATGTAGTTTTTGACCTTATCTGGAACCTCCTATCTGAAAATTTGAAAATTCTTCAAAAATTCGTCGAAAATCTTGATGTTTCCAATCTCTTGTTTTGTACGTTTTTTCCACGTATCTTGACATCCAATGTATCCCTGCAATGTTTGGTGGAGATCTGAGTATGTAGTTTTTGACCTTATCTGGGACCTCCTATCAGAAAATTTGAAAATTCTTCAAAAATTCGTCCAAAATCTTGATGTCTCCAATCTCTTGTTTTGTACGTTTTTTCCACGTGTCTCGACCTCCAATGTATCCCTGCAAAGTTTGGTGAAGATCTGAGTATGTCGTTTTTGACCTTATCTGGAACATCCTTTCTGAAAATTTGAAAATTCTTAAAAAATTCGTCGAAAATCTTGATGTCTCCAATCTCTTGTTTTGTACGTTTTTTCCACGTGTCTTGACATCCAATGTATCCCTGCAAAGTTTGGTGAAGATCTGAGTATGTAGTTTTTGACCTTATATGGAACCTCCTATCTGAAAATTTGAAAATTCTTAAAAAATTCGACCAAAATCTTGAAGTTCCGAATCCTATGTTTTGTATGTCTTTTCCACGTGTCTTGACATCCAATGTATCCATGCAAAGTTTGGTGAAGATCTGAGTATGTAGTTTTTGACCTTATATTGAACCTCCCATCTGAAAATTTGAAAATTCTTAAAAAATTCGTCCAAAATCTTGATGACCCCAATCTCTTGTTTTGTACGTTTTTTCCACGTGTCTTGACATCCAAAGTATCCCTGCAAAGTTTGGTGAAGATCTGAGTATGTAGTTTTTGACCTTATATGGAACCTCCTTTCTGAAAATTTGAGAATTCTTAAAAAATTCGTCCAAAATCTTGATGTCTCCAATCTCTTGTTTTGTACGTTTTTTCCACGTGTCTTGACATCCAATATATCCATGCAAAGTTTGGTGAAGATCTGAGTATGTCGTTTTTGACCTTATCTGGAACCTCCCATCTGAAAATTTGAAAATTCTTAAAAAATCCGTGCAAAATCTTGATGACCCCAATCTCTTGTTTTGTACGTTTTTTCCACGTGTCTTGACATCCAATGTATCCATGCAAAGTTTGGTGAAGATCTGAGTATGTAGTTTTTGACCTTATATTGAACCTCCCATCTGAAAATTTGAAAATTCTTAAAAAATTCGTCCAAAATCTTGATGACCCCAATCTCTTGTTTTGTACGTTTTTTCCACGTGTCTTGACATCCAAAGTATCCCTGCAAAGTTTGGTGAAGATCTGAGTATGTAGTTTTTGACCTTATATGGAACCTCCTTTCTGAAAATTTGAGAATTCTTAAAAAATTCGTCCAAAATCTTGATGTCTCCAATCTCTTGTTTTGTACGTTTTTTCCACGTGTCTTGACATCCAATATATCCATGCAAAGTTTGGTGAAGATCTGAGTATGTCGTTTTTGACCTTATCTGGAACCTCCCATCTGAAAATTTGAAAATTCTTAAAAAATCCGTGCAAAATCTTGATGACCCCAATCTCTTGTTTTGTACGTTTTTTCCACGTGTCTTGACATCCAATGTATCCATGCAAAGTTTGGTGAAGATCTGAGTATGTCGTTTTTGACCTTATCTGGAACCTCCCATCTGAAAATTTGAAAATTCTTAAAAAATTCGTCGAAAATCTTGATGTCTCCAATCTCTTGTTTTGTACGTTTTTTCCACGTGTCTTGACATGCAAAGTATCCCTGCAACGTTTGGTGAAGATCTGAGTATGTAGTTTTTGACCTTATCTGGAACCTCCTATCTGAAAATTTGAAAATTCTTAAAAAATTCGTCCAAAATCTTGATGTCTCCAATCTCTTGTTTTGTACGTTTTTTCCACGTGTCTTGACATCCAATGTATCCCTGCAATGTTTGGTGAAGATCTGAGTATGTAGTTTTTGACCTTATATGGAGCCTCCTATCTGAAAATTTGAAAATTCTTAAAAAATTCGTCCAAAATCTTGATGTCTCCAATCTCTTGTTTTGTACGTTCTTTCCACGTGTCTTGACATCCAATGTATCCCTGCAATGTTTGGTGAAGATCTGAGTATGTAGTTTTTGACCTTATATGGAACCTCCTATCTGAAAATTTGAAAATTCTTAAAAGAATTTAACAAAATCTTGATGTCCCCAATCCTATGTTTTGTATGTTTTTTCCACGTGTCTTGACATACAATGTATCCCTGCAGAGTTTGGTGAAGATCTGAGTATGTAGTTTTTGACCTTATCTGGAACCTCCCATCTGAAAATTTGAAAATTCCTAAAAAATCCTTCCAAAATCTTGTTGACCCGAATCTCTTGTTTTGTACGTTTTTTCCACGTGTCTTGACATCCAATGTATCCCTGCAAAGTTTGGTGAAGATCTGAGTATGTAGTTTTTGACCTTATCTGGAACCGCATTTCTGAAAATTTGAAAATTTTTAAAAAAATCGTCCAAAATCTTGATGTCTCCAATCTCTTGTTTTGTACGTTTTTTCCACGTGTCTTGACATCCAATGTATCCCTGCAAAGTTTGGTGAAGATCTGAGTATGTCGTTTTTGACCTTATATGGAACCTCCTATCTGAAAATTTGAAAATTCTTAAAAAATTCGTCCAAAATCTTGATGTCTCCAATCTCTTGTTTTGTACGTTTTTTCCACGTGTCTCGACCTCCAATGGATCCCTGCAAAGTTTGGTGAAGATCTGAGTATGTCGTTTTTGACCTTATCTGGAACCTCCCATCTGAAAATTTGAAAATTCTTAAAAAATTCGTCGAAAATCTTGATGTCTCCGATCTCTTGTTTTGTACGTTTTTTCCACGTGTCTTGACATGCAAAGTATTCCTGCAAAGTTTGGTGAAGATCTGAGTATGTAGTTTTTGACCTCATCTGGAACCTCCTATCTGAAAATTTGAAAATACTTAAAAAATTCGTCCAAAATCTTGATGTCTCCAATCTCTTGTTTTGTACGTTTTTTCCACGTGTCTTGACATCCAATGTATCCCTGCAAAGTTTGGTGAAGATCTGAGTATGTAGTTTTTGACCTTATCTGGAACCTCCTATCTGAAAATTTGAAAATTCTTAAAAAATTCGTCCAAAATCTTGATGTCTCCAATCTCTTGTTTTGTACGTTTTTTCCACGTGTCTTGATATCCAATGTATCCCTGCAAAGTTTGGTGAAGATCTGAGTATGTCGTTTTTGACCTTATCTGGAACATCCTTTCTGAAAATTTGAAAATTGTTAAAAAATTCGTCCAAAATCTTGATGTCTCCAATCTCTTTTTTGTACGTTTTTTCCACGTGTCTTGACATCCAATGGATCCCTGCAAAGTTTGGTGAAGATCTGAGTATGTAGTTTTTGACCTTATCTGGAACCTCCCATCTGAAAATTTGAAAATTCTTAAAAAATTCGACCAAAATCTTGATGTCTCCAATCTTTTGTTTTGTACGTTTTTTCCACGTGTCTTGACACATAATGTATCCATGCAAAGTTTGGTGAAGATCTGAGTATGTAGTTTTTGACCTTATATGGAACCTCCTATCTGAAAATTTGAAAATTCTTAAAAAATTCGTCCAAAATCTTGATGTCTCCAATCTCTTGTTTTGTACGTTTTTACCACGTGTCTTGACATCCAATGTATCCCTGCAAAGTTTGGTGAAGATCTGAGTATGTAGTTTTTGACCTTATCTGGAACCTCCCATCTGAAAATTTGAAAATTCCTAAAAAATCCGTGCAAAATCTTGATGACCCCAATCTCTTGTTTTGTACGTTTTTTCCACGTGTCTTGACATCCAATGTATTCCTGCAATATTTGGTGAAGATCTGAGTATGTAGTTTTTGACCTTATATGGAACCTCCTATCTGAAAATTTGAAAATTCTTAAAAAATTCGACCAAAATCTTGATGTTCCGAATCCTATGTTTTGTATGTTTTTTCCACGTGTCTTGACATCCAATGTATCCCTGCAAAGTTTGGTGAAGATCTGAGTATGTAGTTTTTGACCTTATATTGAACCTCCCATCTGAAAATTTGAAAATTCTTAAAAAATTCGTCCAAAATCTTGATGACCCCAATCTCTTGTTTTGTACGTTTTTTCCACGTGTCTTGACATCCAAAGTATCCCTGCAAAGTTTGGTGAAGATCTGAGTATGTAGTTTTTGACCTTATATGGAACCTCCTTTCTAAAAATTTGAGAATTCTTAAAAAATTCGTCCAAAATCTTGATGTCTCCAATCTCTTGTTTTGTACGTTTTTTCCACGTGTCTTGACATCCAATGTATCCATGCAAAGTTTGGTGAAGATCTGAGTATGTCGTTTTTGACCTTATCTGGAACCTCCCATCTGAAAATTTGAAAATTCTTAAAAAATTCGTCGAAAATCTTGATGTCTCCAATCTTTTGTTTTGTACGTTTTTTCCACGTGTCTTGACATGCAAAGTATCCCTGCAACGTTTGGTGAAGATCTGAGTATGTAGTTTTTGACCTTATCTGGAACCTCCTATCTGAAAATTTGAAAATTCTTAAAAAATTCGTCGAAAATCTTGATGTCTCCAATCTCTTGTTTTGTACGTTTTTTCCACGTGTCTTGATATCCAATGTATCCCTGCAAAGTTTGGTGAAGATCTGAGTATGTCGTTTTTGACCTTATCTGGAACATCCTTTCTGAAAATTTGAAAATTGTTAAAAAATTCGTCCAAAATCTTGATGTCTCCAATCTCTTTTTTGTACGTTTTTTCCACGTGTCTTGACATCCAATGTATCCCTGCAAAGTTTGGTGAAGATCTGAGTATGTAGTTTTTGACCTTATCTGGAACCTCCCATCTGAAAATTTGAAAATTCTTAAAAAATTCGACCAAAATCTTGATGTCTCTAATCTTTTGTTTTGTACGTTTTTTCCACGTGTCTTGACACATAATGTATCCATGCAAAGTTTGGTGAAGATCTGAGTATGTAGTTTTTGACCTTATATGGAACCTCCTATCTGAAAATTTGAAAATTCTTAAAAAATTCGTCCAAAATCTTGATGTCTCCAATCTCTTGTTTTGTACGTTTTTTCCACGTGTCTTGACATCCAATGTATCCCTGCAAAGTTTGGTGAAGATCTGAGTATGTAGTTTTTGACCTTATCTGGAACCTCCCATCTGAAAATTTGAAAATTCCTAAAAAATCCGTGCAAAATCTTGATGACCCCAATCTCTTGTTTTGTACGTTTTTTCCACGTGTCTTGACATCCAATGTATCCATGCAAAGTTTGGTGAAGATCTGAGTATGTCGTTTTTGACCTTATCTGGAACATCCTTTCTGAAAATTTGAAAATTGTTAAAAAATTCGTCCAAAATCTTGATGTCTCCAATCTCTTTTTTGTACGTTTTTTCCACGTGTCTTGACATCCAATGTATCCCTGCAAAGTTTGGTGAAGATCTGAGTATGTAGTTTTTGACCTTATCTGGAACCTCCCATCTGAAAATTTGAAAATTCTTCAAAAATTCGTCGAAAATCTTGATGTCTCCAATCTCTTGTTTTGTACGTTTTTTCCACGTGTCTTGACATCCAATGTATCCCTGCAATGTTTGGTGGAGATCTGAGTATGTAGTTTTTGACCTTATCTGGGACCTCCTATCAGAAAATTTGAAAATTCTTCAAAAATTCGTCCAAAATCTTGATGTCTCCAATCTCTTGTTTTGTACGTTTTTTCCACGTGTCTCGACCTCCAATGTATCCCTGCAAAGTTTGGTGAAGATCTGAGTATGTCGTTTTTGACCTTATCTGGAACATCCTTTCTGAAAATTTGAAAATTCTTAAAAAATTCGTCGAAAATCTTGATGTCTCCAATCTCTTGTTTTGTACGTTTTTTCCACGTGTCTTGACATCCAATGTATCCCTGCAAAGTTTGGTGAAGATCTGAGTATGTAGTTTTTGACCTTATATGGAACCTCCTTTCTGAAAATTTGAAAATTCTCAAAAAATTCGTCCATAATCTTGATGTCTCCAATCTCTTGTTTTGTACGTTTTTTCCACGTGTCTTGACATCCAATGGATCCCTGCAAAGTTTGGTGAAGATCTGAGTATGTAGTTTTTGACCTTATCTGGAACATCCTTTCTGAAAATTTGAAAATTGTTAAAAAATTCGTCCAAAATCTTGATGTCTCCAATCTCTTGTTTTGTACGTTTTTTCCACGTGTCTTGACATCCAATGTATCCCTGCAAAGTTTGGTGAAGATCTGAGTATGTAGTTTTTGACCTTATCTGGAACCTCCCATCTGAAAATTTGAAAATTCCTAAAAAATCCGTGCAAAATCTTGATGACCCCAATCTCTTGTTTTGTACGTTTTTTCCACGTGTCTTGACATCCAATGTATTCCTGCAATGTTTGGTGAAGATCTGAGTATGTAGTTTTTGACCTTATATGGAACCTCCTATCTGAAAATTTGAAAATTCTTAAAAAATTCGACCAAAATCTTGATGTTCCGAATCCTATGTTTTGTATGTTTTTTCCACGTGTCTTGACATCCAATGTATCCATGCAAAGTTTGGTGAAGATCTGAGTATGTAGTTTTTGACCTTATATTGAACCTCCCATCTGAAAATTTGAAAATTCTTAAAAAATTCGTCCAAAATCTTGATGACCCCAATCTCTTGTTTTGTACGTTTTTTCCACGTGTCTTGACATCCAAAGTATCCCTGCAAAGTTTGGTGAAGATCTGAGTATGTAGTTTTTGACCTTATATTGAACCTCCCATCTGAAAATTTGAAAATTCTTAAAAAATTCGTCCAAAATCTTGATGTCTCCAATCTCTTGTTTTGTACGTTTTTTCCACGTGTCTTGACATCCAATGTATCCATGCAAAGTTTGGTGAAGATCTGAGTATGTCGTTTTTGACCTTATCTGGAACCTCCCATCTGAAAATTTGAAAATTCTTAAAAAATTCGACCAAAATCTTGATGTCTCCAATCTTTTGTTTTGTACGTTTTTTCCACGTGTCTTGACATGCAAAGTATCCCTGCAACGTTTGGTGAAGATCTGAGTATGTAGTTTTTGACCTTATCTGGAACCTCCTATCTGAAAATTTGAAAATTCTTCAAAAATTCGTCGAAAATCTTGATGTCTCCAATCTCTTGTTTTGTACGTTTTTTCCACGTGTCTTGACATCCAATGTATTCCTGCAATGTTTGGTGGAGATCTGAGTATGTAGTTTTAGACCTTATCTGGAACCTCCTATCTGAAAATTTGAAAATTCTTCAAAAATTCGTCGAAAATCTTGATGTCTCCAATCTCTTGTTTTGTACGTTTTTTCCACGTGTCTTGACATCCAATGTATCCCTGCAAAGTTTGGTGAAGATCTGAGTATGTAGTTTTTGACCTTATATGGAACCTCCTATCTGAAAATTTGAAAATTCTTAAAAAATTCGTCCAAAATCTTGATGTCTCCAATCTCTTGTTTTGTACGTTTTTTCCACGTGTCTCGACCTCCAATGGATCCCTGCAAAGTTTGGTGAAGATCTGAGTATGTCGTTTTTGACCTTATCTGGAACCTCCCATCTGAAAATTTGAAAATTCTTAAAAAATTCGTCGAAAATCTTGATGTCTCCGATCTCTTGTTTTGTACGTTTTTTCCACGTGTCTTGACATGCAAAGTATTCCTGCAAAGTTTGGTGAAGATCTGAGTATGTAGTTTTTGACCTCATCTGGAACCTCCTATCTGAAAATTTGAAAATTCTTAAAAAATTCGTCCAAAATCTTGATGTCTCCAATCTCTTGTTTTGTACGTTTTTTCCACGTGTCTTGACATCCAATGTATCCCTGCAATGTTTGGTGAAGATCTGAGTATGTAGTTTTTGACCTTATCTGGAACCTCCCATCTGAAAATTTGAAAATTCCTAAAAAATCCGTCCAAAATCTTGATGACCCCAATCTCTTGTTTTGTACTTTTTTTCCACGTGTCTCGACCTCCAATGTATCCCTGCAAAGTTTGGTGAAGATCTGAGTATGTAGTTTTTGACCTTATATGGAACCTCCCATCTGAAAATTTGAAAATTCTTAAAAAATTCGTCCAAAATCTTGATGTCACCAATCCTATGTTTTGTATGTTTTTTCCACGTGTCTTGACATGCAAAGTATTCCTGCAAAGTTTGGTGAAGATCTGAGTATGTAGTTTTTGACCTCATCTGGAACCTCCTATCTGAAAATTTGAAAATTCTTAAAAAATTCGTCCAAAATTTTGATGTCTCCAATCTCTTGTTTTGTACGTTTTTTCCACGTGTCTTGACATCCAATGTATCCCTGCAATGTTTGGTGAAGATCTGAGTATGTAGTTTTTGACCTTATCTGGAACCTCCCATCTGAAAATTTGAAAATTCCTAAAAAATCCGTCCAAAATCTTGATGACCCCAATCTCTTGTTTTGTACGTTTTTTCCACGTGTCTTGACATCCAATGTATCCCTGCAAAGTTTGGTGAAGATCTGAGTATGTAGTTTTTGACCTTATCTGGAACCTCCTATCTGAAAATTTGAAAATTCTTAAAAAATTCGTCCAAAATCTTGATGTCTCCAATCTCTTGTTTTGTACGTTTTTTCCACGTGTCTTGATATCCAATGTATCCCTGCAAAGTTTGGTGAAGATCTGAGTATGTCGTTTTTGACCTTATATGGAACCTCCTATCTGAAAATTTGAAAATTCTTAAAAAATTCGTCCAAAATCTTGATGTCTCCAATCTCTTGTTTTGTACGTTTTTTCCACGTGTCTTGACATCCAATGTATCCCTGCAAAGTTTGGTGAAGATCTGAGTATGTAGTTTTTGACCTTATCTGGAACCTCCCATCTGAAAATTTGAAAATTCCTAAAAAATCCGTGCAAAATCTTGATGACCCCAATCTCTTGTTTTGTACGTTTTTTCCACGTGTCTTGACATCCAATGTATTCCTGCAATGTTTGGTGAAGATCTGAGTATGTAGTTTTTGACCTTATATGGAACCTCCTATCTGAAAATTTGAAAATTCTTAAAAAATTCGACCAAAATCTTGATGTTCCGAATCCTATGTTTTGTATGTTTTTTCCACGTGTCTTGACATCCAATGTATCCCTGCAAAGTTTGGTGAAGATCTGAGTATGTAGTTTTTGACCTTATATTGATCCTCCCATCTGAAAATTTGAAAATTCTTAAAAAATTCGTCCAAAATCTTGATGACCCCAATCTCTTGTTTTGTACGTTTTTTCCACGTGTCTTGACATCCAAAGTATCCCTGCAAAGTTTGGTGAAGATCTGAGTATGTAGTTTTTGACCTTATATGGAACCTCCTTTCTGAAAATTTGAGAATTCTTAAAAAATTCGTCCAAAATCTTGATGTCTCCAATCTCTTGTTTTGTACGTTTTTTCCACGTGTCTTGACATCCAATGTATCCATGCAAAGTTTGGTGAAGATATGAGTATGTCGTTTTTGACCTTATCTGGAACCTCCCATCTGAAAATTTGAAAATTCTTAAAAAATTCGTCGAAAATCTTGATGTCTCCAATCTTTTGTTTTGTACGTTTTTTCCACGTGTCTTGACATGCAAAGTATCCCTGCAACGTTTGGTGAAGATCTGAGTATGTAGTTTTTGACCTTATCTGGAACCTCCTATCTGAAAATTTGAAAATTCTTAAAAAATTCGTCGAAAATCTTGATGTCTCCAATCTCTTGTTTTGTACGTTTTTTCCACGTGTCTTGATATCCAATGTATCCCTGCAAAGTTTGGTGAAGATCTGAGTATGTCGTTTTTGACCTTATCTGGAACATCCTTTCTGAAAATTTGAAAATTGTTAAAAAATTCGTCCAAAATCTTGATGTCTCCAATCTCTTTTTTGTACGTTTTTTCCACGTGTCTTGACATCCAATGTATCCCTGCAAAGTTTGTTGAAGATCTGAGTATGTAGTTTTTGACCTTATCTGGAACCTCCCATCTGAAAATTTGAAAATTCTTAAAAAATTCGACCAAAATCTTGATGTCTCCAATCTTTTGTTTTGTACGTTTTTTCCACGTGTCTTGACACATAATGTATCCATGCAAAGTTTGGTGAAGATCTGAGTATGTAGTTTTTGACCTTATATGGAACCTCCTATCTGAAAATTTGAAAATTCTTAAAAAATTCGTCCAAAACCTTGATGTCTCCAATCTCTTGTTTTGTACGTTTTTTCCACGTGTCTTGACATCCAATGTATCCCTGCAAAGTTTGGTGAAGATCTGAGTATGTAGTTTTTGACCTTATCTGGAACCTCCCATCTGAAAATTTGAAAATTCCTAAAAAATCCGTGCAAAATCTTGATGACCCCAATCTCTTCTTTTGTACGTTTTTTCCACGTGTCTTGACATCCAATGTATCCATGCAAAGTTTGGTGAAGATCTGAGTATGTCGTTTTTGACCTTATCTGGAACATCCTTTCTGAAAATTTGAAAATTGTTAAAAAATTCGTCCAAAATCTTGATGTCTCCAATCTCTTTTTTGTACGTTTTTTCCACGTGTCTTGACATCCAATGTATCCCTGCAAAGTTTGGTGAAGATCTGAGTATGTAGTTTTTGACCTTATCTGGAACCTCCCATCTGAAAATTTGAAAATTCTTCAAAAATTCGTCGAAAATCTTGATGTCTCCAATCTCTTGTTTTGTACGTTTTTTCCACGTGTCTTGACATCCAATGTATCCCTGCAATGTTTGGTGGAGATCTGAGTATGTAGTTTTTGACCTTATCTGGGACCTCCTATCAGAAAATTTGAAAATTCTTCAAAAATTCGTCCAAAATCTTGATGTCTCCAATCTCTTGTTTTGTACGTTTTTTCCACGTGTCTCGACCTCCAATGTATCCCTGCAAAGTTTGGTGAAGATCTGAGTATGTCGTTTTTGACCTTATCTGGAACATCCTTTCTGAAAATTTGAAAATTCTTAAAAAAATTCGTCGAAAATCTTGATGTCTCCAATCTCTTGTTTTGTACGTTTTTTCCACGTGTCTTGACATCCAATGTATCCCTGCAAAGTTTGGTGAAGATCTGAGTATGTAGTTTTTGACCTTATATGGAACCTCCTTTCTGAAAATTTGAAAATTCTTAAAAAATTCGTCCAAAATCTTGATGTCTCCAATCTCTTGTTTTGTACGTTTTTTCCACGTGTCTTGACATCCAATGTATCCCTGCAAAGTTTGGTGAAGATCTGAGTATGTAGTTTTTGACCTTATCTGGAACATCCTTTCTGAAAATTTGAAAATTGTTAAAAAATTCGTCCAAAATCTTGATGTCTCCAATCTCTTTTTTGTACGTTTTTTCCACGTGTCTTGACATCCAATGTATCCCTGCAAAGTTTGGTGAAGATCTGAGTATGTAGTTTTTGACCTTATCTGGAACCTCCCATCTGAAAATTTGAAAATTCTTAAAAAATTCGACCAAAATCTTGATGTCTCCAATCTTTTGTTTTGTACGTTTTTTCCACGTGTCTTGACACATAATGTATCCATGCAAAGTTTGGTGAAGATCTGAGTATGTAGTTTTTGACCTTATATGGAACCTCCTATCTGAAAATTTGAAAATTCTTAAAAAATTCGTCCAAAATCTTGATGTCTCCAATCTCTTGTTTTGTACGTTTTTTCCACGTGTCTTGACATCCAATGTATCCCTGCAAAGTTTGGTGAAGATCTGAGTATGTAGTTTTTGACCTTATCTGGAACCTCCCATCTGAAAATTTGAAAATTCCTAAAAAATCCGTGCAAAATCTTGATGACCCCAATCTCTTGTTTTGTACGTTTTTTCCACGTGTCTTGACATCCAATGTATTCCTGCAATGTTTGGTGAAGATCTGAGTATGTAGTTTTTGACCTTATATGGAACCTCCTATCTGAAAATTTGAAAATTCTTAAAAAATTTACCAAAATCTTGATGTTCCGAATCCTATGTTTTGTATGTTTTTTCCACGTGTCTTGACATCCAATGTATCCATGCAAAGTTTGGTGAAGATCTGAGTATGTAGTTTTTGACCTTATATTGAACCTCCCATCTGAAAATTTGAAAATTCTTAAAAAATTCGTCCAAAATCTTGATGACCCCAATCTCTTGTTTTGTACGTTTTTTCCACGTGTCTTGACATCCAAAGTATCCCTGCAAAGTTTGGTGAAGATCTGAGTATGTAGTTTTTGACCTTATATTGAACCTCCCATCTGAAAATTTGAAAATTCTTAAAAAATTCGTCCAAAATCTTGATGTCTCCAATCTCTTGTTTTGTACGTTTTTTCCACGTGTCTTGACATCCAATGTATCCATGCAAAGTTTGTTGAAGATCTGAGTATGTCGTTTTTGACCTTATCTGGAACCTCCCATCTGAAAATTTGAAAATTCTTAAAAAATTCGTCGAAAATCTTGATGTCTCCAATCTTTTGTTTTGTACGTTTTTTCCACGTGTCTTGACATGCAAAGTATCCCTGCAACGTTTGGTGAAGATCTGAGTATGTAGTTTTTGACCTTATCTGGAACCTCCTATCTGAAAATTTGAAAATTCTTCAAAAATTCGTCGAAAATCTTGATGTCTCCAATCTCTTGTTTTGTACGTTTTTTCCACGTGTCTTGACATCCAATGTATTCCTGCAATGTTTGGTGGAGATCTGAGTATGTAGTTTTAGACCTTATCTGGAACCTCCTATCTGAAAATTTGAAAATTCTTCAAAAATTCGTCCAAAATCTTGATGTCTCCAATCTCTTGTTTTGTACGTTTTTTCCACGTGTCTCGACCTCCAATGGATCCCTGCAAAGTTTGGTGAAGATCTGAGTATGTCGTTTTTGACCTTATCTGGAACATTCTTTCTGAAAATTTGAAAATTCTTAAAAAATTCGTCGAAAATCTTGATGTCTCCAATCTCTTGTTTTGTACGTTTTTTCCACGTGTCTTGACATCCAATGTATCCCTGCAAAGTTTGGTGAAGATCTGAGTATGTAGTTTTTGACCTTATATGGAACCTCCTATCTGAAAATTTGAAAATTCTTAAAAAATTCGTCCAAAATCTTGATGTCTCCAATCTCTTGTTTTGTACATTTTTTCCACGTGTCTCGACCTCCAATGGATCCCTGCAAAGTTTGGTGAAGATCTGAGTATGTCGTTTTTGACCTTATCTGGAACCTCCCATCTGAAAATTTGAAAATTCTTAAAAAATTCGTCGAAAATCTTGATGTCTCCGATCTCTTGTTTTGTACGTTTTTTCCACGTGTCTTGACATGCAAAGTATTCCTGCAAAGTTTGGTGAAGATCTGAGTATGTAGTTTTTGACCTCATCTGGAACCTCCTATCTGAAAATTTGAAAATTCTTAAAAAATTCGTCCAAAATCTTGATGTCTCCAATCTCTTGTTTTGTACGTTTTTTCCACGTGTCTTGACATCCAATGTATCCCTGCAATGTTTGGTGAAGATCTGAGTATGTAGTTTTTGACCTTATCTGGAACCTCCCATCTGAAAATTTGAAAATTCCTAAAAAATCCGTCCAAAATCTTGATGACCCCAATCTCTTGTTTTGTACTTTTTTTCCACGTGTCTCGACCTCCAATGTATCCCTGCAAAGTTTGGTGAAGATCTGAGTATGTAGTTTTTGACCTTATATGGAACCTCCTATCTGAAAATTTGAAAATTCTTAAAAAATTCGTCCAAAATCTTGATGTCACCAATCCTATGTTTTGTATGTTTTTTCCACGTGTCTTGACATCCAATGTATCCATGCAAAGTTTGGTGAAGATCTGAGTATGTCGTTTTTGACCTTATCTGGAACCTCCCATCTGAAAATTTGAATATTCTTAAAAAATTCGTCGAAAATCTTGATGTCTCCGATCTCTTGTTTTGTACGTTTTTTCCACGTGTCTTGACATGCAAAGTATTCCTGAAAAGTTTGGTGAAGATCTGAGTATGTAGTTTTTGACCTCATCTGGAACCTCCTATCTGAAAATTTGAAAATTCTTAAAAAATTCGTCCAAAATTTTGATGTCTCCAATCTCTTGTTTTGTACGTTTTTTCCACGTGTCTTGACATCCAATGTATCCCTGCAATGTTTGGTGAAGATCTGAGTATGTAGTTTTTGACCTTATCTGGAACCTCCCATCTGAAAATTTGAAAATTCCTAAAAAATCCGTCCAAAATCTTGATGACCCCAATCTCTTGTTTTGTACGTTTTTTCCACGTGTCTTGACATCCAATGTATCCCTGCAAAGTTTGGTGAAGATCTGAGTATGTAGTTTTTGACCTTATCTGGAACCTCCTATCTGAAAATTTGAAAATTCTTAAAAAATTCGTCCAAAATCTTGATGTCTCCAATCTCTTGTTTTGTACGTTTTTTCCACGTGTCTTGATATCCAATGTATCCCTGCAAAGTTTGGTGAAGATCTGAGTATGTAGTTTTTGACCTTATATGGAACCTCCTATCTGAAAATTTGAAAATTCTTAAAAAATTCGTCCAAAATCTTGATGTCTCCAATCTCTTGTTTTGTACGTTTTTTCCACGTGTCTTGACATCCAATGTATCCCTGCAAAGTTTGGTGAAGATCTGAGTATGTAGTTTTTGACCTTATATTGAACCTCCCATCTGAAAATTTGAAAATTCTTAAAAAATTCGTCCAAAATCTTGATGTCTCCAATCTCTTGTTTTGTACGTTTTTTCCACGTGTCTTGACATCCAATGTATCCCTGCAAAGTTTGGTGAAGATCTGAGTATGTAGTTTTTGACCTTATATTGAACCTCCCATCTGAAAATTTGAAAATTCTTAAAAAATTCGTCCAAAATCTTGATGTCTCCAATCTCTTGTTTTGTACGTTTTTTCCACGTGTCTTGATATCCAATGTATCCCTGCAAAGTTTGGTGAAGATCTGAGTATGTAGTTTTTGACCTTATATGGAACCTCCTATCTGAAAATTTGAAAATTCTTAAAAAATTCGTCCAAAATCTTGATGTCTCCAATCTCTTGTTTTGTACTTTTTTTCCACGTGTCTCGACCTCCAATGGATCCCTGCAAAGTTTGGTGAAGATCTGAGTATGTCGTTTTTGACCTTATCTGGAACCTCCCATCTGAAAATTTGAAAATTCTTAAAAAATTCGTCGAAAATCTTGATGTCTCCGATCTCTTGTTTTGTACGTTTTTTCCACGTGTCTTGACATGCAAAGTATTCCTGCAAAGTTTGGTGAAGATCTGAGTATGTAGTTTTTGACCTCATCTGGAACCTCCTATCTGAAAATTTGAAAATTCTTAAAAAATTCGTCCAAAATCTTGATGTCTCCAATCTCTTGTTTTGTACGTTTTTTCCACGTGTCTTGACATCCAATGTATCCCTGCAATGTTTGGTGAAGATCTGAGTATGTAGTTTTTGACCTTATCTGGAACCTCCCATCTGAAAATTTGAAAATTCCTAAAAAATCCGTCCAAAATCTTGATGACCCCAATCTCTTGTTTTGTACTTTTTTTCCACGTGTCTCGACCTCCAATGTATCCCTGCAAAGTTTGGTGAAGATCTGAGTATGTAGTTTTTGACCTTATATGGAACCTCCTATCTGAAAATTTGAAAATTCTTAAAAAATTCGTCCAAAATCTTGATGTCACCAATCCTATGTTTTGTATGTTTTTTCCACGTGTCTTGACATCCAATGTATCCATGCAAAGTTTGGTGAAGATCTGAGTATGTCGTTTTTGACCTTATCTGGAACCTCCCATCTGAAAATTTGAAAATTCTTAAAAAATTCGTCGAAAATCTTGATGTCTCCAATCTCTTGTTTTGTACGTTTTTTCCACGTGTCTCGACCTCCAATGGATCCCTGCAAAGTTTGGTGAAGATCTGAGTATGTCGTTTTTGACCTTATCTGGAACCTCCCATCTGAAAATTTGAAAATTCTTAAAAAATTCGTCGAAAATCTTGATGTCTCCGATCTCTTGTTTTGTACGTTTTTTCCACGTGTCTTGACATGCAAAGTATTCCTGCAAAGTTTGGTGAAGATCTGAGTATGTAGTTTTTGACCTCATCTGGAACCTCCTATCTGAAAATTTGAAAATTCTTAAAAAATTCGTCCAAAATCTTGATGTCTCCAATCTCTTGTTTTGTACGTTTTTTCCACGTGTCTTGACATCCAATGTATCCCTGCAAAGTTTGGTGAAGATCTGAGTATGTAGTTTTTGACCTTATCTGGAACCTCCCATCTGAAAATTTGAAAATTCCTAAAAAATCCGTCCAAAATCTTGATGACCCCAATCTCTTGTTTTGTACTTTTTTTCCACGTGTCTCGACCTCCAATGTATCCCTGCAAAGTTTGGTGAAGATCTGAGTATGTAGTTTTTGACCTTATATGGAACCTCCTATCTGAAAATTTGAAAATTCTTAAAAAATTCGTCCAAAATCTTGATGTCACCAATCCTATGTTTTGTATGTTTTTTCCACGTGTCTTGACATCCAATGTATCCATGCAAAGTTTGGTGAAGATCTGAGTATGTCGTTTTTGACCTTATCTGGAACCTCCCATCTGAAAATTTGAAAATTCTTAAAAAATTCGTCGAAAATCTTGATGTCTCCGATCTCTTGTTTTGTACGTTTTTTCCACGTGTCTTGACATGCAAAGTATCCCTGCAACGTTTGGTGAAGATCTGAGTATGTAGTTTTTGACCTTATCTGGAACCTCCTATCTGAAAATTTGAAAATTCTTAAAAAATTCGTCCAAAATCTTGATGTCTCCAATCTCTTGTTTTGTACGTTTTTTCCACGTGTCTTGACATCCAATGTATCCCTGCAATGTTTGGTGAAGATCTGAGTATGTAGTTTTTGACCTTATATGGAGCCTCCTATCTGAAAATTTGAAAATTCTTAAAAAATTCGTCCAAAATCTTGATGTCTCCAATCTCTTGTTTTGTACGTTCTTTCCACGTGTCTTGACATCCAATGTATCCCTGCAATGTTTGGTGAAGATCTGAGTATGTAGTTTTTGACCTTATATGGAACCTCCTATCTGAAAATTTGAAAATTCTTAAAAGAATTTAACAAAATCTTGATGTCCCCAATCCTATGTTTTGTATGTTTTTTGCACGTGTCTTGACATACAATGTATCCCTGCAGAGTTTGGTGAAGATCTGAGTATGTAGTTTTTGACCTTATCTGGAACCTCCCAACTGAAAATTTGAAAATTCCTAAAAAATCCGTCCAAAATCTTGTTGACCCGAATCTCTTGTTTTGTACGTTTTTTCCACGTGTCTTGACATCCAATGTATCCCTGCAAAGTTTGGTGAAGATCTGAGTATGTAGTTTTTGACTTTATCTGGAACCGCATTTCTGAAAATTTGAAAATTTTTAAAAAAATCGTCCAAAATCTTGATGTCTCCAATCTCTTGTTTTGTACGTTTTTTCCACGTGTCTTGACATCCAATGTATCCCTGCAAAGTTTGGTGAAGATCTGAGTATGTAGTTTTTGACCTTATATGGAACCTCCTATCTGAAAATTTGAAAATTCTTAAAAAATTCGTCCAAAATCTTGATGTCTCCAATCTCTTGTTTTGTACGTTTTTTCCACGTGTCTCGACCTCCAATGGATATCTGCAAAGTTTGGTGAAGATCTGAGTATGTCGTTTTTGACCTTATCTGGAACCTCCCATCTGAAAATTTGAAAATTCTTAAAAAATTCGTCGAAAATCTTGATGTCTCCGATCTCTTGTTTTGTACGTTTTTTCCACGTGTCTTGACATGCAAAGTATTCCTGCAAAGTTTGGTGAAGATCTGAGTATGTAGTTTTTGACCTCATCTGGAACCTCCTATCTGAAAATTTGAAAATTCTTAAAAAATTCGTCCAAAATCTTGATGTCTCCAATCTCTTGTTTTGTACGTTTTTTCCACGTGTCTTGACATCCAATGTATCCCTGCAAAGTTTGGTGAAGATCTGAGTATGTAGTTTTTGACCTTATCTGGAACCTCCTATCTGAAAATTTGAAAATTCTTAAAAAATTCGTCCAAAATCTTGATGTCTCCAATCTCTTGTTTTGTACGTTTTTTCCACGTGTCTTGATATCCAATGTATCCCTGCAAAGTTTGGTGAAGATCTGAGTATGTCGTTTTTGACCTTATCTGGAACATCCTTTCTGAAAATTTGAAAATTGTTAAAAAATTCGTCCAAAATCTTGATGTCTCCAATCTCTTTTTTGTACGTTTTTTCCACGTGTCTTGACATCCAATGGATCCCTGCAAAGTTTGGTGAAGATCTGAGTATGTAGTTTTTGACCTTATCTGGAACCTCCCATCTGAAAATTTGAAAATTCTTAAAAAATTCGACCAAAATCTTGATGTCTCCAATCTTTTGTTTTGTACGTTTTTTCCACGTGTCTTGACACATAATGTATCCATGCAAAGTTTGGTGAAGATCTGAGTATGTAGTTTTTGACCTTATATGGAACCTCCTATCTGAAAATTTGAAAATTCTTAAAAAATTCGTCCAAAATCTTGATGTCTCCAATCTCTTGTTTTGTACGTTTTTTCCACGCGTCTTGACATCCAATGTATCCCTGCAAAGTTTGGTGAAGATCTGAGTATGTAGTTTTTGTCCTTATCTGGAACCTCCCATCTGAAAATTTGAAAATTCCTAAAAAATCCGTGCAAAATCTTGATGACCCCAATCTCTTGTTTTGTACGTTTTTTCCACGTGTCTTGACATCCAATGTATTCCTGCAATGTTTGGTGAAGATCTGAGTATGTAGTTTTTGACCTTATATGGAACCTCCTATCTGAAAATTTGAAAATTCTTAAAAAATTCGACCAAAATCTTGATGTTCCGAATCCTATGTTTTGTATGTTTTTTCCACGTGTCTTGACATCCAATGTATCCCTGCAAAGTTTGGTGAAGATCTGAGTATGTAGTTTTTGACCTTATATTGAACCTCCCATCTGAAAATTTGAAAATTCTTAAAAAATTCGTCCAAAATCTTGATGACCCCAATCTCTTGTTTTGTACGTTTTTTCCACGTGTCTTGACATCCAAAGTATCCCTGCAAAGTTTGGTGAAGATCTGAGTATGTAGTTTTTGACCTTATATGGAACCTCCTTTCTGAAAATTTGAGAATTCTTAAAAAATTCGTCCAAAATCTTGATGTCTCCAATCTCTTGTTTTGTACGTTTTTTCCACGTGTCTTGACATCCAATGTATCCATGCAAAGTTTGGTGAAGATCTGAGTATGTCGTTTTTGACCTTATCTGGAACCTCCCATCTGAAAATTTGAAAATTCTTAAAAAATTCGTCGAAAATCTTGATGTCTCCAATCTTTTGTTTTGTACGTTTCTTCCACGTGTCTTGACATGCAAAGTATCCCTGCAACGTTTGGTGAAGATCTGAGTATGTAGTTTTTGACCTTATCTGGAACCTCCTATCTGAAAATTTGAAAATTCTTAAAAAATTCGTCGAAAATCTTGATGTCTCCAATCTCTTGTTTTGTACGTTTTTTCCACGTGTCTTGATATCCAATGTATCCCTGCAAAGTTTGGTGAAGATCTGAGTATGTCGTTTTTGACCTTATCTGGAACATCCTTTCTGAAAATTTGAAAATTGTTAAAAAATTCGTCCAAAATCTTGATGTCTCCAATCTCTTTTTTGTACGTTTTTTCCACGTGTCTTGACATTTAATGTATCCCTGCAAAGTTTGGTGAAGATCTGAGTATGTAGTTTTTGACCTTATCTGGAACCTCCCATCTGAAAATTTGAAAATTCTTAAAAAATTCGACCAAAATCTTGATGTCTCCAATCTTTTGTTTTGTACGTTTTTTCCACGTGTATTGACACATAATGTATCCATGCAAAGTTTGGTGAAGATCTGAGTATGTAGTTTTTGACCTTATATGGAACCTCCTATCTGAAAATTTGAAAATTCTTAAAAAATTCGTCCAAAATCTTGATGTCTCCAATCTCTTGTTTTGTACGTTTTTTCCACGTGTCTTGACATCCAATGTATCCCTGCAAAGTTTGGTGAAGATCTGAGTATGTAGTTTTTGACCTTATCTGGAACCTCCCATCTGAAAATTTGAAAATTCCTAAAAAATCCGTGCAAAATCTTGATGACTCCAATCTCTTGTTTTGTACGTTTTTTCCACGTGTCTTGACATCCAATGTATCCATGCAAAGTTTGGTGAAGATCTGAGTATGTCGTTTTTGACCTTATCTGGAACATCCTTTCTGAAAATTTGAAAATTGTTAAAAAATTCGTCCAAAATCTTGATGTCTCCAATCTCTTTTTTGTACGTTTTTTCCACGTGTCTTGACATCCAATGGATCCCTGCAAAGTTTGGTGAAGATCTGAGTATGTAGTTTTTGACCTTATCTGGAACCTCCCATCTGAAAATTTGAAAATTCTTAAAAAAATCGACCAAAATTTTGATGTCTCCAATCTTTTGTTTTGTACGTTTTTTCCACGTGTCTTGACACATAATGTATCCATGCAAAGTTTGGTGAAGATCTGAGTATGTAGTTTTTGACTTTATATGGAACATCCTATCTGAAAATTTGAAAATTCTTAAAAAATTCGTCCAAAATCTTGATGTCTCCAATCTCTTGTTTTGTACGTTTTTTCCACGTGTCTTGACATCCAATGTATCCCTGCAAAGTTTGGTGAAGATCTGAGTATGTAGTTTTTAACCTTATCTGGAACCTCCCATCTGAAAATTTGAAAATTCCTAAAAAATCCGTGCAAAACCTTGATGACCCCAATCTCTTGTTTTGTACGTTTTTTCCACGTGTCTTGACATCCAATGTATTCCTGCAATGTTTGGTGAAGATCTGAGTATGTAGTTTTTGACCTTATATGGAACCTCCTATCTGAAAATTTGAAAATTCTTAAAAAATTCGACCAAAATCTTGATGTTCCGAATCCTATGTTTTGTATGTTTTTTCCACGTGTCTTGACATCCAATGTATCCCTGCAAAGTTTGGTGAAGATCTGAGTATGTAGTTTTTGACCTTATATTGAACCTCCCATCTGAAAATTTGAAAATTCTTAAAAAATTCGTCCAAAATCTTGATGACCCCAATCTCTTGTTTTGTACGTTTTTTCCACGTGTCTTGACATCCAAAGTATCCCTGCAAAGTTTGGTGAAGATCTGAGTATGTAGTTTTTGACCTTATATGGAACCTCCTTTCTGAAAATTTGAGAATTCTTAAAAAATTCGTCCAAAATCTTGATGTCTCCAATCTCTTGTTTTGTACGTTTTTTCCACGTGTCTTGACATCCAATGTATCCATGCAAAGTTTGGTGAAGATCTGAGTATGTCGTTTTTGACCTTATCTGGAACCTCCCATCTGAAAATTTGAAAATTCTTAAAAAATTCGTCGAAAATCTTGATGTCTCCAATCTTTTGTTTTGTACGTTTTTTCCACGTGTCTTGACATGCAAAGTATCCCTGCAACGTTTGGTGAAGATCTGAGTATGTAGTTTTTGACCTTATCTGGAACCTCCTATCTGAAAATTTGAAAATTCTTAAAAAATTCGTCGAAAATCTTGATGTCTCCAATCTCTTGTTTTGTACGTTTTTTCCACGTGTCTTGATATCCAATGTATCGTTGCAAAGTTTGGTGAAGATCTGAGTATGTCGTTTTTGACCTTATCTGGAACATCCTTTCTGAAAATTTGAAAATTGTTAAAAAATTCGTCCAAAATCTTGATGTCTCCAATCTCTTTTTTGTACGTTTTTTCCACGTGTCTTGACATCCAATGTATCCCTGCAAAGTTTGGTGAAGATCTGAGTATGTAGTTTTTGACCTTATCTGGAACCTCCCATCTGAAAATTTGAAAATTCTTAAAAAATTCGACCAAAATCTTGATGTCTCCAATCTTTTGTTTTGTACGTTTTTTCCACGTGTCTTGACACATAATGTATCCATGCAAAGTTTGGTGAAGATCTGAGTATGTAGTTTTTGACCTTATATGGAACCTCCTATCTGAAAATTTGAAAATTCTTAAAAAATTCGTCCAAAATCTTGATGTCTCCAATCTCTTGTTTTGTACGTTTTTTCCACGTGTCTTGACATCCAATGTATCCCTGCAAAGTTTGGTGAAGATCTGAGTATGTAGTTTTTGACCTTATCTGGAACCTCCCATCTGAAAATTTGAAAATTCCTAAAAAATCCGTGCAAAATCTTGATGACCCCAATCTCTTGTTTTGTACGTTTTTTCCACGTGTCTTGACATCCAATGTATTCCTGCAATGTTTGGTGAAGATCTGAGTATGTAGTTTTTGACCTTATATGGAACCTCCTATCTGAAAATTTGAAAATTCTTAAAAAATTCGACCAAAATCTTGATGTTCCGAATCCTATGTTTTGTATGTTTTTTCCACGTGTCTTGACATCCAATGTTTCCATGCAAAGTTTGGTGAAGATCTGAGTATGTAGTTTTTGACCTTATATTGAACCTCCAATCTAAAAATTTGAAAATTCTTAAAAAAATCGTCCAAAATCTTGATGACCCCAATCTCTTGTTTTGTACGTTTTTTCCACGTGTCTTGACATCCAAAGTATCCCTGCAAAGTTTGGTGAAGATCTGAGTATGTAGTTTTGACCTTATATTGAACCTCCCATCTGAAAATTTGAAAATTCTTAAAAAATTCGTCCAAAATCTTGATGTCTCCAATCTCTTGTTTTGTACGTTTTTTCCACGTGTCTTGACATCCAATGTATCCATGCAAAGTTTGGTGAAGATCTGAGTATGTCGTTTTTGACCTTATCTGGAACCTCCCATCTGAAAATTTGAAAATTCTTAAAAAATTCGTCGAAAATCTTGATGTCTCCAATCTTTTGTTTTGTACGTTTTTTCCACGTGTCTTGACATGCAAAGTATCCCTGCAACGTTTGGTGAAGATCTGAGTATGTAGTTTTTGACCTTATCTGGAACCTCCTATCTGAAAATTTGAAAATTCTTCAAAAATTCGTCGAAAATCTTGATGTCTCCAATCTCTTGTTTTGTACGTTTTTTCCACGTGTCTTGACATCCAATGTATCCATGCAAAGTTTGGTGAAGATCTGAGTATGTCGTTTTTGACCTTATCTGGAACATCCTTTCTGAAAATTTGAAAATTCTTAAAAAATTCGTCGAAAATCTTGATGTCTCCAATCTCTTGTTTTGTACGTTTTTTCCACGTGTCTCGACCTCCAATGGATCCCTGCAAAGTTTGGTGAAGATCTGAGTATGTCGTTTTTGACCTTATCTGGAACCTCCCATCTGAAAATTTGAAAATTCTTAAAAAATTCGTCGAAAATCTTGATGTCTCCAATCTTTTGTTTTGTACGTTTTTTCCACGTGTCTTGACATGCAAAGTATCCCTGCAACGTTTGGTGAAGATCTGAGTATGTAGTTTTTGACCTTATCTGGAACCTCCTATCTGAAAATTTGAAAATTCTTCAAAAATTCGTCGAAAATCTTGATGTCTCCAATCTCTTGTTTTGTACGTTTTTTCCACGTGTCTTGACATCCAATGTATCCATGCAAAGTTTGGTGAAGATCTGAGTATGTAGTTTTTGACCTTATATGGAACCTCCTATCTGAAAATTTGAAAATTCTTAAAAAATTCGTCCAAAATCTTGATGTCACCAATCCTATGTTTTGTATGTTTTTTCCATGTGTCTTGACATCCAATGTATCCATGCAAAGTTTGGTGAAGATCTGAGTATGTCGTTTTTGACCTTATCTGGAACCTCCTATCTGAAAATTTGAAAATTCTTAAAAAATTCGTCCAAAATCTTGATGTCTCCAATCTCTTGTTTTGTACGTTTTTTCCACGTGTCTCGACCTCCAATGGATCCCTGCAAAGTTTGGTGAAGATCTGAGTATGTCGTTTTTGACCTTATCTGGAACCTCCCATCTGAAAATTTGAAAATTCTTAAAAAATTCGTCGAAAATCTTGATGTCTCCGATCTCTTGTTTTGTACGTTTTTTCCACGTGTCTTGACATGCAAAGTATTCCTGCAAAGTTTGGTGAAGATCTGAGTATGTAGTTTTTGACCTCATCTGGAACCTCCTATCTGAAAATTTGAAAATTCTTAAAAAATTCGTCCAAAATCTTGATGTCTCCAATCTCTTGTTTTGTACGTTTTTTCCACGTGTCTTGAAATCCAATGTATCCCTGCAATGTTTGGTGAAGATCTGAGTATGTAGTTTTTGACCTTATCTGGAACCTCCCATCTGAAAATTTGAAAATTCCTAAAAAATCCGTCCAAAATCTTGATGACCCCAATCTCTTGTTTTGTACTTTTTTCCACGTGTCTCGACCTCCAATGTATCCCTGCAAAGTTTGGTGAAGATCTGAGTATGTAGTTTTTGACCTTATATGGAACCTCCTATCTGAAAATTTGAAAATTCTTAAAAAATTCGTCCAAAATCTTGATGTCACCAATCCTATGTTTTGTATGTTTTTTCCACGTGTCTTGACATCCAATGTATCCATGCAAAGTTTGGTGAAGATCTGAGTATGTCGTTTTTGACCTTATCTGGAACCTCCCATCTGAAAATTTGAAAATTCTTAAAAAATTCGTCGAAAATCTTGATGTCTCCGATCTCTTGTTTTGTACGTTTTTTCCACGTGTCTTGACATGCAACGTATCCCTGCAACGTTTGGTGAAGATCTGAGTATGTAGTTTTTGACCTTATTTGGAACCTCCTATCTGAAAATTTGAAAATTCTTAAAAAATTCGTCCAAAATCTTGATGTCTCCAATCTCTTGTTTTGTACGTTTTTTCCACGTGTCTTGACATCCAATGTATCCCTGCAATGTTTGGTGAAGATCTGAGTATGTAGTTTTTGACCTTATATGGAGCCTCCTATCTGAAAATTTGAAAATTCTTAAAAAATTCGTCCAAAATCTTGATGTCTCCAATCTCTTGTTTTGTACGTTCTTTCCACGTGTCTTGACATCCAATGTATCCCTGCAATGTTTGGTGAAGATCTGAGTATGTAGTTTTTGACCTTATATGGAACCTCCTATCTGAAAATTTGAAAATTCTTAAAAGAATTTAACAAAATCTTGATGTCCCCAATCCTATGTTTTGTATGTTTTTTCCACGTGTCTTGACATACAATGTATCCCTGCAGAGTTTGGTGAAGATCTGAGTATGTAGTTTTTGACCTTATCTGGAACCTCCCATCTGAAAATTTGAAAATTCCTAAAAAATCCGTCCAAAATCTTGTTGACCCGAATCTCTTGTTTTGTACGTTTTTTTAACGTGTCTTGACATCCAATGTATCCCTGCAAAGTTTGGTGAAGATCTGAGTATGTAGTTTTTGACCTTATCTGGAACCGCATTTCTGAAAATTTGAAAATTTTTAAAAAAATCGTCCAAAATCTTGATGTGTCCAATCTCTTGTTTTGTACGTTTTTTCCACGTGTCTTGACATCCAATGTATCCCTGCAAAGTTTGGTGAAGATCTGAGTATGTAGTTTTTGACCTTATATGGAACCTCCTATCTGAAAATTTGAAAATTCTTAAAAAATTCGTCCAAAATCTTGATGTCTCCAATCTCTTGTTTTGTACGTTTTTTCCACGTGTCTCGACCTCCAATGGATCCCTGCAAAGTTTGGTGAAGATCTGAGTATGTCGTTTTTGACCTTATCTGGAACCTCCCATCTGAAAATTTGAAAATTCTTAAAAAATTCGTCGAAAATCTTGATGTCTCCGTTCTCTTGTTTTGTACGTTTTTTCCACGTGTCTTGACATGCAAAGTATTCCTGCAAAGTTTGGTGAAGATCTGAGTATGTAGTTTTTGACCTCATCTGGAACCTCCTATCTGAAAATTTGAAAATTCTTAAAAAATTCGTCCAAAATCTTGATGTCTCCGTTCTCTTGTTTTGTACGTTTTTTCCACGTGTCTTGACATGCAAAGTATTCCTGCAAAGTTTGGTGAAGATCTGAGTATGTCGTTTTTGACCTTATCTGGAACATCCTTTCTGAAAATTTGAAAATTGTTAAAAAATTCGTCCAAAATCTTGATGTCTCCAATCTCTTTTTTGTACGTTTTTTCCACGTGTCTTGACATCCAATGGATCCCTGCAAAGTTTGGTGAAGATCTGAGTATGTAGTTTTTGACCTTATCTGGAACCTCCCATCTGAAAATTTGAAAATTCTTAAAAAATTCGACCAAAATCTTGATGTCTCCAATCTTTTGTTTTGTACGTTTTTTCCACGTGTCTTGACACATAATGTATCCATGCAAAGTTTGGTGAAGATCTGAGTATGTTGTTTTTGACCTTATATGGAACCTCCTATCTGAAAATTTGAAAATTCTTAAAAAATTCGTCCAAAATCTTGATGTCTCCAATCTCTTGTTTTGTACGTTTTTTCCACGTGTCTTGACATCCAATGTATCCCTGCAAAGTTTGGTGAAGATCTGAGTATGTAGTTTTTGACCTTATCTGGAACCTCCCATCTGAAAATTTGAAAATTCCTAAAAAATCCGTGCAAAATCTTGATGACCCCAATCTCTTGTTTTGTACGTTTTTTCCACGTGTCTTGACATCCAATGTATTCCTGCAATGTTTGGTGAAGATCTGAGTATGTAGTTTTTGACCTTATATGGAACCTCCTATCTGAAAATTTGAAAATTCTTAAAAAATTCGACCAAAATCTTGATGTTCCGAATCCTATGTTTTGTATGTTTTTTCCACGTGTCTTGACATGCAATGTATCCCTGCAAAGTTTGGTGAAGATCTGAGTATGTAGTTTTTGACCTTATATTGAACCTCCCATCTGAAAATTTGAAAATTCTTAAAAAATTCGTCCAAAATCTTGATGACCCCAATCTCTTGTTTTGTACGTTTTTTCCACGTGTCTTGACATCCAAAGTATCCCTGCAAAGTTTGGTGAAGATCTGAGTATGTAGTTTTTGACCTTATATGGAACCTCCTTTCTGAAAATTTGAGAATTCTTAAAAAATTCGTCCAAAATCTTGATGTCTCCAATCTCTTGTTTTGTACGTTTTTTCCACGTGTCTTGACATCCAATGTATCCATGCAAAGTTTGGTGAAGATCTGAGTATGTCGTTTTTGACCTTATCTGGAACCTCCCATCTGAAAATTTGAAAATTCTTAAAAAATTCGTCGAAAATCTTGATGTCTCCAATCTTTTGTTTTGTACGTTTTTTCCACGTGTCTTGACATGCAAAGTATCCCTGCAACGTTTGGTGAAGATCTGAGTATGTAGTTTTTGACCTTATCTGGAACCTCCTATCTGAAAATTTGAAAATTCTTAAAAAATTCGTCGAAAATCTTGATGTCTCCAATCTCTTGTTTTGTACGTTTTTTCCACGTGTCTTGATATCCAATGTATCCCTGCAAAGTTTGGTGAAGATCTGAGTATGTCGTTTTTGACCTTATCTGGAACATCCTTTCTGAAAATTTGAAAATTGTTAAAAAATTCGTCCAAAATCTTAATGTCTCCAATCTCTTTTTTGTACGTTTTTTCCACGTGTCTTGACATCCAATGTATCCCTGCAAAGTTTGGTGAAGATCTGAGTATGTAGTTTTTGACCGTATCTGGAACCTCCCATCTGAAAATTTGAAAATTCTTAAAAAATTCGACCAAAATCTTGATGTCTCCAATCTTTTGTTTTGTACGTTTTTTCCACGTGTCTTGACACATAATGTATCCATGCAAAGTTTGGTGAAGATCTGAGTATGTAGTTTTTGACCTTATATGGAACCTCCTATCTGAAAATTTGAAAATTCTTAAAAAATTCGTCCAAAATCTTGATGTCTCCAATCTCTTGTTTTGTACGTTTTTTCCACGTGTCTTGACATCCAATGTATCCCTGCAAAGTTTGGTGAAGATCTGAGTATGTAGTTTTTGACCTTATCTGGAACCTCCCATCTGAAAATTTGAAAATTCCTAAAAAATCCGTGCAAAATCTTGATGACCCCAATATCTTGTTTTGTACGTTTTTTCCACGTGTCTTGACATACAATGTATCCATGCAAAGTTTGGTGAAGATCTGAGTATGTCGTTTTTGACCTTATCTGGAACATCCTTTCTGAAAATTTGAAAATTGTTAAAAAATTCGTCCAAAATCTTGATGTCTCCAATCTCTTTTTTGTACGTTTTTTCCACGTGTCTTGACATCCAATGTATCCCTGCAAAGTTTGGTGAAGATCTGAGTATGTAGTTTTTGACCTTATCTGGAACCTCCCATCTGAAAATTTGAAAATTCTTCAAAAATTCGTCGAAAATCTTGATGTCTCCAATCTCTTGTTTTGTACGTTTTTTCCACGTGTCTTGACATCCAATGTATCCCTGCAATGTTTGGTGGAGATCTGAGTATGTAGTTTTTGACCTTATCTGTGACCTCCTATCAGAAAATTTGAAAATTCTTCAAAAATTCGTCCAAAATCTTGATGTCTCCAATCTCTTGTTTTGTACGTTTTTTCCACGTGTCTCGACCTCCAATGTATCCCTGCAAAGTTTGGTGAAGATCTGAGTATGTCGTTTTTGACCTTATCTGGAACATCCTTTCTGAAAATTTGAAAATTCTTAAAAAATTCGTCGAAAATCTTGATGTCTCCAATCTCTTGTTTTGTACGTTTTGTCCACGTGTCTTGACATCCAATGTATCCCTGCAAAGTTTGGTGAAGATCTGAGTATGTAGTTTTTGACCTTATATGGAACCTCCTTTCTGAAAATTTGAAAATTCTCAAAAAATTCGTCCATAATCTTGATGTCTCCAATCTCTTGTTTTGTACGTTTTTTCCACGTGTCTTGACATCCAATGTATCCCTGCATAGTTTGGTGAAGATCTGAGTATGTAGTTTTTGACCTTATCTGGAACCTCCCATCTGAAAATTTGAAAATTCTTAAAAAATTCGACCAAAATCTTGATGTCTCCAATCTTTTGTTTTGTACGTTTTTTCCACGTGTCTTGACACATAATGTATCCATGCAAAGTTTGGTGAAGATCTGAGTATGTAGTTTTTGACCTTATATGGAACCTCCTATCTGAAAATTTGAAAATTCTTAAAAAATTCGTCCAAAATCTTGATGTCTCCAATCTCTTGTTTTGTACGTTTTTTCCACGTGTCTTGACATCCAATGTATCCCTGCAAAGTTTGGTGAAGATCTGAGTATGTAGTTTTTGACCTTATCTGGAACCTCCCATCTGAAAATTTGAAAATTCCTAAAAAATCCGTGCAAAATCTTGATGACCCCAATCTCTTGTTTTGTACGTTTTTTCCACGTGTCTTGACATCCAATGTATTCCTGCAATGTTTGGTGAAGATCTGAGTATGTAGTTTTTGACCTTATATGGAACCTCCTAAGTAGTGCTATTGGGTTGTTTCAAAGTAGTACTTAGTAGGTATGCCTTTTTTTTATCAATTGAATATCACTTTTTGACATATTTTGACAATTTTTTGTCGATGTTTTAGCGTTTAGCGATGTTTTAGTACCAATTTTCACTATACTCATTTTTTCCCCACTCGTACTTGGTAGGTATATTATGATGTTACGTGATACAACTTAACCTATCTTTTTTTTACGATTATTTAATTTTTTTACGATCCTAAGTGATATAATTTAACCTATTATTTTTTTTATTTAGGTACTGTTTGAACGTTATTATTTGAGGATCATATTTTGTAGGTATTTTTTTTTATCAATCGAATATCACTTTTTGACATATTTTGACAATTTTTTGTCGATGTTATAGCGTTTAGCGATGTTTTAGTACAAATTTTCATCGCACTTATTTTTTCCCCACTCGTACTTGGTAGGTATATCACGATCTTACGTGATATAACTTAACCTATCTTTTTATTACGATTTTTTAATTTTCTTACGATCCTAAGTGATATAACTTAACCTATTATTTTTTTTTATTTACGCACCGAACTAACCTACAAGGGGGACTCTGTTTGTTTTAATATTTCAGTATTATAAGGTTTTCACAAATTTTATATAACCTAAAATGTGTTGCATGTTGATTTTTAGTATGTGGCAATTTTTTATGAATTTTAAAACTGTTCCGTCACCCTCTCGTTCTTCACGTCGTGGACGAAGGACTTCTCCGCAATCAGGATGACACTGCATAGGGTATCCTCGGGCAGCGCGTCGTGGAACTCGCAGACGATCTTGATGTTGGTTCGATCGTTGACCACAACCTTCTTCCTCTTAGATGTGTTGATGACGGTCATGGGTCTCCGGGCTTTGAATTCGCTGGGCGTGTAATACACGTCCACGCTTCCCTCGGTCACGCGTTTGTAAGCCGTGTAAGCTTCGTAAAGTTTGAGGTAATCGTTTTTGGTCACGTCGAGGTTGTAATTCTCGCGCGGGAACACTTCGTTGCGTCCATTCTTCAGATAAACGTTCTTGATCTTGCAGTCGTCGAACTTGCTGGAATCTTTTTCCTGATCGTTATCGCGCCCGGTCTGAAAAAGCACCACGACGAAATCTGGCATGTCGAACTGTATGTTGTTGAACTGCGTCGTCACGTCGAATTCCATGTGACTTCCCGACGCCATCTTCTGCACGCACTGGTAACCGTGAAAGTGAATCAACACCTGCGGACTTTTCAAGATCTCCGCTTTGTACTTGAGGGCGTAGTTCGTTTCGTATTCCACCACCGGCATTCTCAATTCCATGCTTCGGATGAGGCATTTCGCCGCTTCGGGTAAAGTGTTGGCTATCGGCGTGGTGCCGTCCGGACCCAAAGTAGCGTATCGCATCAGTGCGTCGTTGTCGTTGGCTGCTCTTCGAAACGTGACCCTCAGTCCTCCCTTCCACATGATCTCCTTGTAATCCGAGAAGAAACCTGGCAGCAGACGCATGGGAAAGAGCACCGTGTGACTTTTCGTCGATATTTTGGTTCCGGCTTCGAATCCCCCGGCCTGGTAGTACGCTGCGTCCGTTTTGGATAATTTCAACGTTCCCACTGCCGTCGACGTGATGCCTGGATAATCTATTCTGTCGATGACGGTGTTGTGTTTCCTCACCTCCACCTGCGAGAACAGGTGGGGCACGAAGTTGTCCACGAGTATCAAGTTTGCTGCTGCGGGAAACGCGTCTCCGCTTTCCTTCTTCACCACGTCGAATTGAAGGTAGAGGTCCGCTCTGTGAGGATGAATGAACCCGTCGCCTACGTCCACGTCGTATTCGATCTCCCTGTTCGCCTCGTTGAGATTGGCGAACGTGCGACGGTTGGGAGGGAAAGATTGCAATTCGTAACTTTCGATTTGCTCCATTTTACATGTATGGTTATTTATTATACGTTGATCTCCACGATGGCCGTCGTAGTGGCACCTGCAAAATCCACCACGTCTCCTTTCTCGTTCGTCACCACCAACTCTATGTCGTCTATGCGGTTGCGACATACCGGAAAATAGATCGGCGAAGAGGGCGTGTAGATGATCGGTTCCATGAACTCGGAACTTGGTTTGAAAGTGGCTATGATTCCCGTCTGCTTGTGACTTCCCAGTAATCCGTCCGAAGATTTCGTGATCATACCTTCGGCCACGTTACAGTGTACGTTCAGAGTCTCTATGGCCAAGAATTTAGGAATGTTGACTGCCGTGTGCTTGATGCCGGCTTCGAGTTTGGTGTCGTTCTCGAAACCTAAAAGTTCTCCCATGGTGCCCAGGTCCACGGTCTCCGTCGCGGATAGGATTTCCACTCTGTGCGTGACCGAATTTTGAGAAAGGTATGTGCCTTTGGGTAACTGAGCTTGCAAAGTGGAAAGATTGTATTGTCCTGGCGTGACGACGATGTGTTCGCTTCCGACGCTAATTTTGTTGTTGTGCTGCGTGACGTTAGGTATGAGGTACATGCTGTAGAATGCACGCAGAGCCACGGATTTAGGATAGACGATGTCGTCGTGCAGCGTGAGTTTCAAGATTGAAGATTCGCTCGTGAGATGGAACACGCCCATCCTAGTGATGCTGTTTGAGGTTCCACAATGCTTTCTGGAAATCTTCGACCGTAGGGTTATTTATTTTAGAGAGAAACGCGAGCACGGAGAGGCAGAGATGACCGCAGTTCACGTCTCCGAAATTTTGAATGCGTTCGTCGTTGTAGTATATGGAGGTTTTGTTCGTTTTCAGATAATGAACTAAATTTGTAGGTGGAACACCTCCGAAAGAATCGAAAACGAATGCTTTATCATTGTCGTTTTTGTGGTAACATATCCAATGCGTGCCTGGATTTTCTTGACCGTCCAAGTTGACTACTCCGCATTCTCTTCTTTTAACGCTTGAAGGTAACGAGTCGGACATGAAAACTCCTCTGAAGTGTTTGATTCGTAACGGTCCGATCAGAGATTCAATGTCTCGGTTGGTGAGTGCTTCTGTTTCTTTTTTTTAAACTTTTTCATCACGCCCTTCCCCTTTTTCTTCTCCATGGCCAGGTTGTGACGTTTCTGTTCTTCCAACTCGGCCTTGTTCTTCTTCGAGTCGATGACGGTTTTCGCGATGGCGGCACTTCCGCCGGCCAAACTTCCAACGGCCCCCAATGCTGCCAGGATGGCCGGGATGCTGAATATGAAACCTCCGATCTTTTGCTGTTTCCGCGAACGCTGCAATCTTTTCAATTGAGGTGTGCTGAGCAGCAATTTCATTCCGTGTCCTTTCGACAAGCAAGAACGTTTCTTCTCGCGTTGTTTCTTGGTGAGTAACCCATCGAGGGCACCTAGATTTTTAAGATTGGAGTATGGTATCTGGTACACGACACCCTTGGGCTTCATGTTGATGCTCTATGTGTTATTTTCACGGTATGTTATTTATATATATATTCTAAGATTTTTTTTGTGTAGTTTTTTTACGGTATGTTATTTATATATTTTCAAGGCCTCGCAGTCGTTACACAAATTCTATTACGTGCTTTGTTTTCTTGCCAAGAAGTTCCTTTGTCCCCTTGTACACGATTCGAGTTTTGTTCTCGATTAAAATAGATAGCTTCTCGTCGGATAACATGTTAGCGTATCGATCTGGTAAAAATAGACTGTATTGTGCGTTGAGCAACAGGCGTACCTTGGGACCATACTGGGTAGAAACGATTGAACCGGAAGTTATCGTGTAAGGTTTGTCGACTTCCAATTCCTGAATTTTTACATACTCGACTGACAAATTTAGCATTTGTTTTAATGCTTGGAGATCACTTATTTTTTCGGTCGTCATATCAAGAAAAATTTCAAAGTGTTAGAGAGAAATTTAATTGTTTTTCACGATGTGTGTTATTTATATATACCGAAGATTATTTTTTTTTCACGATGTGTGTTATTTATATATCAAGTTTTTTTTTTTTTCACGATTTGTATCGAAGATTTTTTAACAGAGGAAGAAAGTCCGTGCTTCCGAAAACGCGAGGATGTGCGTAAGGATATCTTCCTTCTCCTGCATAGACTTGTACCAATCATCAGTATACCATCTTCTTCCCTGCATCGCCTCGTACAGTTCGTCCGACCTATCGTCCAATTTTTGCCCTGCAGCCAAAAGCAGAATGTTGAGATCACCGCACCTCAGGCCGCTGATCTCCCGAAGAAGGTTCTTGAGAACCATTTCACAAGGGATGCGAAATTCCGGCATTGTTCTTGCTATGTTTACAAGTTTATTAACATCTCCGTTAACTATTTTTTTGAATATTTTAGATAGTAGCTCGGGTGGCAAATTAGTTATGCAATCCATGTTGTTTTTTTTTACTGTATGTTATTTATATACCCCACCCCAATTTTTGTTTCGTGTTCATGGCGATGGTGGTGCCCAGTGCGGCGACCCGTTCACCCAACGATGCGTCTCTGCTCACGAATCTTTCGAAAGCTGCATGTTCCAATTTTTTGTCTGCTTCGTGACGTGCATCCAGATCCGTCTGCGTAGTGTTGTAAGCGATGTCGTGATCTTTGCATGCGGCGTCCAACGGATTCACACCCTTGTCTCCTCTCTCCAATCTTTTCTCGAGTTTGGTACCCGGCCCGCAGTACTGGTAGCCAGGTAGATGCATCTCGAAAGGTAACTTGTTGATGATGTCGTTCACGAGTCCCTTTCCTTCGGCCACGTTCCAAAATTTCGGAGGCAGCGTGTTGATGATTTTGATCAGGTAACCTATGCCCTTGTCGTCGTTCACGATGAAGTTGGAAAGTTTCGTGCTGATCATGTCCACGATGCCAACCTTCTCGTTGTAGAAATTACGGTTGCCTGCATTCTCTTCGCCGGCTATCACCAACAATCGGTCCACGAGTTTCCTAACGTCGTCCACCCAAACGAATTCTTTGGGTAACGTGTTGTAGCGTTTGACGCCGCTGCCTGTTTTGACCTGGTTCCAAATCGGTTTGATGAGATTCCTGTACTTCTCGCCGCTGCTCGATTTCACCCTATTCTGCGAGGCGTCGTTGTTCTGGTACAAGGCATCCGTCATGATCAGAATTTCCTTGTAACTTTGGTAATCTTCGTCGGTGTAATCTTTCGGCTGCTTTTTGGCGACGAGTTCCCACAGTCCCACCGTACCCGGATACCTGGTCCAACTATCCTTGTCGCCTAAATTGACTTTAATGTCGTTGCCTTCGAAGGTCACCTTCGATTTCCCAATCTTCCACACCACACAGTAGTTGTATTGACTGTACTACTGGCGCGAGAAAGTACGAACCCCTCTCCAGCAGCTTTGCTACACTTAAAACTTGCTCAACATGTCCATATAAGTTTTTTGCTCAAGTGTGGAGCTCTTATAATTCAAGATTTTTGTAAAAAATGCCCTCGGGAATTTTTCAGAAAGTACGAGCTCTTCAGTGGGGACAGTGCGAGAAAGTACGAACCCCTCTCCAGCAGCTTTGCTACACTTAAAACTTGCTCAACATGTCTATTTGTTTAAGTGTAGCACCTGCCTAACCCAAGAATTTTATAATTCGGAAAATATCAAACCCCCCTCAAGCAGATTTACAAAAATTGCATTAGTTTGTCTATAAACTTGTATCTATACCTACCTATACATATTTACTTCAGGTTTAAGTTTAATTGGATACTATTCAATTTGCTTATCCAATATTAAAACAATGCAATATGCAGAGCCTACCTCTAGAATTGCTTCGTGTTTGCATGTTTCTCCTCTGCGTCAGTGTGTGGAATTCCCGAGACGGTAGTATTGATTTTTTCCTCAGCGCCAGTATTTACAGAAATTCCCGATTATTGCATCATTCAGTATTGTAAGACTGATTGAGGAGAACAGACGTGTTGATACAGTACTTCTCATACTTACAGGTTTAAATTCATATTGAACAATATAAAATCTGTTATTTGTTGTAATCCACTCATATTTAGAGTCAAGCTTATATTTGTCCCAGCCTGTTATACATAACAAGGTTATTGCTATTCAAGATATGCCTGTTCGTGCAGGCATTTGAGCCGGGTCAGTGTGAATGATTTTCCACTTGTGGGCTATTGGCTTTACAACCTGTCATAAGATTAATATTATTAATATTAATCCATAGAGATTAGATTTGAATCCCAGGAAATTTTATATAAATACCAAAGCCAAAAATATTAAGTGTATACACACATACATACATATACACACACACAAATCACACGGCTGAACCCAACTGATATTTTTATCCAGTATAAAATTTTGAATTGAAACCCAGGAAATTGTATATAATAAACAACAGCAAAAATGCCGAATCAAAAATATTGTAATCAGTGCAATAAGAATATATCCAGCTCTAATTGGGCCAAGCATCAAAAAATTTGTAATCCAGACAAATACAAAACTCCCACAAAAATTTGCCCCAAATGCAATAGAAAATATAACATGGAATACTTCACGTATAAACATAAAGATACTTGCTCTGCACAGTCATCAATATTGCCCCCTCAACCATCTACATCTGGTCTGAAAAGAAAGTACGAAGCACCTCTTAATGCCAGGGCAACAAAGCAGCCACGCTATGCACCCATCCGTAGCAGTTTTAACGGCCAATTAAGGGATTATCGGTTTGTATCAGAGCCAAGATGTGGCATTGAGAATTTCTTGAACAGTGTAAATTCTGATCTGCAGGCAATTCTTAATGCACAAAATGGATCTTATAAGCTATCCCTCAAATTGTTTGTACAATATAAGAAACCAGACGGCACAAAATTTACACACCCCCACGTAACAGAAACTGTACCGGTATATTCAAACGCAAATTTAGACACAATAATAAGCAGATTGATAGATCAATTGAATATCAAACACTCTGAATTTGCGGCAAAAGAGTCAGGATGGAGCCTATGCGGTTCATCACACAAGTTATATGTTAATATTTCTGAATTCAGCCCATTACAAGGATCTACATATTTGCCATTACCTGCCAATATCAAAAACAAACAAGCCGTGGTTAATATAAAAAACGCCGACCAGAAATGCTTTTTGTGGTGTATTTTAGCTGCTTTGTATCCAGTTTCAAGGGATCCTCAGAGAATAACTTATTACAAACAACAAGAACATCTTTTTGACGATGCAATGGAGGGTTTGGAATATCCAATGTCAGTTCAGAATATTGATAAATTTGAAAAAAAGGCCAGGCACATCGATGGCAAACAATTATCTATTAATGTATTTATTTGTTCCACTGGCAATTGCCCGATAGCACCTCTCAGAATCAGTACAATTGATGATGAAGCTGCAATTCCGATTGATCTGCTCTTAATTGAAGGGGATGGCACATACCATTACACTCTGATACATAATCTTGAAGCTTTAGTGAGAACACAACTAGACAAATATAAAAAAATATTCAAGTTGTGCAGAAGATGTTTAACTGAATTTGATGGTAGAAAAATGGTGAAGGGGGTTTGTGAAGAGAGTGCAGAAATTGCTAAAAACAAGTTAATTGAGCATCTGAAATACTGTGGCAACCATAAACCTGTTCATATGGTGATGCCCAATCCAAGTGAAAATTGCAAATTCAAAAAGTATGAAGCCTTGTTGGAACACCCAGTATATATTGTCTGGGATTCCGAATCAAATCTCAAATCTCTTGCATCCTGCAATCCAGATCCAGAAGAATCTTCAAGTACACCATACCAGCAACATGAACCTTCCAGCTTTTGTTTTATGGTTATACGGGATGGTGTTGTTATTAAATAATATTCATACAAGGGCCCAAATGCCATCAAAATATTTGCATATATAATAGAAAATGTGTGCCGTGACATAGCATCTAACATCTTATTAATATCAAAGCCTATGTTGCCTTTAACAGAGGAACAGATTGAGGATTTCAACAATGCAGAAAAATGCCCGGTATGTGATTGTGAATTTTCAGATACAAATATCAAGGTACATCACCATTCTCATACAGATGGTAAATTCTTAATGGCCCTGTGTAATAGCTGTAATATTAAGATCAAGAGACCAAGATTTATCCCCATATTTTGCCACGGAGCATCCAATTATGATTTCCATCATCTGATCAGGTACGAGGGGTTTGAGAAGCAGAATTTAAATATTTTAGCTGAAAATGATGAAAAATATATATCTATTAGCAAGATAATTAAAGTTGATGGTGTTCCTATTCACATAAGATTTCTTGATTCTTACAGATTTTTATCTGCTAGCCTGGATACACTGGCCACTCAATTATCTGATGATCAATTCAAAATCACACGTGCATTGTTTCCAAATCTGGACCTGAAATTAATTAGGCGGAAGGGTGTATATCCATATGACTATGTCACAGATTTTTCTAAATTTGATGAGTGTTCTTTGCCACCACAACAAGCATTTTATAGCAAAATCAGAGGATCTGGAATCACTGGTGAAGATTATCACCATGCTCAGTTGATGTGGAACAATTTAAAATGCAAGACATTTGGTGATTATCACATGGCTTATTTGAAACTTGATGTCACCCTCTTAGCTGATATATTGCAGGCATTCAGAAAATCTTCCATGCAAAATTATAAACTGTACCCAGTGTATTTTTACAGTGCCCCGGGCCTAGCATGGTCTGCAATGTTTTTCAACACCAAAAAGCAATTGGATCTGATCCACGATCAAGATATGTATCTGTTTATGGAGAAATGTATAAGAGGAGGGATGGTGCAATGTTCCCAGAGATATGCCAGAGCAAATAACAAGTATATGCCTGATTATGATCCAGCACGGCCATCAAATTATATACTCTATGTAGATGCAAACAACCTCTATGGTCACGCCATGATGGATAAATTGCCATATGCAGGGCTTGAGTGGGTCGAAGATTTCAATATTGAGGATCTTCAGGATTTTGATGACAGTAACCATGGCCTCTTCTTAGAGGTTGATCTGACAATTCCTGATAATTTGCACAATAAATTTTCTGATCTGCCCCCAATTTCCGAGGTTCAGTGTTCACCTGGCTCTAAACAGAAGAAGCTCATGATGACCCTGGAGCCAAAACAGGGATATGTCATATATTACAAAAACCTGCAGTTCCTGATGAAACATGGTGTTCAAGTGACCAAAGTTGGCAAAGTCTTAAGGTTCAGGCACTCAAGATGGTTGAAACCATATATTGACACAAACACAGAGCTTCGAACATCTGCAAAAAGTCAATTTGATAAGGGCTTGTTTAAATTGATGGTGAATTCTGTGTATGGCAAAACTATTGAAAATGTCAGAAAACATACCGATGTTAAAATAATTACTGACCCCAGCCGGAGCAAAAAATTGGTTGCAAAGCCCAACTTCAATTACAGAAGAATTTATGATGAGCACATGGCACTTTTCAACATGATGAAAACAAAGATCAAGTTTGATAAACCTATTTATGTAGGGGCTGTGATATTGGAATTGTCCAAATTACATATGTTAATATTGTATTATGATGTGTTGAAACCTTTTTATGGTGATCGTGTAAAATTATTGTACATGGACACGGATAGTTTTATTCTTGATATTCAAACAGAAGATGTTTATCAAGATATGTCACAGCCTGAATTGTTTCAATACTTTGATACCAGTGAACATACAAGAATTCAACATCACCACAACAAAAAGGTGCCTGGCAAGTTAAAAGATGAGACACTTGGTGATGTTATTGTGGCATTTGCTGGGTTAAGGGCCAAGATGTACAGTTTTAAAACATGTAGTGGTGCTGTTGCCAAAAAAGCCAAGGGCATTGGCAGAGTAACTGTGGAAAAAGAGCTTGTATTTGAAGATTATAAAAATTGCATCAAATCACAGAGTTCAATCAGAACATCAGAAAATAGAATTCAGAGTGAGAATCACTTGCTGACTTCAAATATTGTAAGAAAAGTGGCTCTGGACCCACATGATGATAAGAGATGCATTTTATCATGTGACATACATACTTTACCTTGGGGGCATTGTGATTTGAAAAATGGCAAACAATGCCCAATTACAGAGCATGATTTGAAATAAATAAACATGCCTATGAACTTATTTGGGTTCAAAAAACAGGCTATTATGGAGCTGCCGCCACCACAACCCTCTTCTGATATGCTGTCTAAACTGAGTGGCTTGTTAATTATTCATCTGAACAGCATACTTACAGATGTTGATGAAGAAACAGGTAAAAAATTGTACATATTTAACAATAATTTAAATCATTACCAATTACCTGTAGGTGGTCAATTGCAATTTATTACAACTCCTGAGGGTGATGTTAAAATTTCAGTAGGGAGAAATATTTATAGAATCAAGCACTCAAACATGATTTCTGGCACTGTATATACTGTTTCTGCTGGTGACTGCTTATATATTGAGGTCCCTGGATCATATGACAAGCTTATACCCTTTTTTATAGAATTAAGAATCAGATACTCTATAATAAATAACCAGTAAAACAAAAATGCCTAATGATATATTTGGCCATACAAGACATGAAGATCACAGTGACGAGATTCTGATGCTTGATGTCAGAGTCAAGAAATTAAGAAGTGATTTGCAAGCTTTACAAACCACACTCAATGCCAGTCTTCAATTAGAAATTACAAATTTGCAATCACAATGCATGGACCCTCTTCTTAAAATTGATTCTGAACTCAAAGTGCTGCTTCAGAAATATACTGATTTGGCAACATTGGATAATTTTCAAAGTTTAGAAGAAGCTGTAGCAGCTCTTCAAGCAAAATTTAAGACCCAGGCCACCAACTCTGAGCAATTGAAACAGCAATTAGAAGAGCAGATAAATAATGTCCAGACACAGCTCCAAACAATTGTCAAAAGCATAAAATCACAAGAAGATTTTGATCTAGTCATTTCCACTCTAAAAGAACAGATTCAGTCACTCCAGATACCTAATCTGGATCCTCTGAACAATGCCATAGCCGAGGTTAAAGAAAAAATTGAGACACTTGAAAATTTTATGAACAACTTGCCATCTTCTGATGCTTTGAATGCAATAACTCGGAGTGTTGCCAACATTAAGCTGCAACTTGAAACATATGAAGATTTTGGAAAAATTCAAAGTTCCATAACCCATCTTGAAGGTACCATAGCAGCAGTGCAAAGTGATTTAGCAAATGTACTAGAATCCCGATTGCCTGGAATTGTAGATACACTTGTCAGTGTCCAGCACCAAATCACAAAGCTTGAAAACCTCAACACCGAATCTGAACTATCTCATTTTCATCACTTGATCGATGATATCCAAACAAAGCTTGAAATTTTACAACAATCCACACCCTCTCAGGCAGATATAGCCCTGCTCCAAAATGCTATGCAAAATGTGGCTGATGCATCTGAATTAAACAATGTGAAATTGGCACTTGAATTTTTGCAGAATACTGTTTCAAATCTTCCCACATCACAGGAACTTAAAAATATTAAGAGGGCAGTGAATAGGATATTGAAATCAGAAGATATCAAGAATATCCAAGCAGAGATCAAACAACTCACTCAGACAGTGGCCACTCTTCCAACCAATCAACATATTAATGAACTGCATGCCCTGTTTGAGGATATCAGAAGACAGGTCCATGATCTTACTGCTCAAAATTCAAAATTGGCAGTTGTTGAAAATTTGCAACAAATTGTAGCCAATATCAAGCAACAGCTAGGGACCATGGAATCCAATCAAGCAAATGCTCTGTCTGTTTTTGCCACCCAGCTTCAAGAAATTGTGCAACAATACAAGAGACTTGCTGTGGACATAAAAATCAAGCCAGGCCATGATGATGTTGTTAGGACCATCAATGAGCATCTTGAATCTGTAACAAGCAGATTGCTTACAGCAGAAAAGGAAATAACCGGCATAATCGAGAATCCAAAACATACAGTAATTCTTGAATTGTACAGCATCCCCAACAAAGAATATGATTCTCCATTTACACCAGGTGGCAAAATATATATGCTGTCCCCTGCACAATTTTATTACCAGTTTTTTGTTGGAGGCACACTTAGACCAATCAAGATCAAATATTGGCATCAGCCACAGGCACATCACTACCCCACCTTATCAATAACAAATGCTGACAACAAACCAAAAATCACCAGTGTAGAGTTGGAGGATTTTACAGATCCCAATACATTAGAAACAGCCTATGTTGAAGATGATGGCACTTTGGAATTTAAAATACAAATAGGGGACAAATTATATTTAGAAAATCCTGCAGTTTCAGCTGCTGAACACCCCATAGTTGCAATATTCCTGTTTTCATATTATGTCTAGACAAATTATTGTTGATGAATTACACAGACAAGCCCGACATAATTATAAGAGACTGCCAGTAGTCACAAAGGGCATAGATGATTTATGGCAGAGCGACTTGATTGAGATGGCAACTGGGCAGTTGAAAAATTTAGACAAAATCAACAAGGGCTACAAGTATCTACTCACTGTAATAGATACATTTTCAAAATTTGCATGGGCTGTGCCACTCAAATCCAAGACTGGAAAATGTGTTACAGAAGCCCTCAGGACAATCATCAATCATTCAGGAAGATCACCGCGCTATTTGCAAACTGATAATGGCAAAGAATTTTATAATTCAGTGTTCCAACAATTTATTAAAAGCCAGTCAATAAAACATTATTCGAGTTACAGTGATCTCAAAGCCTCAATTGTAGAGAGATTCAACAGAACCCTAAAAAATCTTATGTATAAACAATTTACACTTCAAGGTAATTATAAATGGATTAATATTCTTCCAGAACTTCTACATAAATATAACAATTCTGTCCATTCCACAATCAACATGAAACCCTCTGAAGTAACTTCATCTGATGAGCAAAAATTAATCAGGACTGTTTATTATCCTAGATACCAGCCAACAACAAGAAGGGCCAAATACAGGGTGGGGGATCAAGTAAGAATCAGCAAATATAAGCACTTATTCAAAAGAGGCTTTACGAGAAACTGGAGCACCGAATTATTTACAGTGGTTCAAGTTAAACCCGGGACCCTTAACACATATATAATAAAAGATCACCGAGGAGAAATTCTCAAAGGCAGGTTCTATGAACAAGAGCTCAGCAAAACTAAACAGCCTGACACATATCTCATAGAAAAAATCATCCGCAGAAAAGGCAACAAGTTACTTGTCAAATGGCTGGGTCATCCAGAAAACAGCTGGATCGATGCAAACAAAGTGATAATATGAGCACCTGGGATGTTATAAAAAGGCTGCCAGAACCTGAACAGCAGAATAAGAGAAATGGCAAATTGTTACCTGATAATATTAGGTGTCTTATTGTTGGGCCATCTGCTTGTGGTAAAACTACACTAATGGTTGATAATTTTTTATTGGCACCCAACTGGTTAGGCTGGAAAAACAGGCACTTGTATGTCTTCTCTAAGAGCTTGGAACAATTAAAATATCAGCAGCTGATGAAGCTATATGATGGATTGGATATAGCCACTTTTGAATCAGGTGTTAAGCCACTCCATGAATGTCTCGATAATTCTGTTGTTGTGTTTGATGACATTATACTGGATAATCAAAACAAGGTTAGAAATTTCTTTACACAGGGCCGACACAAAAACATAGATTGCTTCTACCTGGCACAGACTTTTTCTAAAATTCCGAAGCAACTGATCCGGGACAACAGCAATTTTATATGTGTGTTTCATCAAGACCATACCAACCTCAAACACATACATGATGAATATGTAGGTGGGGACTTGAGCTACAATGACTTTTCCAAGTTTTGCAGTAGGTGCTGGAATCAAGACAGTTATGGGTTTGTCACAATTGATATGACAAGAACACCCAATAGTGGAAAATACAGAAGTAAAATCAACGATTTTCTAGACGTAGAGACGTATATAAACAACCATGAAACGACCAGTCATTGATGATCTTAAGTTAAGAGATTATCTTGTAAAAAGATTTAAGGGATGGAAATCGGAGAACCGTGGAATTTATGAAAAACACAAGCAAACAGAACAGCCTGTCATTGATGCTATTAATAATTTAGGTAAGAATATCAAAACTGTTACAGAGCAAAATCAAGATTTGATCACAGAGCTTGTACCTGTAGCTGCAAGAAACATATTAGATTATCCATTCACCCCACTTTCCAGCATTCATACACCTAGTCCTGTTGCTCCTCGAAGAATTGAAGCTACTCTGGATCCTATTGAATTGGGTCTTCTTGCTCAAAAATATTTAACAACACCTAAAGACAACAAAGATGAGGTGTTTGGCTTATATGCCGACACAGAGCTTGATGGCAGCATTATTCATAGAATCGGTAATTTCAGAGTAACTTTTATGGGGGATGATATAATTGTTTATTCAGAATCTCGTCTCGGAGAAAAAGGTGCTTTTGTTAAGTACCCCGGCACACCTGGATTGTGGGAACTGATGACTAGGAAAAGGCCTGGCAGCTATACAGATCAAGATTATGAACATTACAAAGAAATATTAATAAAATCAGATGCTCTGTACCAGAACAATGATCCCACACAAAAAAGAGTCAAGTCTAGCAGTGGAGCAAAATACAATAATTTAATCAAGCCCATATGGTCTCAGATCAAGACAGGTAGTGGGATCAAACAATACAATACTCTGCCTAAAGAATTTGTGTGGGTTGATGATGTCAGGAAACTTGTAGATAGGTTATTGGTGATAGCTGGGGAGGAAAATGCTGGCAACCACAATTTTTACAATGAAAAGGTTGGAATTATGGACATGATAAGCACAAAATTATCTAATTTTATAGTGAATGACCCTAAGGGCATTGGATATCTTATAAAAATTATTAATACTCTACCACCTAAATTTTGGAATATTTCTGAGGGTCGGGGCCTTGTTAATGACATTATAAACAAGCTGCCATTTGAACTGCACATTCCAGGCTATCAGTATTGTGGTCCAGGCACAAAATTGGACCATAGATTAAACAGAGGGGACCCTGGTGTTAATCCCCTTGATGCTGCTTGCAGAGACCATGACATGGCATACAACACACATTCTGATCTTGACAAGAGACATGTTGCAGACAAGAAATTAGAAGAGGCTGCATTTGGTAGATTTGTAAGCAAAGACGCTTCTTTGAGTGAAAAAATAGCAGCATTGGGAACCACCATAGCTATGAGCACCAAACAAAAACTGGGGTGGGGGTTGTGAATATGTATATAATAAACCTACAATGAAGGCCAAGGGTGTTATGTATCAAATACCTTATGCAGGTCTCAAATCTCTTAAAACTATTGACAGTCTTTTAACCAAAAAGCAGCGCAAGAAAAAAAGCTCTTGTCTTGCAAAGGGGCATGGTATGAAATTATTACTTAGCACCCCCCAATTAAAAAAATTACAGCAATCAAGAAAAAAATCACATGTAGGGGGGTTCATATTTACCATCCCTGCCATCTTAGCTGCTCTCGGGGCTGTGGGGAGCTTGGTTGGGGGATCAGCTGCCATAGCAAAAACAGTAATAGATGCCAAGAAAAATAGGGCAGAATTAGATGAGCAGAGGCGCCATAACCTGGCCATGGAGAAAAAAGGCAAAGGTGTTAAGAGAGCCATGAATAAGTTTAAAAAAAACAAGAGCCGCTTACAAACCAAGATATTGAAGCTTTAATCAAGCCATTGGGCATCAAACATTTTAGAGGTGTGTACATGTCTGATTCTTTACCGGAACAACCACTCAACAAAGAGTGTGGCATTGTTAATTTGGATGAGTACAAAAATCAGGGCACTCACTGGATCTGTTATCTTAAATATTTAAACGAAGAGGCATTTGTGTTCGATTCATTTGGAGGTGTTCCACCTGAAAATTTAGTAAAATATCTAAATTCAGCTAATCTTTATTACAATAATGCCCGTGTTCAAAACTTCAAAGATGTTAATTGCGGACATTTGTGTTTATCTGTTCTCAGATATATGTCTCAAATAAATAAACCATCAATTGAAGATTTTCAAAAGGCCCTGTGGTATCTGAAACATCATGGGGGTATTCCATCTCACCAGCCAAAATTCAATATTGAAACTCAAATTACATGATGATATAGTGTATCCCAAAACAATAGCTCTCAGAGCATTTTACGGCATGTACTTGATCCCTAATATTACGCACCACAACAACACAATTGCAATAGGGGATCAAAAAATTGTCATCACTCCAGGGCAGTATAATCTGTCCACTCTAAATGCTCAATTACCCAGAGGTGTAGTGTTAAGTCAAAATTCTGTCACTCACAGAGTAGAGATTGTATCTGCTACAGAAACAGTGCATCTGGGTACTATAGGAGAGCTGTTAGGCTTTGAGAACAACACAAAACTTGAACCGGCCATCAAACACACTGCTATGAATATACCTAAATTCTTAGCCATAGAGACTCTGAACATTCACTGTAATGTGGCCGAGGGTATGATCACCAAATCAAATGGCATAGGCACTCACAAACAAACCGGCATCATTGCAACATTCAAACCTAATTCCGAATTCATGGAGCCCATCATCTACAATCCATCCCCAACATTATATTTTCCTGTGTGCCATAATAGAATAGATTACATTGAGTTGATGGTCACTAATGAAAAAGAAGAATTAGTTGATTTTGCTGGAGCCACAACAACTGCAATCATAGAGATTAACATTTAAATAAAAATACATACAATGGAAAATATTGAGAGTTATGAGCTACAATCATTCCCCCCAAACAGGAGGACATTTGCAAATTTAAATCAACCCAACACGGAGGTTGAGGTTGATCTTGATGTAGGGGATGGCTTTATACACCCCCACAGAGCAGATCTATACATCAAATTTGATGTTGTAAAGCTCGATGGAACAGTTTACCCGGCAAATTCAAACATAAGATTGGTAGACAATTTTGTGCCGCATCTGTTCTCTGAAATTGAGATCAGAAAGCATGGCGTTGTTATAAACAGAATAGATTATCCCGGCATTACCTCCACGGCTTTGGCCACTCTAAAATTATCCAAAACCGAGGCTTCATACTACAAAATAGGTGGATTTGAGGCTGGTGATAAGATATTATCTAAAAATCACACAGTGCTGTTCCCCATGCGCCTGTTGCCAGGATTCTTCTCGGATTACAAAGACATTATGTGGAAGGGTGGTTTAAGAATTACATTTAGAAGAGCTGCCAATGATAATAATGCATTGATGAGGTACAGCACATTAAACTCTACAGGGGAAGCTATGCCTAATACCTTACCAGATGCAGGAAAATGCATTATTCAGACTATGGAGGTAAGAATTCCAGTTGTTGAATATGAAGCCAGTTACGCTCTTAAATACAAAGCGGATATAGTAAAAAATCCACAGATTCCTCTTCAATTTTACACATATCAATGCGTACAGAAGGTTGCCACTGGTTCTTATTATGAATTTGATGCTACAAATTCATTCTCCAGTATTCAATTTGACATGCCCGATTTTGTGGTAATATTGTTTCAGACTGGAAGACACAACAATCAGGAAAAAAATTCAAGTAGATTTGATAACTGCAACATCAAAAACATATATCTTAAAAATGGCAGAAATGAGGTATTCCCTAGGGAAAATTATAATTTAGACATGTCCAAGGATGATTTTCTTAAATTATATGAGGCTTTTTCTTCCTTCAAGCGCGTCACTACTGGCAGTACTGACCTGTACTACGCACCAGATGAATTCAAGGAACGGAGACCCATGTTTGTAATTAACACTTCAAAAAGAAAACAAGTTGTGGTTAATGACAGAACAAACATTAAAATTATCTGTGAATTTCACGAGGCTTTACCAGATGACACCATATGTAGCGTTATTCTCATAGGTGAAAAATCATATGTTTATGATGTAAGAAATGAGCGAGTCACGGAGCAGTTCTAGAAGCACGATTCAAACACAGAGGCCCCTTGATTATAAAACAACACTTTACCGTCAGTTACCTACCCATTTTATACCACCTCTGCTCGTGGCAGATACCTACCCAAGTAACACAGCCAAAAGCCTAAAATACAGAAATATTGCAATAATTATTCTGTAAGTTACAGACTTGTGTGCAACAAGACCAAACCTGCTATTCAGTTTGCATGACATTATCCAGAAATTTCCTCAATATGATGAAATGGTCCCTGAAAGGAGGCACAGTACAGATAAGAATTTCTCGTTGAGTTCCATGACAAATTACATGTCATTTCCCTCGGAAAAGGCACAGTGTAGGTACTATCAACAGATATAATCACTCAGGCATTTACTAATGTCTCTTTGATGATGAATAACTCTCTGAAAAGACACAATAAAGATTATATCTATTGGCATTAATTTCCCGGGCAAGCATGATTAATTGTTGGCAGAAACATGGGACTGATCAAAAGATTGGAAAGAACATGGAATGTTTACTTGACCTCCATTCTATTGTATCGATCAGGCAGTTTTGCCCGTATTGTTGAGCTGATATTTTTACCCAGATAACAAAACTCTGGTGATTCTTAATAGAGAATAATTTTGCTCTGTTATACAACATTTTTACTAAATTTAAGATCTGGGGGCTATCAACTAGCATCAAAATCTCACATATGGAATACCACATCTATCAGGACTCGAACCCAGAGCCCCTTGTTTACAAAACTACAATATTAACATTTTGCCATCAGATTTTATGAGGACTCAAACCCGAACCTTTTGATTACAAGGCAATGCACCACACTCCACTCGGTCTCAGAACCCAATAGATATCAATTCAAGATTCCTGGGATTTTGACAGAAAAACATACTATAAGCTTAATTTCTGGTGTGGCCATAAATTTGTCAAATTTATGGATAAAAATCTGGCTGATGCAATAATCGGGAATTTCTGTAAATACTGGCGCTGAGGAAAAAATCAATACTACCGTCTCGGGAATTCCACACACTGACGCAGAGGAGAAACATGCAAACACGAAGCAATTCTAGAGGTAGGCTCTGCATATTGCATTGTTTTAATATTGGATAAGCAAATTGAATAGTATCCAATTAAACTTAAACCTGAAGTAAATATGTATAGGTAGGTATAGATACAAGTTTATAGACAAACTAATGCAATTTTTGTAAATCTGCTTGAGGGGGGTTTGATATTTTCCGAATTATAAAATTCTTGGGTTAGGCAGGTGCTACACTTAAACAAATAGACATGTTGAGCAAGTTTTAAGTGTAGCAAAGCTGCTGGAGAGGGGTTCGTACTTTCTCGCACTGTCCCCACTGAAGAGCTCGTACTTTCTGAAAAATTCCCGAGGGCATTTTTTACAAAAATCTTGAATTATAAGAGCTCCACACTTGAGCAAAAAAACTTATATGGACATGTTGAGCAAGTTTTAAGTGTAGCAAAGCTGCTGGAGAGGGGTTCGTACTTTCTCGCGCCAGTAGTACAGTCAATACAACTACTCCACACCGCCGCCTTCGTTGGTTTCCATGCTGGGATACAATCCGAACACTTCATCCTTGTCGAATTTCCCCGTGCTCAGGTAGTCTCGTGCCAAAGGTCCCAACTCGATCTTATCCGAAGACGACGACGTGCTGCCTATGGCTCGACGTCGTGCCGGTGCATCCTTCAGTTCGAACGGCGTCGAAGGAATGCTCGAAATGGGCGTGGGTACGGCGTAACTTTTAGCTGCGAGCGGTACGAGTTCATTAATCAAATTTTTATTTTCTTCCGTGACACTTTTAATTTCTTTACCTAGACCGCTGATGGCATCGATCACAGGTTGATCCTGACGTTTCTTCTCTTCGTAGAATCCGCGATTCTCGGATTTCCAACCTTTGAAGCGTTTCGCGAGGTAATCGCGAAGCTTGAGATTTTCGTCTTCGATTTTTCGTTTCGTCATGACGTTATTTATATACGTCGTTTCTCACAACGTTGCAACGTTTAGAAAGTTGTTGATTTTGTTTCTGTATTTTCCGTCGTTGGGTTTCCTCGTCATGTCGATCGTCGCGAATCCGAAATCGTCACCGTTCCAGCAAGTAGAGCAGCAGCCTTCCGAAAATTGATTGTAGTTCATGTCTCCGCCTACGTAGTCATCGTACGCATGCTTGAGGTTGGTGTAATCTTGACGAAACAAACATATGAAATTGGCGTTGTCGCGCACTAACTGTTTTGGAATTTTGGAAAACGTTTGAGCTAGGTAAAAACAATCCATTCCTTTGTGACGACCTTGCGTGAAAAAGTTGCGAATTTCATTTTGATTTTCCAGGATGGCGTCGTCGAACACAACAACTGAATTTTCACGACAATCGTCGAGTGGTTTTATTTCCGAGGCGAACGTTGCAATGTCCAGACCATCGTACAGTTTCATCAGTTGCTGGTATTTGGATTGCTCCAAACTTTTCGAGAACACGTACAGGTGCCTGTTCTTCCAATCTAACCAATTCGGTGCGAGGAGAAAATTGTCCACGAGCAGTGTCGTTTTCCCACACCCCGAAGGACCTACGATCAGACAGCGGATGCTGTCGGGAAGCAACTCGCCGTTCTTTTTCTTCGTTTGACTTTCCGGATCCGGTAGACGCTTCACCACGTTCCACGTACTCACAAGATCACTTCGTCCGCATCGATCCAACTCTTTTCCGGAAGTCCCAGCCATTTGACCAAAAGTTTGTCACCTTTCCTACGCAATACTTTCTCGATGAGGTACGTGTCGGGGTGTTTTGTTTTAGAGAGTTCCTCTTCGTAAAATCTTCCTTTCAAAATCTCGCCGCTACTATCTTTTATTATATACGTGTGTCGGTTTCCAGGTAGAACACGAACCACCGTAAAGAGTTCCGTGCTCCAATTTTTTGTGAATCCCTTCTCGAAGGTGCGTTTGAATTTGCTGATCCTCACCTGGTCTCCAATTTTGTATTTAGCTTTTTTTGTCGTGGGTGTGTACTTTGGACAGTAAACTGTAGAAATTAAACGCTGCTCGTCGGACTTGGTAACGTCGGCTGGCTTCATGCCTATTGTTCTGTGTGCCGTGTGATTATAGGTGTCGACGAGTTCCGGCAGGATGTCGACCCATTTGTAATTTCCCCGAAGCGTGAATCGTTTCCACATGTGTGTTTTCAAGGTTCGATTGAATCTTTCCACGATGCTGGCTTTGATGTGACTGAAGCTCGAATAATGTCGAATCTTGTGTTTTTGAATAAATTTTTGGAATACGGCGTTGTAAAATTCTTTACCGTTGTCCGTTTGCAGAAACCGTGGTCGTCTGCCGCCGCTTTCGCGAAAAATTGTCTTGAATGCTTCCGTGACGCACGTTCCCGTTTTCGCCTTCAAAGGTAGAGCCCATGCGAATTTCGAAAACGTGTCTATGACGGTGAGGAGGTACTTGTTGCCCTTGTTCAATTTATGTACGTTTTTCAAATTGCCGCTACTCATCTCCACGAGGTCGCTTTGCCAGAGGTCGTCGATGCCCTTGATTACCACAGCCAAACGTTCGTAGTTGCGGCGTGCAGGTTTATGCAATTCTTCGACGATGGCCTGCCTAGACATTTTTTGTTTAGAGATTACGTTTCAAGAGAAGCACAAGCGTGATGGGATTCAAAGAGGGTGGCACTTCGCTCGTGTTTTGAATGATCAGCTTATCGCCGGCACTCACGTCGAAAACGGTGAGATCTTCGTCTTCGTGTATTTCATATATGTTGCGCGTTTCGTTCCAACGTGCCAGAGGAATGTTTCCTGCTTTCTGGACACCACGATTCGATATCAAAGTCATGGTGGGAACGCTAGCTTTTCTACCGTGAGACCAGTACGAAAATTCGTTTATCTGAATCGTGCCATCGAGGAGAAACTTGTAGTACGGATGATAAGGATGCAACATGTACAGTTTGTTACCTTCGACGAACGTGGAGATTCTCTGTTGATTGGGTACGCTGTTGATTTCGATGGCTTGCAGAGAATGCAGTTTAGCGAATTTAGTGTCGACGCTAACGAGGTTACTGTGAACTTGTCCGAGTTTATTTTCGATGGGCAGCAAATGCTCGACTATGGTATCCGTTACGGCAGAAAACGACGGTTTGATTTTCACTTCCACGTTCAACTGCTTGTAGTTTTCGTTGAGTTCTTGCAACTTGGCACCGAAAGAGGCCAGCGTCGATTCCTGCGTGGATTCCAGCACTCCAACTTGATCTCTGATGTTGACGACGATGTTCTGAAGGTTCTCGACTTGATTCAATTTCGAGCTCTTCTCGGTAAGATCGTTCACGATGCTTCGCATCTCTGTAAACTGCGCGTGAAGGTCTGCGACGCTCTGCGAAGTGGGCAGCGTCGACACCAGCGAACTAATTTCGTCTCGAATCTGTTCCACGTTTGCCGTTTCCGTTTCCAGTCGTTTCAGCATTCGAGATATGTTCCTTTTCAAAGCGTGCAATTCTTTGGAGGTGGGGAGATTGGTCACTTTACTCTCGAGATCGCTCAAAGAACTTTTGATGTCGCTCGAATCGGATAGTGCCGTCACTGCCGTTTTCAATTTTTCCAAATCTTCGCTCGAAGGCACGCTCGTCCGTAACGATTCCAAGTCACCCTGTATGTTGTCCAGTACGTGATGAAAATGAGCGAGATTCGTTTCGACGTTCAAATTTTCTAAATATTCGATTTTATGCTGAACCGTGCTCAACGTGTCTTGAATGCTCGTCAACGCTCTCGCTTCAGCGTGAATATTTTTAATTTCTTCGTTGATCAATTCCAAGGACGCCTGAAGCGTAGCGATGGTGGTTTGAATGTGTTCGAAATCTTGATAGGCCTCCAATTGAATTTTTATGTTCGCGACGCTTTTACCGATGACCTGCAGTTCGTCCGACGATGGTAGGTTCGTCATTGTATCTTCCAAAGTCTGCAACTTGGATTTAATTTCTTCCAACGTGCTGGTGAATTCTTCTTGTAATTTGGAAACGACGACATGCAAGCGTTCTGCGTCTATATCGTTCACGACGGTTTGAAGTTCAGAGAAATTCTTTTCTATTGCGGAAGTTCGTTCTTCGATTTCGAGTTTCAATTTTTCCAAATCTTCATTTTTCGATTGAAATTGCTGTAATTTGGCCAAATCATTTTGAAGCGAATCCACGCTCAACTGTATATTTTGAACGTTGTCGTAAGAAGGTACGTCGACATAATTTTTTATGAGCGTTTTCAGTTCGGAATCGATTTTCAGAATGGGGTCGAGACATTGCGTTTGGAGCGTAGCGATTTCCGACTCTAAACTTTTGTTTAAGGTTTCCTGCAAAGCGATCAAATCGGTCCTCAACTTCTTAACTCGAATGTCCAACATGAGAATCTCTTCTGCGTGGTCCACACGCTTGGTGTTGCCGAAAATGTCGTTAGGCATTTTGTTAACGGTTATTTATAATAGGATAGACGATTCGTAATTCTACGAAGAGAGGAATAAGTTTGTCGTAATCTCCGAGGAGTTCCATGTAAAGATAATCTCCTGCGGACACATCGTACGTAATGTTAGAAAGCATCTTGTCGTGCTTGATTCGAAAAATGTTCTTGCCGGTAGAAATTTTGATTTCGCCTGCGTTTTCCGGATTCACGGTGATTTGAAGTTTCCCGTCGATCGGAATTTCGTAGAAATGTAAATTGTTATTAAAAACATAAAACATCTTGCCAACATCGTCATTCAGTTTCGTCCAAATGCTGTTGAGGTGAATGATCAACAGACCGTTGAGTTTAGGTAACACGGAAGGTAGAAATTCATGATCTGTCGTCGTGCGGTGTACAGTCTCCATTGTTTGCTTTCGGAAACCAAAAAGATTCATTGTCCTTTGCTAGTTATTTATCGTGTATGTGAGACAGCTAAAGTTTATTTTTTTTTTCAATTGCATTGCCTACAATTTTTACTAATTTCTAAACGACAGTGCCCCCAAGGTAACGTGTGGATTCCGCAAGACAAAATACATCTTTTATCGTCATGCGGATCCAGCGCAATTTTCTTAACTTTGTTTGTGGTAAGCACGTGGTCTACGCTTTGTATCCTTGTCTCCAAACGTAGAATCCTCGACTGTGAATAGAGGCAATTGATGTAATCCTCGAACACAAGCTTGTTTTTCACAGTATTTTTACCAACACCTTTGGCTTTTTTGGTGATGCTGGTTTCTGTTTTCACCACATACATTTTGGAACGTAAGCCGGCGAACTCCAGAATGATTTCACCGTTGCATTCATCCTTCATTTTACCAAGCACTTTTTTATTGCGAGAAGGGAGATCAAATCTGTTTGGTTGAGGGAAGGAAGATGTGTCGAAATGATCAATCATTTTCGGTTGTTTCAAATTGTTGTAGAGGTCAGATGTCTGTACGGAATAAATAAAACTGTCCGTGTCCGTGTACAAAAGTGTTATATTTTCGTTATAGAAGGGTTTCATGACATTATAATGAAATTCAAACATATGCAGTTTAGATAAATCCAAAACCGTCGCCCCCACGTAGATTGGTTTGTTGAACTTGATTATTTTTTTATCCATCACAAACAGGGCCAGGTTTTCATCATATATATTTCGTGATTTGAATGTCGGCGATGCTATCAATTTTCTACATTTATTTGAATCGGGAACTAATCTCACGTCCACGTGCTTCCTGACATTCTCCATTGTTTTTCCGTAAACAGCATTATTCATGAGTTTAAAAAAATCTTTATCTAAATCTGACGTGGCGCGTGTTCTATGATACGTATTTTTTTCAATGTAAGGTTTTAACCACTCGGAATGTTTGAATTTCATTATTCTTCTCACATTTATTACTTGAACTCCCTTCTCAATTAAGAATTGAAGATTTTTGTAATGGAGAACGTATCTCTCTTTCCTATCCAATGTTAACAGAAGCTTACGTTGATTTGAATCAGGCGAACATTTTAGTTCGGGTGCAGGAGGTAGATCTTTGAAGTAATCGTGTAGATGGTCGGGGAATCCGAGGTCCGCCTCTATAAACAAGCCAAATTCACAGTCGTTGAAATTATTAATGTTAATGGAAGTGGTATCCACCCATTCGAACCCGCCGTAAGGAAGTTTTTGTATCATAGCATGTCCGTATAAATTATTTGCATCCACATAAAATATGTATTTCGATTGTTCGTTAGGATCGTATTCTTCTGTCATGTGAACGTTATTTGCTTTTGCATGTCTCTGTACGCATTGCACCATTCCACCTCGTATCCCCCTCTCGATAAAATATAACATGTCCACGTCCGGTATCAATTCGAGTTTTATTTTTGTCTGTAATAACATGGCAGACCACGCTAAGCCCGAGAGACCGTAAAAATATGCAGGATCTAATTTGTAAATATTCGCCGACGTTTTCCTGAATGCTTGAAAAACATCCGCGAGTATTGTCACGTCCAGTTTCAAGTAGGCATCGTGATAATCGCCGAGTGTCCTACATCCTAATTTGTCCCACATCCGTTGCGCGTGTTCGTATTCATCATCCGTGATTCCTTTCTCTCTGAGTCGACTGTAAAATTCTTTTTGAGGTGGAAGAGTGTCGTCGTTAAATTTAGAATTATCGCTAACATATTCGTAAGGATAAATCCCTTTACGTCTAATCATTTCTATGTCTACGGTGGGAAAATTAGCTCTTGTTATTCTAAATTGTTCAGCCGAAAGTTTGCTTGCAAGAGCGTCCAAGCTCGCAGATAAAAATCTGTAAGAATCTAAAAATCTCATCTCCACAGTTTCGTTTGTTCCCGGAATCAATACTCGCTTGCTGACACTGATGTACCTTTCTTCATTCTCTGCTAGAATATTTATCTTTTGTCTATCATATCCAAGATTCCGAATTAAGATATGGAAGTCGTAACCGCTGCCATTATGAAGGTATATGGGGACAAACGTAGGTTTTTGGATTTTTAGATTACACGTGTTACAGATTCCACCGATGTAGTTTCCGGTGAAGTGATTGTGGTGAAATACTTTCCGGTTCTCGTCGGTGAAACGTTGATCGCACACCGGACACGTTTCAATGTTATTGTGAGATTGAAGTTCATCGCTGGATAATAGAAGCATTGGTTTCGATTCGCGTAAGAGGCTGCCAATGGTCTCAACCTCTTCAACCATCTTTTCAAAAAAATGTTTGATTACGTCTGGTCCTCGGTAAACATACGGTTCATCTATCCTATCCTGTCGCACGACAACATATCCGAAACTCGAGGCTTCGTGCAACTGATACGGTGTTGTGGATGAAAGTTCGGGGTCTGGTTCGCAGTACGACAACGGTTTGAGAAAAGACTCAAAATCAGCAATGATGATTGCAGGATGTTCGAACAATGCCTTATGCATCCTAAATTCTTCGACCTCTTTTGATTACGGCATCAACATGCAAGTTGGTCTGTTGTCACCGCAGTAAATTTTATGTTCGGCAAGTTTCTCGATAGCAATTTGACGACTATGAAGATTTTGATGATCACGTCGGTCACGATCGTCGAACATGGTTAGGCATCTCGGGCAAACTTCGATGTTGTTTGCATGCTTGGTTGATTGACTTCTGACCAAACGTGATAGTGAACGAATTAGCGTGTAGTGATGAACATCCTCGTTTGAAATTAGAAGGAGATTAATCACACGAGCATCGTCATCGTCGATATCGCTTATCCTGACGGGATGTACAAGATATTTATCTGACGTGAAGGAATACACATTAATAGCGATGCGTTTTCCTGCACGATTTTCGAACTTTGTTATATCCGACAATGTCACCGGGTATTTAATGTCAGACATTACACTTTCAAACTCGGTCTCGTATTGTTTGTAATTAGAAACCTGTTCTGGATTATTTGACCAATGAACAGGATGCAGTGCAGCCAACACGCACCAGAGAAAACACTTGTTATCGCTGTTCTGTATATTTAACACAGCCCTCTTGTGTTGAATGTTCGGTGGAAGAGGAACGTAGCTGGAAGCTCGAAGAGGCGAGAATCGGTTCACGTAAACAGTTAACGTGTGAGGACTTCCACATAGAGACCATCCCGACCCTTTAGCCTCGAAATCGTCATGTTTCTTAACCAGCTCGTTGGAAACTTTATAATAGAAGTTGTCCAAATTTTCGACGTTCGCCAAATAAAGAGTCTGATTTTTTGTACGATGATAAAAAACTCTTGTTGTACCATCGACTTTTTCGTATTCGGAAAATAGATTAACGTATATTTTTATGGAATTATTTTCCAATTTATTTTTTAGAATATTTATCACGGATGTTTTTGTTTCACGCAAGAAACTAAGAATGTCGCAGCCTGGTTCCGAAGTAAAAAAGAAATCCTGAATATGACGGTTGAATGCAGATCTAATTGGTTTGCGTTCATTAGATAATTTAATTTGCTTGGAAGTGGAAGCTTCCGTTTCTGAATTATCGATTTTCCTTTTCGATGTTGCTTGTCCGGTCGATGGTTTGCAAATTTTGAGATGTTTACTTAAATTTGTAATGCTAATCATCTTTCCGCATCGAGCACAAGGCTTAGAAGGCAAGGAACGATTAATTCTCGAACCTGTTTCGCTACATCTTGCCCTGTGTACCGATAAATTGTTCCTTGAGATTAGCTTCCCACAAGTAACACATTCAGTTTTATCATTTTTACGATTGAAACTGGTGGTGGATGCCATTGCTTTCTCCAAAATCACAGAAATCAAAAAGTCTAGTATATAGCGACACAATTTTCAGGTATGTTATTTTATATAGAATTTCTTGGAGTGATTACAAAACTCAAAAATTCAATCTACTGTAAATAGAATTTCAGGTATGTTATTTATATAGAATTTCTTGTGTGCGAATACAAAAACTCAAGAATTCAATCTACTGTAAATACAATTTTCAGGTATGTTATTTTATATAGAATTTCTTGGGGTAATTACAAAACTCAAAAAAAATGAATCTACTGTGAATATAATTTTCAGGTATGTTATTTTATATATAATTTTCTCGGGGCGTTCAATATTGTCAACGGTATCATATTAGAGCGCGGCGCTTGTCGTCTAAACACTACAGCTCACAGGTCGGTAAAATCTGACATGAAAGCAGATAATACGTTTATGCCTTATTTATATATAATTTTCTCGGGGCGTTCAATATTGTCAACGGTATCATATTAGAGCGCGGCGCTTGTCGTCTAAACACTACAGCTCACAGGTCGGTAAAATCTGACATGAAAGCAGATAATACGTTTATGCCTTATTTATATATAATTTTCTCGGGGCGTTCAATATTGTCAACGGTATCATATTAGAGCGCGTCGCTTGTCGCCTAAACACTACAGCTCACAGGTCGGTAAAATCTGACATGAAAGCAGATAATACGCTTATGCCTTATTTATATATAATTTTCACGGGGCGTTCAATATTGTCAACGGTATCATATTAGAGCGCGTCGCTTGTCGCCTAAACACTACAGCTCACAGGTCGGTAAAATCTGACATGAAAGCAGATAATACGCTTATGCCTTATTTATATATAATTTTCTCGGGGCGTTCAATATTGTCAACGGTATCATATTAGAGCGCGGCGCTTGTCGCCTAAACACTACAGCTCACAGGTCGGTAAAATCTGACATGAAAGCAGATAATACGCTTATGCCTTATTTATATATAATTTTCACGGGGCGTACAATATTGTCAACGGTATCATATTAGAGCGCGGCGCTTGTCGTCTAAACACTACAGCTCACAGGTCGGTAAAATCTGACATGAAAGCAGATAATACGTTTATGCCTTATTTATATATAATTTTCACGGGGCGTTCAATATTGTCAACGGTATCATATTAGAGCGCGGCGCTTGTCGCCTAAACACTACAGCTCACAGGTCGGTAAAATCTGACATGAAAGCAGATAATACGCTTATGCCTTATTTATATATAATTTTCACGGGGCGTTCAATATTGTCAACGGTATCATATTAGAGCGCGTCGCTTGTCGCCTAAACACTACAGCTCACAGGTCGGTAAAATCTGACATGAAAGCAGATAATACGCTTATGCCTTATTTATATATAATTTTCTCGGGGCGTTCAATATTGTCAACGGTATCATATTAGAGCGCGGCGCTTGTCGCCTAAACACTACAGCTCACAGGTCGGTAAAATCTGACATGAAAGCAGATAATACGCTTATGCCTTATTTATATATAATTTTCACGGGGGCGTACAATATTGTCAACGGTATCATATTAGAGCGCGGCGCTTGTCGTCTAAACACTACAGCTCACAGGTCGGTAAAATCTGACATGAAAGCAGATAATACGTTTATGCCTTATTTATATATAATTTTCACGGGGCGTTCAATATTGTCAACGGTATCATATTAGAGCGCGGCGCTTGTCGCCTAAACACTACAGCTCACAGGTCGGTAAAATCTGACATGAAAGCAGATAATACGCTTATGCCTTATTTATATATAATTTTCACGGGGGCGTTCAATATTGTTAAGAGCGTTAGTTTTTGTAGAGCTCTCTTTTTCCATCTTTCCTCTATACAGTGAAGACACAATTAGCTAACCTAGCATACAACATACCTTCCTAATTAATATGGATATTGTCACACACTCCTCTTATTTTATACTGTTGTAAATAGAAAAGATTATGTACGGTAAATGTTTTGTACATTATAGGAAAAAAATGCAAAATATCCTCCAATTTTAATTCGAATCGAGTCGAATTTTTACATATTTCCACGCCGTCACATATTGTCCTATTTGCTTCTTTTACTTGCCTTGCTTAATTAACTCTCGCTAATTAGCATTTTTTTGGAAGAAGTCAACTAGAACAACATATGGCGGTATGAGAAATATGCAAATCAAAGAACATTTTAGCAATATATGGGCCCTAGCAATTAGCTTTCTCGACTAAGAGTACTCTTTCAAACGTCTTCTGCTGATCGTATTACTAAACGAGGACGTTTAAAATTTTTGGGTGTTGAAAAAGTTTGACCCTACTTTTTTATTTCTATTGTTTGCTAATAGATGGCGCTAATAGTACGCCCTCCCCTCCCCTCTCCCCTCTTCTCCTCTGCTGTATGACAAATAGCACAAACATAAAAATCAAGATTTTGGAGAGCAAAACATAAAATTTGTATGCATCTGGTGTCGAACCGGGAACTTTTATCTTTCGGGGAGTCAACATTATTTTTTACTCAGTCGTCATATAACATGAACATACGCAAAAATTCACATGTGCTTTTATTATTTTGTGTTCGGTAAGTACAAGTATATTCTTACATAAATTATTGTTTAATTTAATAAATTGTAAACTCAGAGCCTGCTATACTAACACTCCTTTCTGTCTATTGAAAGCGAATGTTGCGTGCACGCGGAAATAGCACAGAAAAAAAAAAAAAAAACCGGATGGAAACAATTTAAAATCACTGGGGCAAGGTCAGTATTACGAGAGCGTAAAAAACACGTGCTTCATTCAACTTCGAAAAATAAGAATGAATGTGTGCATACAGAACACATATGCTTTCTTTTCATAGTTGTAAGAACATATAAATTGTGCATAAAGTAAGTTACGGGAAGGCTTTCTCAATTAGGTACAAGTATTGTACAATTAGGTACAAATTGTTGTACAATTATTTCCCCCCAGTTGCCCAGTTGGAGTTGGGGGCATAACACTGGTATTATTTGTAATCACAGTGCTTACTCCTGTATTTTGTTTAATATTTTATTTCAAATTCACTGTCAGAAACTAGTGTTGCCAGTTTCTGCATGTAGGTTTACCTACTCTGTTGGTTGTCACTGTCAAGTTTTTAGTATTCGTACAGCATAAAAAGCTATAACCCCTCCCCCTCAAAAATATATACATTGTATACGCCAAGATGCCCAATAGCCTGGCAACACATCATGAAAAAAACATGCCAAGAAGACCCAGTGGGTTTATAAGTCAGTGCTGCCAATTCCTATTTGTAGGTTAGCTTAGCCAGTGAAAGATCATATAGTAGAATTTTTGTAGATTGGGTGTTTGCGAGTTCCACGACGCGCTGCCCGAGGATACCCTATGCAGTGTCATCCTGATTGCGGAGAAGTCCTTCGTCCACGACGTGAAGAACGAGAGGGTGACGGAACAGTTTTAAAATTCATAAAAAATTGCCACATACTAAAAATCAACATGCAACACATTTTAGGTTATATAAAATTTGTGAAAACCTTATAATACTGAAATATTAAAACAAACAGAGTCCCCCTTGTAGGTTAGTTCGGTGCGTAAATAAAAAAAATGATAGGTTAAGTTATATCACTTAGGATCGTAAGAAAATTAAAAAATCGTAAAAAAAAGATAGGTTAAGTTGTATCACGTAAGATCGTGATATACCTACCAAGTACGAGTGGGGAAAAAATAAGTGCGATGAAAATTTGTACTAAAACATCGCTAAACGCTATAACATCGACAAAAAATTGTCAAAATATGTCAAAAAGTGATATTCGATTGATAAAAAAAAATACCTACAAAATATGATCCTCAAATAATAACGTTCAAACAGTACCTAAATAAAAAAAATAATAGGTTAAGTTATATCACTTAGGATCGTAAAAAAATTAAATAATCGTAAAAAAAAGATAGGTTAAGTTGTATCACGTAACATCATAATATACCTACCAAGTACGAGTGGGGAAAAAATGAGTATAGTGAAAATTGGTACTAAAACATCGCTAAACGCTAAAACATCGACAAAAAATTGTCAAAATATGTCAAAAAGTGATATTCAATTGATAAAAAAAAGGCATACCTACTAAGTACTACTTTGAAACAACCCAATAGCACTACTCTCCTATCTGAAAATTTGAAAATTCTTAAAAAATTCGTCGAAAATCTTGATGTCTCCAATCTCTTGTTTTGTACGTTTTTTCCACGTGTCTTGACATGCAAAGTATCCCTGCAACGTTTGGTGAAGATCTGAGTATGTAGTTTTTGACCTTATCTGGAACCTCCTATCTGAAAATTTGAAAATTCTTCAAAAATTCGTCGAAAATCTTGATGTCTCCAATCTCTTGTTTTGTACGTTTTTTCCACGTGTCTTGACATCCAATGTATTCCTGCAATGTTTGGTGAAGATCTGAGTATGTAGTTTTTGACCTTATATGGAACCTCCTATCTGAAAATTTGAAAATTCTTAAAAAATTCGTCGAAAATCTTGATGTCTCCAATCTCTTGTTTTGTACGTTTTTTCCACGTGTCTTGACATGCAAAGTATCCCTGCAACGTTTGGTGAAGATCTGAGTATGTAGTTTTTGACCTTATCTGGAACCTCCTATCTGAAAATTTGAAAATTCTTAAAAAATTCGTCCAAAATCTTGAAGACCCCAATCTCTTGTTTTGTACGTTTTTTCCACGTGTCTTGACATCCAATGTATCCCTGCAAAGTTTGGTGAAGATCTGAGTATGTAGTTTTTGACCTTATATGGAACCTCCTTTCTGAAAATTTGAGAATTCTTAAAAAATTCGTTCAAAATCTTGATGTCTCCAATCTCTTGTTTTGTACGTTTTTTCCACGTGTCTTGACATCCAATGTATCCATGCAAAGTTTGGTGAAGATCTGAGTATGTCGTTTTTGACCTTATCTGGAACCTCCCATCCGAAAATTTGAAAATTCTTAAAAAATTCGTCGAAAATCTTGATGTCTCCAATCTCTTGTTTTGTACGTTTTTTCCACGTGTCTTGACATGCAAAGTATCCCTGCAACGTTTGGTGAAGATCTGAGTATGTAGTTTTTGACCTTATCTGGAACCTCCTATCTGAAAATTTGAAAATTCTTCAAAAATTCGTCGAAAATCTTGATGTCTCCAATCTCTTGTTTGTACGTTTTTTCCACGTGTCTTGACATCCAATGTATTCCTGCAATGTTTGGTGGAGATCTGAGTATGTAGTTTTAGACCTTATCTGGAACCTCCTATCTGAAAATTTGAAAATTCTTCAAAAATTCGTCCAAAATCTTGATGTCTCCAATCTCTTGTTTTGTACGTTTTTTCCACGTGTCTCGACCTCCAATGTATCCCTGCAAAGTTAGTGAAGATCTGAGTATGTCGTTTTTGACCTTATCTGGAACATCCTTTCTGAAAATTTGAAAATTCTTAAAAAATTCGTCGAAAATCTTGATGTCTCCAATCTCTTGTTTTGTACGTTTTTTCCACGTGTCTTGACATCCAATGTATCCCTGCAAAGTTTGGTGAAGATCTGAGTATGTAGTTTTTGACCTTATATGGAACCTCCTATCTGAAAATTTGAAAATTCTTAAAAAATTCGTCCAAAATCTTGATGTCTCCAATCTCTTGTTTTGTACGTTTTTTCCACGTGTCTCGACCTCCAATGGATCCCTGCAAAGTTTGGTGAAGATCTGAGTATGTCGTTTTTGACCTTATCTGGAACCTCCCATCTGAAAATTTGAAAATTCTTAAAAAATTCGTCGAAAATCTTGATGTCTCCGATCTCTTGTTTTGTACGTTTTTTCCACGTGTCTTGACATGCAAAGTATTCCTGCAAAGTTTGGTGAAGATCTGAGTATGTAGTTTTTGACCTCATCTGGAACCTCCTATCTGAAAATTTGAAAATTCTTAAAAAATTCGTCCAAAATCTTGATGTCTCCAATCTCTTGTTTTGTACGTTTTTTCCACGTGTCTTGACATCCAATGTATCCCTGCAATGTTTGGTGAAGATCTGAGTATGTAGTTTTTGACCTTATCTGGAACCTCCCATCTGAAAATTTGAAAATTCCTAAAAAATCCGTCCAAAATCTTGATGACCCCAATCTCTTGTTTTGTACTTTTTTTCCACGTGTCTCGACCTCCAATGTCCCTGCAAAGTTTGGTGAAGATCTGAGTATGTAGTTTTTGACCTTATATGGAACCTCCTATCTGAAAATTTGAAAATTCTTAAAAAATTCGTCCAAAATCTTGATGTCACCAATCCTATGTTTTGTATGTTTTTTCCACGTGTCTTGACATCCAATGTATCCATGCAAAGTTTGGTGAAGATCTGAGTATGTCGTTTTTGACCTTATCTGGAACCTCCCATCTGAAAATTTGAAAATTCTTAAAAAATTCGTCGAAAATCTTGATGTCTCCGATCTCTTGTTTTGTACGTTTTTTCCACGTGTCTTGACATGCAAAGTATTCCTGCAAAGTTTGGTGAAGATCTGAGTATGTAGTTTTTGACCTCATCTGGAACCTCCTATCTGAAAATTTGAAAATTCTTAAAAAATTCGTCCAAAATTTTGATGTCTCCAATCTCTTGTTTTGTACGTTTTTTCCACGTGTCTTGACATCCAATGTATCCCTGCAATGTTTGGTGAAGATCTGAGTATGTAGTTTTTGACCTTATCTGGAACCTCCCATCTGAAAATTTGAAAATTCCTAAAAAATCCGTCCAAAATCTTGATGACCCCAATCTCTTGTTTTGTACGTTTTTTCCACGTGTCTTGACATCTAATGTATCCCTGCAAAGTTTGGTGAAGATCTGAGTATGTAGTTTTTGACCTTATCTGGAACCTCCTATCTGAAAATTTGAAAATTCTTAAAAAATTCGTCCAAAATCTTGATGTCTCCAATCTCTTGTTTTGTACGTTTTTTCCACGTGTCTTGATATCCAATGTATCCCTGCAAAGTTTGGTGAAGATCTGAGTATGTAGTTTTTGACCTTATATGGAACTTCCTATCTGAAAATTTGAAAATTCTTAAAAAATTCGTCCAAAATCTTGATGTCTCCAATCTCTTGTTTTGTACGTTTTTTCCACGTGTCTTGACATCCAATGTATCCCTGCAAAGTTTGGTGAAGATCTGAGTATGTAGTTTTTGACCTTATATTGAACCTCCCATCTGAAAATTTGAAAATTCTTAAAAAATTCGTCCAAAATTTTGATGTCTACAATCTCTTGTTTTGTACGTTTTTTCCACGTGTCTTGACATCCAATGTATCCCTGCAATGTTTGGTGAAGATCTGAGTATGTAGTTTTTGACCTTATCTGGAACCTCCCATCTGAAAATTTGAAAATTCCTAAAAAATCCGTCCAAAATCTTGATGACCCCAATCTCTTGTTTTGTACGTTTTTTCCACGTGTCTTGACATCCAATGTATCCCTGCAAAGTTTGGTGAAGATCTGAGTATGTAGTTTTTGACCTTATATTGAACCTGCCATCTGAAAATTTGAAAATTCTTAAAAAATTCGTCCAAAATCTTGATGTCTCCAATCTCTTGTTTTGTACGTTTTTTCCACGTGTCTTGATATCCAATGTATCCCTGCAAAGTTTGGTGAAGATCTGAGTATGTAGTTTTTGACCTTATATGGAACCTCCTATCTGAAAATTTGAAAATTCTTAAAAAATTCGTCCAAAATCTTGATGTCTCCAATCTCTTGTTTTGTACGTTTTTTCCACGTGTCTCGACCTCCAATGGATCCCTGCAAAGTTTGGTGAAGATCTGAGTATGTAGTTTTTGACCTTATCTGGAACCTCCCATCTGAAAATTTGAAAATTCTTAAAAAATCCGTGCAAAATCTTGATGACCCCAATCCTATGTTTTGTATGTTTTTTCCACGTGTCTTGACATCCAATGTATCCATGCAAAGTTTGGTGAAGATCTGAGTATGTCGTTTTTGACCTTATCTGGAACCTCCCATCTGAAAATTTGAAAATTCTTAAAAAATTCGTCGAAAATCTTGATGTCTCCGATCTCTTGTTTTGTACGTTTTTTCCACGTGTCTTGACATGCAAAGTATCCCTGCAACGTTTGGTGAAGATCTGAGTATGTAGTTTTTGACCTTATCTGGAACCTCCTATCTGAAAATTTGAAAATTCTTAAAAAATTCGTCCAAAATCTTGATGTCTCCAATCTCTTGTTTTGTACGTTTTTTCCACGTGTCTTGACATCCAATGTATCCCTGCAATGTTTGGTGAAGATCTGAGTATGTAGTTTTTGACCTTATATGGAGCCTCCTATCTGAAAATTTGAAAATTCTTAAAAAATTCGTCCAAAATCTTGATGTCTCCAATCTCTTGTTTTGTACGTTCTTTCCACGTGTCTTGACATCCAATGTATCCCTGCAATGTTTGGTGAAGATCTGAGTATGTAGTTTTTGACCTTATATGGAACCTCCTATCTGAAAATTTGAAAATTCTTAAAAGAATTTAACAAAATCTTGATGTCCCCAATCCTATGTTTTGTATGTTTTTTCCACGTGTCTTGACATACAATGTATCCCTGCAGAGTTTGGTGAAGATCTGAGTATGTAGTTTTTGACCTTATCTGGAACCTCCCATCTGAAAATTTGAAAATTCCTAAAAAATCCGTCCAAAATCTTGTTGACCCGAATCTCTTGTTTTGTACGTTTTTTCCACGTGTCTTGACATCCAATGTATCCCTGCAAAGTTTGGTGAAGATCTGAGTATGTAGTTTTTGACCTTATCTGGAACCGCATTTCTGAAAATTTGAAAATTTTTAAAAAAATCGTCCAAAATCTTGATGTCTCCAATCTCTTGTTTTGTACGTTTTTTCCACGTGTCTTGACATCCAATGTATCCCTGCAAAGTTTGGTGAAGATCTGAGTATGTAGTTTTTGACCTTATATGGAACCTCCTATCTGAAAATTTGAAAATTCTTAAAAAATTCGTCCAAAATCTTGATGTCTCCAATCTCTTGTTTTGTACGTTTTTTCCACGTGTCTCGACCTCCAATGGATCCCTGCAAAGTTTGGTGAAGATCTGAGTATGTCGTTTTTGACCTTATCTGGAACATCCTTTCTGAAAATTTGAAAATTCTTAAAAAATTCGTCGAAAATCTTGATGTCTCCGATCTCTTGTTTTGTACGTTTTTTCCACGTGTCTTGACATGCAAAGTATTCCTGCAAAGTTTGGTGAAGATCTGAGTATGTAGTTTTTGACCTCATCTGGAACCTCCTATCTGAAAATTTGAAAATTCTTAAAAAATTCGTCCAAAATCTTGATGTCTCCAATCTCTTGTTTTGTACGTTTTTTCCACGTGTCTTGACATCCAATGTATCCCTGCAAAGTTTGGTGAAGATCTGAGTATGTAGTTTTTGACCTTATCTGGAACCTCCTATCTGAAAATTTGAAAATTCTTAAAAAATTCGTCCAAAATCTTGATGTCTCCAATCTCTTGTTTTGTACGTTTTTTCCACGTGTCTCGACCTCCAATGGATCCCTGCAAAGTTTGGTGAAGATCTGAGTATGTCGTTTTTGACCTTATCTGGAACCTCCCATCTGAAAATTTGAAAATTCTTAAAAAATTCGTCGAAAATCTTGATGTCTCCGATCTCTTGTTTTGTACGTTTTTTCCACGTGTCTTGACATGCAAAGTATTCCTGCAAAGTTTGGTGAAGATCTGAGTATGTAGTTTTTGACCTCATCTGGAACCTCCTATCTGAAAATTTGAAAATTCTTAAAAAATTCGTCCAAAATCTTGATGTCTCCAATCTCTTGTTTTGTACGTTTTTTCCACGTGTCTTGACATCCAATGTATCCCTGCAATGTTTGGTGAAGATCTGAGTATGTAGTTTTTGACCTTATCTGGAACCTCCCATCTGAAAATTTGAAAATTCCTAAAAAATCCGTCCAAAATCTTGATGACCCCAATCTCTTGTTTTGTACTTTTTTTCCACGTGTCTCGACCTCCAATGTCCCTGCAAAGTTTGGTGAAGATCTGAGTATGTAGTTTTTGACCTTATATGGAACCTCCTATCTGAAAATTTGAAAATTCTTAAAAAATTCGTCCAAAATCTTGATGTCACCAATCCTATGTTTTGTATGTTTTTTCCACGTGTCTTGACATCCAATGTATCCATGCAAAGTTTGGTGAAGATCTGAGTATGTCGTTTTTGACCTTATCTGGAACCTCCCATCTGAAAATTTGAAAATTCTTAAAAAATTCGTCGAAAATCTTGATGTCTCCGATCTCTTGTTTTGTACGTTTTTTCCACGTGTCTTGACATGCAAAGTATTCCTGCAAAGTTTGGTGAAGATCTGAGTATGTAGTTTTTGACCTCATCTGGAACCTCCTATCTGAAAATTTGAAAATTCTTAAAAAATTCGTCCAAAATTTTGATGTCTCCAATCTCTTGTTTTGTACGTTTTTTCCACGTGTCTTGACATCCAATGTATCCCTGCAATGTTTGGTGAAGATCTGAGTATGTAGTTTTTGACCTTATCTGGAACCTCCCATCTGAAAATTTGAAAATTCCTAAAAAATCCGTCCAAAATCTTGATGACCCCAATCTCTTGTTTTGTACGTTTTTTCCACGTGTCTTGACATCTAATGTATCCCTGCAAAGTTTGGTGAAGATCTGAGTATGTAGTTTTTGACCTTATCTGGAACCTCCTATCTGAAAATTTGAAAATTCTTAAAAAATTCGTCCAAAATCTTGATGTCTCCAATCTCTTGTTTTGTACGTTTTTTCCACGTGTCTTGATATCCAATGTATCCCTGCAAAGTTTGGTGAAGATCTGAGTATGTAGTTTTTGACCTTATATGGAACTTCCTATCTGAAAATTTGAAAATTCTTAAAAAATTCGTCCAAAATCTTGATGTCTCCAATCTCTTGTTTTGTACGTTTTTTCCACGTGTCTTGACATCCAATGTATCCCTGCAAAGTTTGGTGAAGATCTGAGTATGTAGTTTTTGACCTTATATTGAACCTCCCATCTGAAAATTTGAAAATTCTTAAAAAATTCGTCCAAAATTTTGATGTCTACAATCTCTTGTTTTGTACGTTTTTTCCACGTGTCTTGACATCCAATGTATCCCTGCAATGTTTGGTGAAGATCTGAGTATGTAGTTTTTGACCTTATCTGGAACCTCCCATCTGAAAATTTGAAAATTCCTAAAAAATCCGTCCAAAATCTTGATGACCCCAATCTCTTGTTTTGTACGTTTTTTCCACGTGTCTTGACATCCAATGTATCCCTGCAAAGTTTGGTGAAGATCTGAGTATGTAGTTTTTGACCTTATATTGAACCTGCCATCTGAAAATTTGAAAATTCTTAAAAAATTCGTCCAAAATCTTGATGTCTCCAATCTCTTGTTTTGTACGTTTTTTCCACGTGTCTTGATATCCAATGTATCCCTGCAAAGTTTGGTGAAGATCTGAGTATGTAGTTTTTGACCTTATATGGAACCTCCTATCTGAAAATTTGAAAATTCTTAAAAAATTCGTCCAAAATCTTGATGTCTCCAATCTCTTGTTTTGTACGTTTTTTCCACGTGTCTCGACCTCCAATGGATCCCTGCAAAGTTTGGTGAAGATCTGAGTATGTAGTTTTTGACCTTATCTGGAACCTCCCATCTGAAAATTTGAAAATTCTTAAAAAATCCGTGCAAAATCTTGATGACCCCAATCCTATGTTTTGTATGTTTTTTCCACGTGTCTTGACATCCAATGTATCCATGCAAAGTTTGGTGAAGATCTGAGTATGTCGTTTTTGACCTTATCTGGAACCTCCCATCTGAAAATTTGAAAATTCTTAAAAAATTCGTCGAAAATCTTGATGTCTCCGATCTCTTGTTTTGTACGTTTTTTCCACGTGTCTTGACATGCAAAGTATCCCTGCAACGTTTGGTGAAGATCTGAGTATGTAGTTTTTGACCTTATCTGGAACCTCCTATCTGAAAATTTGAAAATTCTTAAAAAATTCGTCCAAAATCTTGATGTCTCCAATCTCTTGTTTTGTACGTTTTTTCCACGTGTCTTGACATCCAATGTATCCCTGCAATGTTTGGTGAAGATCTGAGTATGTAGTTTTTGACCTTATATGGAGCCTCCTATCTGAAAATTTGAAAATTCTTAAAAAATTCGTCCAAAATCTTGATGTCTCCAATCTCTTGTTTTGTACGTTCTTTCCACGTGTCTTGACATCCAATGTATCCCTGCAATGTTTGGTGAAGATCTGAGTATGTAGTTTTTGACCTTATATGGAACCTCCTATCTGAAAATTTGAAAATTCTTAAAAGAATTTAACAAAATCTTGATGTCCCCAATCCTATGTTTTGTATGTTTTTTCCACGTGTCTTGACATACAATGTATCCCTGCAGAGTTTGGTGAAGATCTGAGTATGTAGTTTTTGACCTTATCTGGAACCTCCCATCTGAAAATTTGAAAATTCCTAAAAAATCCGTCCAAAATCTTGTTGACCCGAATCTCTTGTTTTGTACGTTTTTTCCACGTGTCTTGACATCCAATGTATCCCTGCAAAGTTTGGTGAAGATCTGAGTATGTAGTTTTTGACCTTATCTGGAACCGCATTTCTGAAAATTTGAAAATTTTTAAAAAAATCGTCCAAAATCTTGATGTCTCCAATCTCTTGTTTTGTACGTTTTTTCCACGTGTCTTGACATCCAATGTATCCCTGCAAAGTTTGGTGAAGATCTGAGTATGTAGTTTTTGACCTTATATGGAACCTCCTATCTGAAAATTTGAAAATTCTTAAAAAATTCGTCCAAAATCTTGATGTCTCCAATCTCTTGTTTTGTACGTTTTTTCCACGTGTCTCGACCTCCAATGGATCCCTGCAAAGTTTGGTGAAGATCTGAGTATGTCGTTTTTGACCTTATCTGGAACATCCTTTCTGAAAATTTGAAAATTCTTAAAAAATTCGTCGAAAATCTTGATGTCTCCGATCTCTTGTTTTGTACGTTTTTTCCACGTGTCTTGACATGCAAAGTATTCCTGCAAAGTTTGGTGAAGATCTGAGTATGTAGTTTTTGACCTCATCTGGAACCTCCTATCTGAAAATTTGAAAATTCTTAAAAAATTCGTCCAAAATCTTGATGTCTCCAATCTCTTGTTTTGTACGTTTTTTCCACGTGTCTTGACATCCAATGTATCCCTGCAAAGTTTGGTGAAGATCTGAGTATGTAGTTTTTGACCTTATCTGGAACCTCCTATCTGAAAATTTGAAAATTCTTAAAAAATTCGTCCAAAATCTTGATGTCTCCAATCTCTTGTTTTGTACGTTTTTTCCACGTGTCTTGATATCCAATGTATCCCTGCAAAGTTTGGTGAAGATCTGAGTATGTCGTTTTTGACCTTATCTGGGACATCCTTTCTGAAAATTTGAAAATTGTTAAAAAATTCGTCCAAAATCTTGATGTCTCCAATCTCTTTTTTGTACGTTTTTTCCACGTGTCTTGACATCCAATGGATCCCTGCAAAGTTTGGTGAAGATCTGAGTATGTAGTTTTTGACCTTATCTGGAACCTCCCATCTGAAAATTTGAAAATTCTTAAAAAATTCGACCAAAATCTTGATGTCTCCAATCTTTTGTTTTGTACGTTTTTTCCACGTGTCTTGACACATAATGTATCCATGCAAAGTTTGGGGAAGATCTGAGTATGTAGTTTTTGACCTTATATGGAACCTCCTATCTGAAAATTTGAAAATTCTTAAAAAATTCGTCCAAAATCTTGATGTCTCCAATCTCTTGTTTTGTACGTTTTTTCCACGTGTCTTGACATCCAATGTATCCCTCCAAAGTTTGGTGAAGATCTGAGTATGTAGTTTTTGACCTTATCTGGAACCTCCCATCTGAAAATTTGAAAATTCCTAAAAAATCCGTGCAAAATCTTGATGACCCCAATCTCTTGTTTTGTACGTTTTTTTCACGTGTCTTGACATCCAATGTATTCCTGCAATGTTTGGTGAAGATCTGAGTATGTCGTTTTTGACCTTATCTGGAACCTCCTATCTGAAAATTTGAAAATTCTTAAAAAATTCGACCAAAATCTTGATGTTCCGAATCCTATGTTTTGTATGTTTTTTCCACGTGTCTTGACATCCAATGTATCCCTGCAAAGTTTGGTGAAGATCTGAGTATGTAGTTTTTGACCTTATATTGAACCTCCCATCTGAAAATTTGAAAATTCTTAAAAAATTCGTCCAAAATCATGATGACCCCAATCTCTTGTTTTGTACGTTTTTTCCACGTGTCTTGACATCCAAAGTATCCCTGCAAAGTTTGGTGAAGATCTGAGTATGTAGTTTTTGACCTTATATGGAACCTCCTTTCTGAAAATTTGAGAATTCTTAAAAAATTCGTCCAAAATCTTGATGTCTCCAATCTCTTGTTTTGTACGTTTTTTCCACGTGTCTTGACATCCAATGTATCCATGCAAAGTTTGGTGAAGATCTGAGTATGTCGTTTTTGACCTTATCTGGAACCTCCCATCTGAAAATTTGAAAATTCTTAAAAAATTCGTCGAAAATCTTGATGTCTCCAATCTTTTGTTTTGTACGTTTTTTCCACGTGTCTTGACATGCAAAGTATCCCTGCAACGTTTGGTGAAGATCTGAGTATGTAGTTTTTGACCTTATCTGGAACCTCCTATCTGAAAATTTGAAAATTCTTAAAAAATTCGTCGAAAATCTTGATGTCTCCAATCTCTTGTTTTGTACGTTTTTTCCACGTGTCTTGATATCCAATGTATCCCTGCAAAGTTTGGTGAAGATCTGAGTATGTCGTTTTTGACCTTATCTGGAACATCCTTTCTGAAAATTTGAAAATTGTTAAAAAATTCGTCCAAAATCTTGATGTCTCCAATCTCTTTTTTGTACGTTTTTTCCACGTGTCTTGACATCCAATGTATCCCTGCAAAGTTTGGTGAAGATCTGAGTATGTAGTTTTTGACCTTATCTGGAACCTCCCATCTGAAAATTTGAAAATTCTTAAAAAATTCGACCAAAATCTTGATGTCTCCAATCTTTTGTTTTGTACGTTTTTTCCACGTGTCTTGACACATAATGTATCCATGCAAAGTTTGGTGAAGATCTGAGTATGTAGTTTTTGACCTTATATGGAACCTCCTATCTGAAAATTTGAAAATTCTTAAAAAATTCGTCCAAAATCTTGATGTCTCCAATCTCTTGTTTTGTACGTTTTTTCCACGTGTCTTGACATCCAATGTATCCCTGCAAAGTTTGGTGAAGATCTGAGTATGTAGTTTTTGACCTTATCTGGAACCTCCCATCTGAAAATTTGAAAATTCCTAAAAAATCCGTGCAAAATCTTGATGACCCCAATCTCTTGTTTTGTACGTTTTTTCCACGTGTCTTGACATCCAATGTATCCATGCAAAGTTTGGTGAAGATCTGAGTATGTCGTTTTTGACCTTATCTGGAACATCCTTTCTGAAAATTTGAAAATTGTTAAAAAATTCGTCCAAAATCTTGATGTCTCCAATCTCTTTTTTGTACGTTTTTTCCACGTGTCTTGACATCCAATGTATCCCTGCAAAGTTTGGTGAAGATCTGAGTATGTAGTTTTTGACCTTATCTGGAACCTCCCATCTGAAAATTTGAAAATTCTTAAAAAATTCGTCGAAAATCTTGATGTCTCCAATCTCTTGTTTTGTACGTTTTTTCCACGTGTCTTGACATCCAATGTATCACTGCAATGTTTGGTGGAGATCTGAGTATGTAGTTTTTGACCTTATCTGGGACCTCCTATCAGAAAATTTGAAAATTCTTCAAAAATTCGTCCAAAATCTTGATGTCTCCAATCTCTTGTTTTGTACGTTTTTTCCACGTGTCTCGACCTCCAATGTATCCCTGCAAAGTTTGGTGAAGATCTGAGTATGTCGTTTTTGACCTTATCTGGAACATCCTTTCTGAAAATTTGAAAATTCTTAAAAAATTCGTCGAAAATCTTGATGTCTCCAATCTCTTGTTTTGTACGTTTTTTCCACGTGTCTTGACATCCAATGTATCCCTGCAAAGTTTGGTGAAGATCTGAGTATGTAGTTTTTGACCTTATATGGAACCTCCTTTCTGAAAATTTGAAAATTCTCAAAAAATTCGTCCATAATCTTGATGTCTCCAATCTCTTGTTTTGTACGTTTTTTCCACGTGTCTTGACATCCAATGTATCCCTGCAAAGTTTGGTGAAGAACTGAGTATGTAGTTTTTGACCTTATCTGGAACCTCCCATCTGAAAATTTGAAAATTCTTAAAAAATTCGACCAAAATCTTGATGTCTCCAATCTTTTGTTTTGTACGTTTTTTCCACGTGTCTTGACACATAATGTATCCATGCAAAGTTTGGTGAAGATCTGAGTATGTAGTTTTTGACCTTATATGGAACCTCCTATCTGAAAATTTGAAAATTCTTAAAAAATTCGTCTAAAATCTTGATGTCTCCAATCTCTTGTTTTGTACGTTTTTTCCACGTGTCTTGACATCCAATGTATCCCTGCAAAGTTTGGTGAAGATCTGAGTATGTAGTTTTTGACCTTATCTGGAACCTCCCATCTGAAAATTTGAAAATTCCTAAAAAATCCGTGCAAAATCTTGATGACCCCAATCTCTTGTTTTGTACGTTTTTTCCACGTGTCTTGACATCCAATGTATTCCTGCAATGTTTGGTGAAGATCTGAGTATGTAGTTTTTGACCTTATATGGAACCTCCTATCTGAAAATTTGAAAATTCTTAAAAAATTCGTCGAAAATCTTGATGTCTCCAATCTCTTGTTTTGTACGTTTTTTCCACGTGTCTTGACATGCAAAGTATCCCTGCAACGTTTGGTGAAGATCTGAGTATGTAGTTTTTGACCTTATCTGGAACCTCCTATCTGAAAATTTGAAAATTCTTAAAAAATTCGTCGAAAATCTTGATGTCTCCAATCTCTTGTTTTGTACGTTTTTTCCACGTGTCTTGACATGCAAAGTATCCCTGCAACGTTTGGTGAAGATCTGAGTATGTAGTTTTTGACCTTATCTGGAACCTCCTATCTGAAAATTTGAAAATTCTTAAAAAATTCGTCCAAAATCTTGAAGACCCCAATCTCTTGTTTTGTACGTTTTTTCCACGTGTCTTGACATCCAATGTATCCCTGCAAAGTTTGGTGAAGATCTGAGTATGTAGTTTTTGACCTTATATGGAACCTCCTTTCTGAAAATTTGAGAATTCTTAAAAAATTCGTCCAAAATCTTGATGTCTCCAATCTCTTGTTTTGTACGTTTTTTCCACGTGTCTTGACATCCAATGTATCCATGCAAAGTTTGGTGAAGATCTGAGTATGTCGTTTTTGACCTTATCTGGAACCTCCCATCCGAAAATTTGAAAATTCTTAAAAAAATCGTCGAAAATCTTGATGTCTCCAATCTCTTGTTTTGTACGTTTTTTCCACGTGTCTTGACATGCAGAGTATCCCTGCAACGTTTGGTGAAGATCTGAGTATGTAGTTTTTGACCTTATCTGGAACCTCCTATCTGAAAATTTGAAAATTCTTCAAAAATTCGTCGAAAATCTTGATGTCTCCAATCTCTTGTTTAGTACGTTTTTTCCACGTGTCTTGACATCCAATGTATTCCTGCAATGTTTGGTGGAGATCTGAGTATGTAGTTTTAGACCTTATCTGGAACCTCCTATCTGAAAATTTGAAAATTCTTCAAAAATTCGTCCAAAATCTTGATGTCTCCAATCTCTTGTTTTGTACGTTTTTTCCACGTGTCTCGACCTCCAATGGATCCCTGCAAAGTTTGGTGAAGATCTGAGTATGTCGTTTTTGACCTTATCTGGAACATCCTTTCTGAAAATTTGAAAATTCTTAAAAAATTCGTCGAAAATCTTGATGTCTCCAATCTCTTGTTTTGTACGTTTTTTCCACGTGTCTTGACATCCAATGTATCCCTGCAAAGTTTGGTGAAGATCTGAGTATGTAGTTTTTGACCTTATATGGAACCTCCTATCTGAAAATTTGAAAATTCTTAAAAAATTCGTCCAAAATCTTGATGTCTCCAATCTCTTGTTTTGTACGTTTTTTCCACGTGTCTCGACCTCCAATGGATCCCTGCAAAGTTTGGTGAAGATCTGAGTATGTCGTTTTTGACCTTATCTGGAACCTCCCATCTGAAAATTTGAAAATTCTTAAAAAATTCGTCCAAAATCTTGATGTCTCCAATCTCTTGTTTTGTACGTTTTTTCCACGTGTCTTGATATCCAATGTATCCCTGCAAAGTTTGGTGAAGATCTGAGTATGTAGTTTTTGACCTTATATGGAACCTCCTATCTGAAAATTTGAAAATTCTTAAAAAATTCGTCCAAAATCTTGATGTCTCCAATCTCTTGTTTTGTACGTTTTTTCCACGTGTCTCGACCTCCAATGGATCGCTGCAAAGTTTGGTGAAGATCTGAGTATGTAGTTTTTGACCTTATCTGGAACCTCCCATCTGAAAATTTGAAAATTCTTAAAAAATTCGACCAAAATCTTGATGTCTCCAATCTTTTGTTTTGTACGTTTTTTCCACGTGTCTTGACACATAATGTATCCCTGCAAAGTTTGGTGAAGATCTGAGTATGTAGTTTTTGACCTTATCTGGAACCTCCTATCTGAAAATTTGAAAATTCTTAAAAAATTCGTCGAAAATCTTGATGTCTCCAATCTTTTGTTTTGTACGTTTTTTCCACGTGTCTTGACATCCAATGTATCCCTGCAAAGTTTGGTGAAGATCTGAGTATGTAGTTTTTGACCTTATATGGAACCTCCTATCTGAAAATTTGAAAATTCTTAAAAAATTCGTCCAAAATCTTGATGTCTCCAATCTCTTGTTTTGTACGTTTTTTCCACGTGTCTCGACCTCCAATGGATCCCTGCAAAGTTTGGTGAAGATCTGAGTATGTCGTTTTTGACCTTATCTGGAACCTCCCATCTGAAAATTTGAAAATTCTTAAAAAATTCGTCGAAAATCTTGATGTCTCCGATCTCTTGTTTTGTACGTTTTTTCCACGTGTCTTGACATGCAAAGTATTCCTGCAAAGTTTGGTGAAGATCTGAGTATGTAGTTTTTGACCTCATCTGGAACAGCCTATCTGAAAATTTGAAAATTCTTAAAAAATTCGTCCAAAATCTTGATGTCTCCAATCTCTTGTTTTGTACGTTTTTTCCACGTGTCTTGACATCCAATGTATCCCTGCAAAGTTTGGTGAAGATCTGAGTATGTAGTTTTTGACCTTATCTGGAACCTCCCATCTGAAAATTTGAAAATTCCTAAAAAATCCGTGCAAAATCTTGATGACCCCAATCTCTTGTTTTGTACGTTTTTTCCACGTGTCTTGACATCCAATGTATTCCTGCAATGTTTGGTGAAGATCTGAGTATGTAGTTTTTGACCTTATATGGAACCTCCTATCTGAAAATTTGAAAATTCTTAAAAAATTCGTCGAAAATCTTGATGTCTCCAATCTCTTGTTTTGTACGTTTTTTCCACGTGTCTTGACATGCAAAGTATCCCTGCAACGTTTGGTGAAGATCTGAGTATGTAGTTTTTGACCTTATCTGGAGCTCCTATCTGAAAATTTGAAAATTCTTCAAAAATTCGTCGAAAATCTTGATGTCTCCAATCTCTTGTTTTGTACGTTTTTTCCACGTGTCTTGACATCCAATGTATCCCTGCAATGTTTGGTGAAGATCTGAGTATGTAGTTTTTGACCTTATATGGAACCTCCTATCTGAAAATTTGAAAATTCCTAAAAAAATTCGTCGAAAATCTTGATGTCTCCAATCTCTTGTTTTGTACGTTTTTTCCACGTGTCTTGACATGCAAAGTATCCCTGCAACGTTTGGTGAAGATCTGAGTATGTAGTTTTTGACCTTATCTGGAACCTCCTATCTGAAAATTTGAAAATTCTTAAAAAATTCGTCCAAAATCTTGAAGACCCCAATCTCTTGTTTTGTACGTTTTTTCCACGTGTCTTGACATCCAATGTATCCCTGCAAAGTTTGGTGAAGATCTGAGTATGTAGTTTTTGACCTTATATGGAACCTCCTTTCTGAAAATTTGAGAATTCTTAAAAAATTCGTCCAAAATCTTGATGTCTCCAATCTCTTGTTTTGTACGTTTTTTCCACGTGTCTTGACATCCAATGAATCCATGCAAAGTTTGGTGAAGATCTGAGTATGTCGTTTTTGACCTTATCTGGAACCTCCCATCCGAAAATTTGAAAATTCTTAAAAAATTCCTCGAAAATCTTGATGTCTCCAATCTCTTGTTTTGTACGTTTTTTCCACGTGTCTTGACATGCAGAGTATCCCTGCAACGTTTGGTGAAGATCTGAGTATGTAGTTTTTGACCTTATCTGGAACCTCCTATCTGAAAATTTGAAAATTCTTCAAAAATTCGTCGAAAATCTTGATGTCTCCAATCTCTTGTTTTGTACGTTTTTTCCACGTGTCTTGACATCCAATGTATTCCTGCAATGTTTGGTGGAGATCTGAGTATGTAGTTTTAGACCTTATCTGGAACCTCCTATCTGAAAATTTGAAAATTCTTCAAAAATTCGTCCAAAATCTTGATGTCTCCAATCTCTTGTTTTGTACGTTTTTTCCACGTGTCTGGACTTCCAATGGATCCCTGCAAAGTTTGGTGAAGATCTGAGTATGTCGTTTTTGACCTTATCTGGAACATCCTTTCTGAAAATTTGAAAATTCTTAAAAAATTCGTCGAAAATCTTGATGTCTCCAATCTCTTGTTTTGTACGTTTTTTCCACGTGTCTTGACATCCAATGTATCCCTGCAAAGTTTGGTGAAGATCTGAGTATGTAGTTTTTGACCTCATCTGGAACCTCCTATCTGAAAATTTGAAAATTCTTAAAAAATTCGTCCAAAATTTTGATGTCTCCAATCTCTTGTTTTGTACGTTTTTTCCACGTGTCTTGACATCCAATGTATCCCTGCAATGTTTGGTGAAGATCTGAGTATGTAGTTTTTGACCTTATCTGGAACCTCCCATCTGAAAATTTGAAAATTCCTAAAAAATCCGTCCAAAATCTTGATGACCCCAATCTCTTGTTTTGTACGTTTTTTCCACGTGTCTTGACATCCAATGTATCCCTGCAAAGTTTGGTGAAGATCTGAGTATGTAGTTTTTGACCTTATCTGGAACCTCCTATCTGAAAATTTGAAAATTCTTAAAAAATTCGTCCAAAATCTTGATGTCTCCAATCTCTTGTTTTGTACGTTTTTTCCACGTGTCTTGATATCCAATGTATCCCTGCAAAGTTTGGTGAAGATCTGAGTATGTAGTTTTTGACCTTATATGGAACCTCCTATCTGAAAATTTGAAAATTCTTAAAAAATTCGTCCAAAATCTTGATGTCTCCAATCTCTTGTTTTGTACGTTTTTTCCACGTGTCTTGACATCCAATGTATCCCTGCAAAGTTTGGTGAAGATCTGAGTATGTAGTTTTTGACCTTATCTGGAACCTCCCATCTGAAAATTTGAAAATTCTTAAAAAATTCGACCAAAATCTTGATGTCTCCAATCTTTTGTTTTGTACGTTTTTTCCACGTGTCTTGACACATAATGTATCCATGCAAAGTTTGGTGAAGATCTGAGTATGTAGTTTTTGACCTTATATGGAACCTCCTATCTGAAAATTTGAAAATTCTTAAAAAATTCGTCCAAAATCTTGATGTCTCCAATCTCTTGTTTTGTACGTTTTTTCCACGTGTCTTGACATCCAATGTATCCCTCCAAAGTTTGGTGAAGATCTGAGTATGTAGTTTTTGACCTTATCTGGAACCTCCCATCTGAAAATTTGAAAATTCCTAAAAAATCCGTGCAAAATCTTGATGACCCCAATCTCTTGTTTTGTACGTTTTTTTCACGTGTCTTGACATCCAATGTATTCCTGCAATGTTTGGTGAAGATCTGAGTATGTCGTTTTTGACCTTATCTGGAACCTCCTATCTGAAAATTTGAAAATTCTTAAAAAATTCGACCAAAATCTTGATGTTCCGAATCCTATGTTTTGTATGTTTTTTCCACGTGTCTTGACATCCAATGTATTCCTGCAAAGTTTGGTGAAGATCTGAGTATGTAGTTTTTGACCTTATATTGAACCTCCCATCTGAAAATTTGAAAATTCTTAAAAAATTCGTCCAAAATCATGATGACCCCAATCTCTTGTTTTGTACGTTTTTTCCACGTGTCTTGACATCCAAAGTATCCCTGCAAAGTTTGGTGAAGATCTGAGTATGTAGTTTTTGACCTTATATGGAACCTCCTTTCTGAAAATTTGAGAATTCTTAAAAAATTCGTCCAAAATCTTGATGTCTCCAATCTCTTGTTTTGTACGTTTTTTCCACGTGTCTTGACATCCAATGTATCCATGCAAAGTTTGGTGAAGATCTGAGTATGTCGTTTTTGACCTTTTCTGGAACCTCCCATCTGAAAATTTGAAAATTCTTAAAAAATTCGTCGAAAATCTTGATGTCTCCAATATTTTGTTTTGTACGTTTTTTCCACGTGTCTTGACATGCAAAGTATCCCTGCAACGTTTGGTGAAGATCTGAGTATGTAGTTTTTGACCATATCTGGAACCTCCTATCTGAAAATTTGAAAATTCTTAAAAAATTCGTCGAAAATCTTGATGTCTCCAATCTCTTGTTTTGTACGTTTTTTCCACGTGTCTTGATATCCAATGTATCCCTGCAAAGTTTGGTGAAGATCTGAGTATGTCGTTTTTGACCTTATCTGGAACATCCTTTCTGAAAATTTGAAAATTGTTAAAAAATTCGTCCAAAATCTTGATGTCTCCAATCTCTTTTTTGTACGTTTTTTCCACCTATCTTGACATCCAATGTATCCCTGCAAAGTTTGGTGAAGATCTGAGTATGTAGTTTTTGACCTTATCTGGAACCTCCCATCTGAAAATTTGAAAATTCTTAAAAAATTCGACCAAAATCTTGATGTCTCCAATCTTTTGTTTTGTACGTTTTTTCCACGTGTCTTGACACATAATGTATCCATGCAAAGTTTGGTGAAGATCTGAGTATGTAGTTTTTGACCTTATATGGAACCTCCTATCTGAAAATTTGAAAATTCTTAAAAAATTCGTCCAAAATCTTGATGTCTCCAATCTCTTGTTTTGTACGTTTTTTCCACGTGTCTTGACATCCAATGTATCCCTGCAAAGTTTGGTGAAGATCTGAGTATGTAGTTTTTGACCTTATCTGGAACCTCCCATCTGAAAATTTGAAAATTCCTAAAAAATCCGTGCAAAATCTTGATGACCCCAATCTCTTGTTTTGTACGTTTTTTCCACGTGTCTTGACATCCAATGTATCCATGCAAAGTTTGGTGAAGATCTGAGTATGTCGTTTTTGACCTTATCTGGAACATCCTTTCTGAAAATTTGAAAATTGTTAAAAAATTCGTCCAAAATCTTGATGTCTCCAATCTCTTTTTTGTACGTTTTTTCCACGTGTCTTGACATCCAATGTATCCCTGCAAAGTTTGGTGAAGATCTGAGTATGTAGTTTTTGACCTTATCTGGAACCTCCCATCTGAAAATTTGAAAATTCTTAAAAAATTCGTCGAAAATCTTGATGTCTCCAATCTCTTGTTTTGTACGTTTTTTCCACGTGTCTTGACATCCAATGTATCCCTGCAATGTTTGGTGGAGATCTGAGTATGTAGTTTTTGACCTTATCTGGGACCTCCTATCAGAAAATTTGAAAATTCTTCAAAAATTCGTCCAAAATCTTGATGTCTCCAATCTCTTGTTTTGTACGTTTTTTCCACGTGTCTCGACCTCCAATGTATCCCTGCAAAGTTTGGTGAAGATCTGAGTATGTCGTTTTTGACCTTATCTGGAACATCCTTTCTGAAAATTTGAAAATTCTTAAAAAATTCGTCGAAAATCTTGATGTCTCCAATCTCTTGTTTTGTACGTTTTTTCCACGTGTCTTGACATCCAATGTATCCCTGCAAAGTTTGGTGAAGATCTGAGTATGTAGTTTTTGACCTTATATGGAACCTCCTTTCTGAAAATTTGAAAATTCTCAAAAAATTCGTCCATAATCTTGATGTCTCCAATCTCTTGTTTTGTACGTTTTTTCCACGTGTCTTGACATCCAATGTATCCCTGCAAAGTTTGGTGAAGATCTGAGTATGTAGTTTTTGACCTTATCTGGAACCTCCCATCTGAAAATTTGAAAATTCTTAAAAAATTCGACCAAAATCTTGATGTCTCCAATCTTTTGTTTTGTACGTTTTTTCCACGTGTCTTGACACATAATGTATCCATGCAAAGTTTGGTGAAGATCTGAGTATGTAGTTTTTGACCTTATATGGAACCTCCTATCTGAAAATTTGAAAATTCTTAAAAAATTCGTCCAAAATCTTGATGTCTCCAATCTCTTGTTTTGTACGTTTTTTCCACGTGTCTTGACATCCAATGTATCCCTGCAAAGTTTGGTGAAGATCTGAGTATGTAGTTTTTGACCTTATCTGGAACCTCCCATCTGAAAATTTGAAAATTCCTAAAAAATCCGTGCAAAATCTTGATGACCCCAATCTCTTGTTTTGTACGTTTTTTCCACGTGTCTTGACATCCAATGTATTCCTGCAATGTTTGGTGAAGATCTGAGTATGTAGTTTTTGACCTTATATGGAACCTCCTATCTGAAAATTTGAAAATTCTTAAAAAATTCGTCGAAAATCTTGATGTCTCCAATCTCTTGTTTTGTACGTTTTTTCCACGTGTCTTGACATGCAAAGTATCCCTGCAACGTTTGGTGAAGATCTGAGTATGTAGTTTTTGACCTTATCTGGAGCTCCTATCTGAAAATTTGAAAATTCTTCAAAAATTCGTCGAAAATCTTGATGTCTCCAATCTCTTGTTTTGTACGTTTTTTCCACGTGTCTTGACATCCAATGTATTCCTGCAATGTTTGGTGAAGATCTGAGTATGTAGTTTTTGACCTTATATGGAACCTCCTATCTGAAAATTTGAAAATTCTTAAAAAATTCGTCGAAAATCTTGATGTCTCCAATCTCTTGTTTTGTACGTTTTTTCCACGTGTCTTGACATGCAAAGTATCCCTGCAACGTTTGGTGAAGATCTGAGTATGTAGTTTTTGACCTTATCTGGAACCTCCTATCTGAAAATTTGAAAATTCTTAAAAAATTCGTCCAAAATCTTGAAGACCCCAATCTCTTGTTTTGTACGTTTTTTCCACGTGTCTTGACATCCAATGTATCCCTGCAAAGTTTGGTGAAGATCTGAGTATGTAGTTTTTGACCTTATATGGAACCTCCTTTCTGAAAATTTGAGAATTCTTAAAAAATTCGTCCAAAATCTTGATGTCTCCAATCTCTTGTTTTGTACGTTTTTTCCACGTGTCTTGACATCCAATGAATCCATGCAAAGTTTGGTGAAGATCTGAGTATGTCGTTTTTGACCTTATCTGGAACCTCCCATCCGAAAATTTGAAAATTCTTAAAAAATTCCTCGAAAATCTTGATGTCTCCAATCTCTTGTTTTGTACGTTTTTTCCACGTGTCTTGACATGCAGAGTATCCCTGCAACGTTTGGTGAAGATCTGAGTATGTAGTTTTTGACCTTATCTGGAACCTCCTATCTGAAAATTTGAAAATTCTTCAAAAATTCGTCGAAAATCTTGATGTCTCCAATCTCTTGTTTTGTACGTTTTTTCCACGTGTCTTGACATCCAATGTATTCCTGCAATGTTTGGTGGAGATCTGAGTATGTAGTTTTAGACCTTATCTGGAACCTCCTATCTGAAAATTTGAAAATTCTTCAAAAATTCGTCCAAAATCTTGATGTCTCCAATCTCTTGTTTTGTACGTTTTTTCCACGTGTCTGGACCTCCAATGGATCCCTGCAAAGTTTGGTGAAGATCTGAGTATGTCGTTTTTGACCTTATCTGGAACATCCTTTCTGAAAATTTGAAAATTCTTAAAAAATTCGTCGAAAATCTTGATGTCTCCAATCTCTTGTTTTGTACGTTTTTTCCACGTGTCTTGACATCCAATGTATCCCTGCAAAGTTTGGTGAAGATCTGAGTATGTAGATTTTGACCTCATCTGGAACCTCCTATCTGAAAATTTGAAAATTCTTAAAAAATTCGTCCAAAATTTTGATGTCTCCAATCTCTTGTTTTGTACGTTTTTTCCACGTGTCTTGACATCCAATGTATCCCTGCAATGTTTGGTGAAGATCTGAGTATGTAGTTTTTGACCTTATCTGGAACCTCCCATCTGAAAATTTGAAAATTCCTAAAAAATCCGTCCAAAATCTTGATGACCCCAATCTCTTGTTTTGTACGTTTTTTCCACGTGTCTTGACATCCAATGTATCCCTGCAAAGTTTGGTGAAGATCTGAGTATGTAGTTTTTGACCTTATCTGGAACCTCCTATCTGAAAATTTGAAAATTCTTAAAAAATTCGTCCAAAATCTTGATGTCTCCAATCTCTTGTTTTGTACGTTTTTTCCACGTGTCTTGATATCCAATGTATCCCTGCAAAGTTTGGTGAAGATCTGAGTATGTAGTTTTTGACCTTATATGGAACCTCCTATCTGAAAATTTGAAAATTCTTAAAAAATTCGTCCAAAATCTTGATGTCTCCAATCTCTTGTTTTGTACGTTTTTTCCACGTGTCTTGACATCCAATGTATCCCTGCAAAGTTTGGTGAAGATCTGAGTATGTAGTTTTTGACCTTATATTGAACCTCCCATCTGAAAATTTGAAAATTCTTAAAAAATTCGTCCAAAATCTTGATGTCTCCAATCTCTTGTTTTGTACGTTTTTTCCACGTGTCTTGACATCCAATGTATCCCTGCAATGTTTGGTGAAGATCTGAGTATGTAGTTTTTGACCTTATCTGGAACCTCCCATCTGAAAATTTGAAAATTCCTAAAAAATCCGTCCAAAATCTTGATGACCCCAATCTCTTGTTTTGTACGTTTTTTCCACGTGTCTTGACATCCAATGTATCCCTGCAAAGTTTGGTGAAGATCTGAGTATGTAGTTTTTGACCTTATATTGAACCTCCCATCTGAAAATTTGAAAATTCTTAAAAAATTCGTCCAAAATCTTGATGTCTCCAATCTCTTGTTTTGTACGTTTTTTCCACGTGTCTTGATATCCAATGTATCCCTGCAAAGTTTGGTGAAGATCTGAGTATGTAGTTTTTGACCTTATATGGAACCTCCTATCTGAAAATTTGAAAATTCTTAAAAAATTCGTCCAAAATCTTGATGTCTCCAATCTCTTGTTTTGTACGTTTTTTCCACGTGTCTCGACCTCCAATGGATCGCTGCAAAGTTTGGTGAAGATCTGAGTATGTAGTTTTTGACCTTATCTGGAACCTCCCATCTGAAAATTTGAAAATTCTTAAAAAATTCGACCAAAATCTTGATGTCTCCAATCTTTTGTTTTGTACGTTTTTTCCACGTGTCTTGACACATAATGTATCCCTGCAAAGTTTGGTGAAGATCTGAGTATGTAGTTTTTGACCTTATCTGGAACCTCCTATCTGAAAATTTGAAAATTCTTAAAAAATTCGTCGAAAATCTTGATGTCTCCAATCTTTTGTTTTGTACGTTTTTTCCACGTGTCTTGACATCCAATGTATCCCTGCAAAGTTTGGTGAAGATCTGAGTATGTAGTTTTTGACCTTATATGGAACCTCCTATCTGAAAATTTGAAAATTCTTAAAAAATTCGTCCAAAATCTTGATGTCTCCAATCTCTTGTTTTGTACGTTTTTTCCACGTGTCTCGACCTCCAATGGATCCCTGCAAAGTTTGGTGAAGATCTGAGTATGTCGTTTTAGACCTTATCTGGAACCTCCCATCTGAAAATTTGAAAATTCTTAAAAAATTCGTCGAAAATCTTGATGTCTCCGATCTCTTGTTTTGTACGTTTTTTCCACGTGTCTTGACATGCAAAGTATTCCTGCAAAGTTTGGTGAAGATCTGAGTATGTAGTTTTTGACCTCATCTGGAACAGCCTATCTGAAAATTTGAAAATTCTTAAAAAATTCGTCCAAAATCTTGATGTCTCCAATCTCTTGTTTTGTACGTTTTTTCCACGTGTCTTGACATCCAATGTATCCCTGCAATGTTTGGTGAAGATCTGAGTATGTAGTTTTTGACCTTATATTGAACCTCTCATCTGAAAATTTGAAAATTCCTAAAAAATCCGTCCAAAATCTTGATGACCCCAATCTCTTGTTTTGTACTTTTTTTCCACGTGTCTCGACCTCCAATGTATCCCTGCAAAGTTTGGTGAAGATCTGAGTATGTAGTTTTTGACCTTATATGGAACCTCCTATCTGAAAATTTGAAAATTCTTAAAAAATTCGTCCAAAATCTTGATGTCACCAATCCTATGTTTTGTATGTTTTTTCCACGTGTCTTGACATCCAATGTATCCATGCAAAGTTTGGTGAAGATCTGAGTATGTCGTTTTTGACCTTATCTGGAACCTCCCATCTGAAAATTTGAAAATTCTTAAAAAATTCGTCCAAAATCTTGATGTCTCCAATCTCTTGTTTTGTACGTTTTTTCCACGTGTCTCGACCTCCAATGGATCCCTGCAAAGTTTGGTGAAGATCTGAGTATGTAGTTTTTGACCTTATCTGGAACCTCCCATCTGAAAATTTGAAAATTCTTAAAAAATTCGTCGAAAATCTTGATGTCTCCGATCTCTTGTTTTGTACGTTTTTTCCACGTGTCTTGACATGCAAAGTATTCCTGCAAAGTTTGGTGAAGATCTGAGTATGTAGTTTTTGACCTCATCTGGAACCTCCTATCTGAAAATTTGAAAATTCTTAAAAAATTCGTCCAAAATCTTGATGTCTCCAATCTCTTGTTTTGTACGTTTTTTCCACGTGTCTTGACATCCAATGTATCCCTGCAATGTTTGGTGAAGATCTGAGTATGTAGTTTTTGACCTTATCTGGAACCTCCCATCTGAAAATTTGAAAATTCCTAAAAAATCCGTCCAAAATCTTGATGACCCCAATCTCTTGTTTTGTACTTTTTTCCCACGTGTCTCGACCTCCAATGTATCCCTGCAAAGTTTGGTGAAGATCTGAGTATGTAGTTTTTGACCTTATATGGAACCTCCTATCTGAAAATTTGAAAATTCTTAAAAAATTCGTCCAAAATCTTGATGTCACCAATCCTATGTTTTGTATGTTTTTTCCACGTGTCTTGACATCCAATGTATCCATGCAAAGTTTGGTGAAGATCTGAGTATGTCGTTTTTGACCTTATCTGGAACCTCCCATCTGAAAATTTGAAAATTCTTAAAAAATTCGTCGAAAATCTTGATGTCTCCGATCTCTTGTTTTGTACGTTTTTTCCACGTGTCTTGACATGCAAAGTATCCCTGCAACGTTTGGTGAAGTTCTGAGTATGTAGTTTTTGACCTTATCTGGAACCTCCTATCTGAAAATTTGAAAATTCTTAAAAAATTCGTCCAAAGTCTTGATGTCTCCAATCTCTTGTTTTGTACGTTTTTTCCACGTGTCTGGACATCCAATGTATCCCTGCAATGTTTGGTGAAGATCTGAGTATGTAGTTTTTGACCTTATATGGAGCCTCCTATCTGAAAATTTGAAAATTCTTAAAAAATTCGTCCAAAATCTTGATGTCTCCAATCTCTTGTTTTGTACGTTCTTTCCACGTGTCTTGACATCCAATGTATCCCTGCAATGTTTGGTGAAGATCTGAGTATGTAGTTTTTGACCTTATATGGAATCTCCTATCTGAAAATTTGAAAATTCTTAAAAGAATTTAACAAAATCTTGATGTCCCCAATCCTATGTTTTGTATGTTTTTTCCACGTGTCTTGACATACAATGTATCCCTGCAGAGTTTGGTGAAGATCTGAGTATGTAGTTTTTGACCTTATCTGGAACCTCCCATCTGAAAATTTGAAAATTCCTAAAAAATCCGTCCAAAATCTTGTTGACCCGAATCTCTTGTTTTGTACGTTTTTTCCACGTGTCTTGACATCCAATGTATCCCTGCAAAGTTTGGTGAAGATCTGAGTATGTAGTTTTTGACCTTATCTGGAACCGCATTTCTGAAAATTTGAAAATTTTTAAAAAAATCGTCCAAAATCTTGATGTCTCCAATCTCTTGTTTTGTACGTTTTTTCCACGTGTCTTGACATCCAATGTATCCCTGCAAAGTTTGGTGAAGATCTGAGTATGTAGTTTTTGACCTTATATGGAACCTCCTATCTGAAAATTTGAAAATTCTTAAAAAATTCGTCCAAAATCTTGATGTCTCCAATCTCTTGTTTTGTACGTTTTTTCCACGTGTCTCGACCTCCAATGGATCCCTGCAAAGTTTGGTGAAGATCTGAGTATGTCGTTTTTGACCTTATCTGGAACCTCCCATCTGAAAATTTGAAAATTCTTAAAAAATTCGTCGAAAATCTTGATGTCTCCGATCTCTTGTTTTGTACGTTTTTTCCACGTGTCTTGACATGCAAAGTATTCCTGCAAAGTTTGGTGAAGATCTGAGTATGTAGTTTTTGACCTCATCTGGAACCTCCTATCTGAAAATTTGAAAATTCTTAAAAAATTCGTCCAAAATCTTGATGTCTCCAATCTCTTGTTTTGTACGTTTTTTCCACGTGTCTTGACATCCAATGTATCCCTGCAAAGTTTGGTGAAGATCTGAGTATGTAGTTTTTGACCTTATCTGGAACCTCCTATCTGAAAATTTGAAAATTCTTAAAAAATTCGTCCAAAATCTTGATGTCTCCAATCTCTTGTTTTGTACGTTTTTTCCACGTGTCTTGATATCCAATGTATCCCTGCAAAGTTTGGTGAAGATCTGAGTATGTCGTTTTTGACCTTATCTGGAACATCCTTTCTGAAAATTTGAAAATTGTTAAAAAATTCGTCCAAAATCTTGATGTCTCCAATCTCTTTTTTGTACGTTTTTTCCACGTGTCTTGACATCCAATGGATCCCTGCAAAGTTTGGTGAAGATCTGAGTATGTAGTTTTTGACCTTATCTTGTACCGCATTTCTGAAAATTTGAAAATTTTTAAAAAAATCGTCCAAAATCTTGATGTCTCCAATCTCTTGTTTTGTACGTTTTTTCCACGTGTCTTGACATCCAATGTATCCCTGCAAAGTTTGGTGAAGATCTGAGTATGTAGTTTTTGACCTTATCTGGAACCTCCTATCTGAAAATTTGAAAATTCTTAAAAAATTCGTCCAAAATCTTGATGTCTCCAATCTCTTGTTTTGTACGTTTTTTCCACGTGTCTTGATATCCAATGTATCCCTGCAAAGTTTGGTGAAGATCTGAGTATGTAGTTTTTGACCTTATATGGAACCTCCTATCTGAAAATTTGAAAATTCTTAAAAAATTCGTCCAAAATCTTGATGTCTCCAATCTCTTGTTTTGTACGTTTTTTCCACGTGTCTTGACATCCAATGTATCCCTGCAAAGTTTGGTGAAGATCTGAGTATGTAGTTTTTGACCTTATATTGAACCTCCCATCTGAAAATTTGAAAATTCTTAAAAAATTCGTCCAAAATCTTGATGTCTCCAATCTCTTGTTTTGTACGTTTTTTCCACGTGTCTTGACATCCAATGTATCCCTGCAATGTTTGGTGAAGATCTGAGTATGTAGTTTTTGACCTTATCTGGAACCTCCCATCTGAAAATTTGAAAATTCCTAAAAAATCCGTCCAAAATCTTGATGACCCCAATCTCTTGTTTTGTACGTTTTTTCCACGTGTCTTGACATCCAATGTATCCCTGCAAAGTTTGGTGAAGATCTGAGTATGTAGTTTTTGACCTTATATTGAACCTCCCATCTGAAAATTTGAAAATTCTTAAAAAATTCGTCCAAAATCTTGATGTCTCCAATCTCTTGTTTTGTACGTTTTTTCCACGTGTCTTGATATCCAATGTATCCCTGCAAAGTTTGGTGAAGATCTGAGTATGTAGTTTTTGACCTTATATGGAACCTCCTATCTGAAAATTTGAAAATTCTTAAAAAATTCGTCCAAAATCTTGATGTCTCCAATCTCTTGTTTTGTACGTTTTTTCCACGTGTCTCGACCTCCAATGGATCGCTGCAAAGTTTGGTGAAGATCTGAGTATGTAGTTTTTGACCTTATCTGGAACCTCCCATCTGAAAATTTGAAAATTCTTAAAAAATTCGACCAAAATCTTGATGTCTCCAATCTTTTGTTTTGTACGTTTTTTCCACGTGTCTTGACACATAATGTATCCCTGCAAAGTTTGGTGAAGATCTGAGTATGTAGTTTTTGACCTTATCTGGAACCTCCTATCTGAAAATTTGAAAATTCTTAAAAAATTCGTCGAAAATCTTGATGTCTCCAATCTTTTGTTTTGTACGTTTTTTCCACGTGTCTTGACATCCAATGTATCCCTGCAAAGTTTGGTGAAGATCTGAGTATGTAGTTTTTGACCTTATATGGAACCTCCTATCTGAAAATTTGAAAATTCTTAAAAAATTCGTCCAAAATCTTGATGTCTCCAATCTCTTGTTTTGTACGTTTTTTCCACGTGTCTCGACCTCCAATGGATCCCTGCAAAGTTTGGTGAAGATCTGAGTATGTCGTTTTTGACCTTATCTGGAACCTCCCATCTGAAAATTTGAAAATTCTTAAAAAATTCGTCGAAAATCTTGATGTCTCCGATCTCTTGTTTTGTACGTTTTTTCCACGTGTCTTGACATGCAAAGTATTCCTGCAAAGTTTGGTGAAGATCTGAGTATGTAGTTTTTGACCTCATCTGGAACAGCCTATCTGAAAATTTGAAAATTCTTAAAAAATTCGTCCAAAATCTTGATGTCTCCAATCTCTTGTTTTGTACGTTTTTTCCACGTGTCTTGACATCCAATGTATCCCTGCAATGTTTGGTGAAGATCTGAGTATGTAGTTTTTGACCTTATATTGAACCTCTCATCTGAAAATTTGAAAATTCCTAAAAAATCCGTCCAAAATCTTGATGACCCCAATCTCTTGTTTTGTACTTTTTTTCCACGTGTCTCGACCTCCAATGTATCCCTGCAAAGTTTGGTGAAGATCTGAGTATGTAGTTTTTGACCTTATATGGAACCTCCTATCTGAAAATTTGAAAATTCTTAAAAAATTCGTCCAAAATCTTGATGTCACCAATCCTATGTTTTGTATGTTTTTTCCACGTGTCTTGACATCCAATGTATCCATGCAAAGTTTGGTGAAGATCTGAGTATGTCGTTTTTGACCTTATCTGGAACCTCCCATCTGAAAATTTGAAAATTCTTAAAAAATTCGTCCAAAATCTTGATGTCTCCAATCTCTTGTTTTGTACGTTTTTTCCACGTGTCTCGACCTCCAATGGATCCCTGCAAAGTTTGGTGAAGATCTGAGTATGTAGTTTTTGACCTTATCTGGAACCTCCCATCTGAAAATTTGAAAATTCTTAAAAAATTCGTCGAAAATCTTGATGTCTCCGATCTCTTGTTTTGTACGTTTTTTCCACGTGTCTTGACATGCAAAGTATTCCTGCAAAGTTTGGTGAAGATCTGAGTATGTAGTTTTTGACCTCATCTGGAACCTCCTATCTGAAAATTTGAAAATTCTTAAAAAATTCGTCCAAAATCTTGATGTCTCCAATCTCTTGTTTTGTACGTTTTTTCCACGTGTCTTGACATCCAATGTATCCCTGCAATGTTTGGTGAAGATCTGAGTATGTAGTTTTTGACCTTATCTGGAACCTCCCATCTGAAAATTTGAAAATTCCTAAAAAATCCGTCCAAAATCTTGATGACCCCAATCTCTTGTTTTGTACTTTTTTCCCACGTGTCTCGACCTCCAATGTATCCCTGCAAAGTTTGGTGAAGATCTGAGTATGTAGTTTTTGACCTTATATGGAACCTCCTATCTGAAAATTTGAAAATTCTTAAAAAATTCGTCCAAAATCTTGATGTCACCAATCCTATGTTTTGTATGTTTTTTCCACGTGTCTTGACATCCAATGTATCCATGCAAAGTTTGGTGAAGATCTGAGTATGTCGTTTTTGACCTTATCTGGAACCTCCCATCTGAAAATTTGAAAATTCTTAAAAAATTCGTCGAAAATCTTGATGTCTCCGATCTCTTGTTTTGTACGTTTTTTCCACGTGTCTTGACATGCAAAGTATCCCTGCAACGTTTGGTGAAGTTCTGAGTATGTAGTTTTTGACCTTATCTGGAACCTCCTATCTGAAAATTTGAAAATTCTTAAAAAATTCGTCCAAAGTCTTGATGTCTCCAATCTCTTGTTTTGTACGTTTTTTCCACGTGTCTGGACATCCAATGTATCCCTGCAATGTTTGGTGAAGATCTGAGTATGTAGTTTTTGACCTTATATGGAGCCTCCTATCTGAAAATTTGAAAATTCTTAAAAAATTCGTCCAAAATCTTGATGTCTCCAATCTCTTGTTTTGTACGTTCTTTCCACGTGTCTTGACATCCAATGTATCCCTGCAATGTTTGGTGAAGATCTGAGTATGTAGTTTTTGACCTTATATGGAATCTCCTATCTGAAAATTTGAAAATTCTTAAAAGAATTTAACAAAATCTTGATGTCCCCAATCCTATGTTTTGTATGTTTTTTCCACGTGTCTTGACATACAATGTATCCCTGCAGAGTTTGGTGAAGATCTGAGTATGTAGTTTTTGACCTTATCTGGAACCTCCCATCTGAAAATTTGAAAATTCCTAAAAAATCCGTCCAAAATCTTGTTGACCCGAATCTCTTGTTTTGTACGTTTTTTCCACGTGTCTTGACATCCAATGTATCCCTGCAAAGTTTGGTGAAGATCTGAGTATGTAGTTTTTGACCTTATCTGGAACCGCATTTCTGAAAATTTGAAAATTTTTAAAAAAATCGTCCAAAATCTTGATGTCTCCAATCTCTTGTTTTGTACGTTTTTTCCACGTGTCTTGACATCCAATGTATCCCTGCAAAGTTTGGTGAAGATCTGAGTATGTAGTTTTTGACCTTATATGGAACCTCCTATCTGAAAATTTGAAAATTCTTAAAAAATTCGTCCAATATCTTGATGTCTCCAATCTCTTGTTTTGTACGTTTTTTCCACGTGTCTCGACCTCCAATGGATCCCTGCAAAGTTTGGTGAAGATCTGAGTATGTCGTTTTTGACCTTATCTGGAACCTCCCATCTGAAAATTTGAAAATTCTTAAAAAATTCGTCGAAAATCTTGATGTCTCCGATCTCTTGTTTTGTACGTTTTTTCCACGTGTCTTGACATGCAAAGTATTCCTGCAAAGTTTGGTGAAGATCTGAGTATGTAGTTTTTGACCTCATCTGGAACCTCCTATCTGAAAATTTGAAAATTCTTAAAAAATTCGTCCAAAATCTTGATGTCTCCAATCTCTTGTTTTGTACGTTTTTTCCACGTGTCTTGACATCCAATGTATCCCTGCAAAGTTTGGTGAAGATCTGAGTATGTAGTTTTTGACCTTATCTGGAACCTCCTATCTGAAAATTTGAAAATTCTTAAAAAATTCGTCCAAAATCTTGATGTCTCCAATCTCTTGTTTTGTACGTTTTTTCCACGTGTCTTGATATCCAATGTATCCCTGCAAAGTTTGGTGAAGATCTGAGTATGTCGTTTTTGACCTTATCTGGAACATCCTTTCTGAAAATTTGAAAATTGTTAAAAAATTCGTCCAAAATCTTGATGTCTCCAATCTCTTTTTTGTACGTTTTTTCCACGTGTCTTGACATCCAATGGATCCCTGCAAAGTTTGGTGAAGATCTGAGTATGTAGTTTTTGACCTTATCTGGAACCTCCCATCTGAAAATTTGAAAATTCTTAAAAAATTCGACCAAAATCTTTATGTCTCCAATCTTTTGTTTTGTACGTTTTTTCCACGTGTCTTGACACATAATGTATCCATGCAAAGTTTGGTGAAGATCTGAGTATGTAGTTTTTGACCTTATATGGAACCTCCTATCTGAAAATTTGAAAATTCTTAAAAAATTCGTCCAAAATCTTGATGTCTCCAATCTCTTGTTTTGTACGTTTTTTCCACGTGTCTTGACATCCAATGTATCCCTGCAAAGTTTGGTGAAGATCTGAGTATGTAGTTTTTGACCTTATCTGGAACCTCCCATCTGAAAATTTGAAAATTCCTAAAAAATCCGTGCAAAATCTTGATGACCCCAATCTCTTGTTTTGTACGTTTTTTCCACGTGTCTTGACATCCAATGTATTCCTGCAATGTTTGGTGAAGATCTGAGTATGTAGTTTTTGACCTTATATGGAACCTCCTATCTGAAAATTTGAAAATTCTTAAAAAATTCGACCAAAATCTTGATGTTCCGAATCCTATGTTTTGTATGTTTTTTCCACGTGTCTTGACATCCAATGTATCCCTGCAAAGTTTGGTGAAGATCTGAGTATGTAGTTTTTGACCTTATATTGAACCTCCCATCTGAAAATTTGAAAATTCTTAAAAAATTCGTCCAAAATCTTGATGACCCCAATCTCTTGTTTTGTACGTTTTTTCCACGTGTCTTGACATCCAAAGTATCCCTGCAAAGTTTGGGGAAGATCTGAGTATGTAGTTTTTGACCTTATATGGAACCTCCTTTCTGAAAATTTGAGAATTCTTAAAAAATTCGTCCAAATTCTTGATGTCTCCAATCTCTTGTTTTGTACGTTTTTTCCACGTGTCTTGACATCCAATGTATCCATGCAAAGTTTGGTGAAGATCTGAGTATGTCGTTTTTGACCTTATCTGGAACCTCCCATCTGAAAATTTGAAAATTCTTAAAAAATTCGTCGAAAATCTTGATGTCTCCAATCTTTTGTTTTGTACGTTTTTTCCACGTGTCTTGACATGCAAAGTATCCCTGCAACGTTTGGTGAAGATCTGAGTATGTAGTTTTTGACCTTATCTGGAACCTCCTATCTGAAAATTTGAAAATTCTTAAAAAATTCGTCGAAAATCTTGATGTCTCCAATCTCTTGTTTTGTACGTTTTTTCCACGTGTCTTGATATCCAATGTATCCCTGCAAAGTTTGGTGAAGATCTGAGTATGTCGTTTTTGACCTTATCTGGAACATCCTTTCTGAAAATTTGAAAATTGTTAAAAAATTCGTCCAAAATCTTGATGTCTCCAATCTCTTTTTTGTACGTTTTTTCCACGTGTCTTGACATCCAATGTATCCCTGCAAAGTTTGGTGAAGATCTGAGTATGTAGTTTTTGACCTTATCTGGAACCTCCCATCTGAAAATTTGAAAATTCTTAAAAAATTCGACCAAAATCTTGATGTCTCCAATCTTTTGTTTTGTACGTTTTTTCCACGTGTCTTGACACATAATGTATCCATGCAAAGTTTGGTGAAGATCTGAGTATGTAGTTTTTGACCTTATATGGAACCTCCTATCTGAAAATTTGAAAATTCTTAAAAAATTCGTCCAAAATCTTGATGTCTCCAATCTCTTGTTTTGTACGTTTTTTCCACGTGTCTTGACATCCAATGTATCCCTGCAAAGTTTGGTGAAGATCTGAGTATGTAGTTTTTGACCTTATCTGGAACCTCCCATCTGAAAATTTGAAAATTCCTAAAAAATCCGTGCAAAATCTTGATGACCCCAATCTCTTGTTTTGTACGTTTTTTCCACGTGTCTTGACATCCAATGTATCCATGCAGAGTTTGGTGAAGATCTGAGTATGTCGTTTTTGACCTTATCTGGAACATCCTTTCTGAAAATTTGAAAATTGTTAAAAAATTCGTCCAAAATCTTGATGTCTCCAATCTCTTTTTTGTACGTTTTTTCCACGTGTCTTGACATCCAATGGATCCCTGCAAAGTTTGGTGAAGATCTGAGTATGTAGTTTTTTACCTTATCTGGAACCTCCCATCTGAAAATTTGAAAATTCTTAAAAAATTCGACCAAAATCTTGATGTCTCCAATCTTTTGTTTTGTACGTTTTTTCCACGTGTCTTGACACATAATGTATCCATGCAAAGTTTGGTGAAGATCTGAGTATGTAGTTTTTGACCTTATATGGAACCTCCTATCTGAAAATTTGAAAATTCTTAAAAAATTCGTCCAAAATCTTGATGTCTCCAATCTCTTGTTTTGTACGTTTTTTCCACGTGTCTTGACATCCAATGTATCCCTGCAAAGTTTGGTGAAGATCTGAGTATGTAGTTTTTGACCTTATCTGGAACCTCCCATCTGAAAATTTGAAAATTCCTAAAAAATCCGTGCAAAATCTTGATGACCCCAATCTCTTGTTTTGTACGTTTTTTCCACGTGTCTTGACATCCAATGTATTCCTGCAATGTTTGGTGAAGATCTGAGTATGTAGTTTTTGACCTTATATGGATCCTCCTATCTGAAAATTTGAAAATTCTTAAAAAATTCGACCAAAATCTTGATGTTCCGAATCCTATGTTTTGTATGTTTTTTCCACGTGTCTTGACATCCAATGTATCCCTGCAAAGTTTGGTGAAGATCTGAGTATGTAGTTTTTGACCTTATATTGAACCTCCCATCTGAAAATTTGAAAATTCTTAAAAAATTCGTCCAAAATCTTGATGACCCCAATCTCTTGTTTTGTACGTTTTTTCCACGTGTCTTGACATCCAAAGTATCCCTGCAAAGTTTGGTGAAGATCTGAGTATGTAGTTTTTGACCTTATATGGAACCTCCTTTCTGAAAATTTGAGAATTCTTAAAAAATTCGTCCAAAATCTTGATGTCTCCAATCTCTTGTTTTGTACGTTTTTTCCACGTGTCTTGACATGCAAAGTATTCCTGCAAAGTTTGGTGAAGATCTGAGTATGTAGTTTTTGACCTCATCTGGAACCTCCTATCTGAAAATTTGAAAATTCTTAAAAAATTCGTCCAAAATCTTGATGTCTCCAATCTCTTGTTTTGTACGTTTTTTCCACGTGTCTTGACATCCAATGTATCCCTGCAATGTTTGGTGAAGATCTGAGTATGTAGTTTTTGACCTTATCTGGAACCTCCCATCTGAAAATTTGAAAATTCCTAAAAAATCCGTCCAAAATCTTGATGACCCCAATCTCTTGTTTTGTACTTTTTTCCCACGTGTCTCGACCTCCAATGTATCCCTGCAAAGTTTGGTGAAGATCTGAGTATGTAGTTTTTGACCTTATATGGAACCTCCTATCTGAAAATTTGAAAAATCTTAAAAAATTCGTCCAAAATCTTGATGTCACCAATCCTATGTTTTGTATGTTTTTTCCACGTGTCTTGACATCCAATGTATCCATGCAAAGTTTGGTGAAGATCTGAGTATGTCGTTTTTGACCTTATCTGGAACCTCCCATCTGAAAATTTGAAAATTCTTAAAAAATTCGTGGAAAATCTTGATGTCTCCGATCTCTTGTTTTGTACGTTTTTTCCACGTGTCTTGACATGCAAAGTATCCCTGCAACGTTTGGTGAAGATCTGAGTATGTAGTTTTTGACCTTATCTGGAACCTCCTATCTGAAAATTTGAAAATTCTTAAAAAATTCGTCCAAAATCTTGATGTCTCCAATCTCTTGTTTTGTACGTTTTTTCCACGTGTCTTGACATCCAATGTATCCCTGCAATGTTTGGTGAAGATCTGAGTATGTAGTTTTTGACCTTATATGGAGCCTCCTATCTGAAAATTTGAAAATTCTTAAAAAATTCGTCCAAAATCTTGATGTCTCCAATCTCTTGTTTTGTACGTTCTTTCCACGTGTCTTGACATCCAATGTATCCCTGCAATGTTTGGTGAAGATCTGAGTATGTAGTTTTTGACCTTATATGGAATCTCCTATCTGAAAATTTGAAAATTCTTAAAAGAATTTAACAAAATCTTGATGTCCCCAATCCTATGTTTTGTATGTTTTTTCCACGTGTCTTGACATACAATGTATCCATGCAAAGTTTGGTGAAGATCTGAGTATGTCGTTTTTGACTTTATATGGAACCTCCTATCTGAAAATTTGAAAATTCTTAAAAAATTCGTCCAAAATCTTGATGTCTCCAATCTCTTGTTTTGTACGTTTTTTCCACGTGTCTCGACCTCCAATGGATCCCTGCAAAGTTTGGTGAAGATCTGAGTATGTCGTTTTTGACCTTATCTGGAACCTCCCATCTGAAAATTTGAAAATTCTTAAAAAATTCGTCGAAAATCTTGATGTCTCCGATCTCTTGTTTTGTACGTTTTTTCCACGTGTCTTGACATGCAAAGTATTCCTGCAAAGTTTGGTGAAGATCTGAGTATGTAGTTTTTGACCTCATCTGGAACCTCCTATCTGAAAATTTGAAAATTCTTAAAAAATTCGTCCAAAATCTTGATGTCTCCAATCTCTTGTTTTGTACGTTTTTTCCACGTGTCTTGACATCCAATGTATCCCTGCAAAGTTTGGTGAAGATCTGAGTATGTAGTTTTTGACCTTATCTGGAACCTCCTATCTGAAAATTTGAAAATTCTTAAAAAATTCGTCCAAAATCTTGATGTCTCCAATCTCTTGTTTTGTACGTTTTTTCCACGTGTCTTGATATCCAATGTATCCCTGCAAAGTTTGGTGAAGATCTGAGTATGTCGTTTTTGACCTTATCTGGAACATCCTTTCTGAAAATTTGAAAATTGTTAAAAAATTCGTCCAAAATCTTGATGTCTCCGATCTCTTTTTTGTACGTTTTTTCCACGTGTCTTGACATCCAATGGATCCCTGCAAAGTTTGGTGAAGATCTGAGTATGTAGTTTTTGACCTTATCTGGAACCTCCCATCTGAAAATTTGAAAATTCTTAAAAAATTCGACCAAAATCTTGATGTCTCCAATCTTTTGTTTTGTACGTTTTTTCCACGTGTCTTGACACATAATGTATCCATGCAAAGTTTGGTGAAGATCTGAGTATGTCGTTTTTGACCTTATCTGGAACATCCTTTCTGAAAATTTGAAAATTGTTAAAAAATTCGTCCAAAATCTTGATGTCTCCAATCTCTTTTTTGTACGTTTTTTCCACGTGTCTTGACATCCAATGGATCCCTGCAAAGTTTGGTGAAGATCTGAGTATGTAGTTTTTGACCTTATCTGGAACCTCCCATCTGAAAATTTGAAAATTCTTAAAAAATTCGACCAAAATCTTGATGTCTCCAATCTTTTGTTTTGTACGTTTTTTCCACGTGTCTTGACACATAATGTATCCATGCAAAGTTTGGTGAAGATCTGAGTATGTAGTTTTTGACCTTATATGGAACCTCCTATCTGAAAATTTGAAAATTCTTAAAAAATTCGTCCAAAATCTTGATGTCTCCAATCTCTTGTTTTGTACGTTTTTTCCACGTGTCTTGACATCCAATGTATCCCTGCAAAGTTTGGTGAAGATCTGAGTATGTAGTTTTTGACCTTATCTGGAACCTCCCATCTGAAAATTTGAAAATTCCTAAAAAATCCGTGCAAAATCTTGATGACCCCAATCTCTTGTTTTGTACGTTTTTTCCACGTGTCTTGACATCCAATGTATTCCTGCAATGTTTGGTGAAGATCTGAGTATGTAGTTTTTGACCTTATATGGATCCTCCTATCTGAAAATTTGAAAATTCTTAAAAAATTCGACCAAAATCTTGATGTTCCGAATCCTATGTTTTGTATGTTTTTTCCACGTGTCTTGACATCCAATGTATCCCTGCAAAGTTTGGTGAAGATCTGAGTATGTAGTTTTTGACCTTATATTGAACCTCCCATCTGAAAATTTGAAAATTCTTAAAAAATTCGTCCAAAATCTTGATGACCCCAATCTCTTGTTTTGTACGTTTTTTCCACGTGTCTTGACATCCAAAGTATCCCTGCAAAGTTTGGTGAAGATCTGAGTATGTAGTTTTTGACCTTATATGGAACCTCCTTTCTGAAAATTTGAGAATTCTTAAAAAATTCGTCCAAAATCTTGATGTCTCCAATCTCTTGTTTTGTACGTTTTTTCCACGTGTCTTGACATGCAAAGTATTCCTGCAAAGTTTGGTGAAGATCTGAGTATGTAGTTTTTGACCTCATCTGGAACCTCCTATCTGAAAATTTGAAAATTCTTAAAAAATTCGTCCAAAATCTTGATGTCTCCAATCTCTTGTTTTGTACGTTTTTTCCACGTGTCTTGACATCCAATGTATCCCTGCAATGTTTGGTGAAGATCTGAGTATGTAGTTTTTGACCTTATCTGGAACCTCCCATCTGAAAATTTGAAAATTCCTAAAAAATCCGTCCAAAATCTTGATGACCCCAATCTCTTGTTTTGTACTTTTTTCCCACGTGTCTCGACCTCCAATGTATCCCTGCAAAGTTTGGTGAAGATCTGAGTATGTAGTTTTTGACCTTATATGGAACCTCCTATCTGAAAATTTGAAAAATCTTAAAAAATTCGTCCAAAATCTTGATGTCACCAATCCTATGTTTTGTATGTTTTTTCCACGTGTCTTGACATCCAATGTATCCATGCAAAGTTTGGTGAAGATCTGAGTATGTCGTTTTTGACCTTATCTGGAACCTCCCATCTGAAAATTTGAAAATTCTTAAAAAATTCGTGGAAAATCTTGATGTCTCCGATCTCTTGTTTTGTACGTTTTTTCCACGTGTCTTGACATGCAAAGTATCCCTGCAACGTTTGGTGAAGATCTGAGTATGTAGTTTTTGACCTTATCTGGAACCTCCTATCTGAAAATTTGAAAATTCTTAAAAAATTCGTCCAAAATCTTGATGTCTCCAATCTCTTGTTTTGTACGTTTTTTCCACGTGTCTTGACATCCAATGTATCCCTGCAATGTTTGGTGAAGATCTGAGTATGTAGTTTTTGACCTTATATGGAGCCTCCTATCTGAAAATTTGAAAATTCTTAAAAAATTCGTCCAAAATCTTGATGTCTCCAATCTCTTGTTTTGTACGTTCTTTCCACGTGTCTTGACATCCAATGTATCCCTGCAATGTTTGGTGAAGATCTGAGTATGTAGTTTTTGACCTTATATGGAATCTCCTATCTGAAAATTTGAAAATTCTTAAAAGAATTTAACAAAATCTTGATGTCCCCAATCCTATGTTTTGTATGTTTTTTCCACGTGTCTTGACATACAATGTATCCCTGCAGAGTTTGGTGAAGATCTGAGTATGTAGTTTTTGACCTTATCTGGAACCTCCCATCTGAAAATTTGAAAATTCCTAAAAAATCCGTCCAAAATCTTGTTGACCCGAATCTCTTGTTTTGTACGTTTTTTCCACGTGTCTTGACATCCAATGTATCCCTGCAAAGTTTGGTGAAGATCTGAGTATGTAGTTTTTGACCTTATCTGGAACCGCATTTCTGAAAATTTGAAAATTTTTAAAAAAATCGTCCAAAATCTTGATGTCTCCAATCTCTTGTTTTGTACGTTTTTTCCACGTGTCTTGACATCCAATCTATCCATGCAAAGTTTGGTGAAGATCTGAGTATGTCGTTTTTGACTTTATATGGAACCTCCTATCTGAAAATTTGAAAATTCTTAAAAAATTCGTCCAAAATCTTGATGTCTCCAATCTCTTGTTTTGTACGTTTTTTCCACGTGTCTCGACCTCCAATGGATCCCTGCAAAGTTTGGTGAAGATCTGAGTATGTCGTTTTTGACCTTATCTGGAACCTCCCATCTGAAAATTTGAAAATTCTTAAAAAATTCGTCGAAAATCTTGATGTCTCCGATCTCTTGTTTTGTACGTTTTTTCCACGTGTCTTGACATGCAAAGTATTCCTGCAAAGTTTGGTGAAGATCTGAGTATGTAGTTTTTGACCTCATCTGGAACCTCCTATCTGAAAATTTGAAAATTCTTAAAAAATTCGTCCAAAATCTTGATGTCTCCAATCTCTTGTTTTGTACGTTTTTTCCACGTGTCTTGACATCCAATGTATCCCTGCAAAGTTTGGTGAAGATCTGAGTATGTAGTTTTTGACCTTATCTGGAACCTCCTATCTGAAAATTTGAAAATTCTTAAAAAATTCGTCCAAAATCTTGATGTCTCCAATCTCTTGTTTTGTACGTTTTTTCCACGTGTCTTGATATCCAATGTATCCCTGCAAAGTTTGGTGAAGATCTGAGTATGTCGTTTTTGACCTTATCTGGAACATCCTTTCTGAAAATTTGAAAATTGTTAAAAAATTCGTCCAAAATCTTGATGTCTCCGATCTCTTTTTTGTACGTTTTTTCCACGTGTCTTGACATCCAATGGATCCCTGCAAAGTTTGGTGAAGATCTGAGTATGTAGTTTTTGACCTTATCTGGAACCTCCCATCTGAAAATTTGAAAATTCTTAAAAAATTCGACCAAAATCTTGATGTCTCCAATCTTTTGTTTTGTACGTTTTTTCCACGTGTCTTGACACATAATGTATCCATGCAAAGTTTGGTGAAGATCTGAGTATGTAGTTTTTGACCTTATATGGAACCTTCTATCTGAAAATTTGAAAATTCTTAAAAAATTCGTCCAAAATCTTGATGTCTCCAATCTCTTGTTTTGTACGTTTTTTCCACGTGTCTTGACATCCAATGTATCCCTGCAAAGTTTGGTGAAGATCTGAGTATGTAGTTTTTGACCTTATCTGGAACCTCCCATCTGAAAATTTGAAAATTCCTAAAAAATCCGTGCAAAATCTTGATGACCCCAATCTCTTGTTTTGTACGTTTTTTCCACGTGTCTTGACATCCAATGTATTCCTGCAATGTTTGGTGAAGATCTGAGTATGTAGTTTTTGACCTTATATGGAACCTCCTATCTGAAAATTTGAAAATTCTTAAAAAATTCGACCAAAATCTTGATGTTCCGAATCCTATGTTTTGTATGTTTTTTCCACGTGTCTTGACATCCAATGTATCCCTGCAAAGTTTGGTGAAGATCTGAGTATGTAGTTTTTGACCTTATATTGAACCTCCCATCTGAAAATTTGAAAATTCTTAAAAAATTCGTCCAAAATCTTGATGACCCCAATCTCTTGTTTTGTACGTTTTTTCCACGTGTCTTGACATCCAAAGTATCCCTGCAAAGTTTGGTGAAGATCTGAGTATGTAGTTTTTGACCTTATATGGAACCTCCTTTCTGAAAATTTGAGAATTCTTAAAAAAATCGTCCAAAATCTTGATGTCTCCAATCTCTTGTTTTGTACGTTTTTTCCACGTGTCTTGACATCCAATGTATCCATGCAAAGTTTGGTGAAGATCTGAGTATGTCGTTTTTGACCTTATCTGGAACCTCCCATCTGAAAATTTGAAAATTCTTAAAAAATTCGTCGAAAATCTTGATGTCTCCAATCTTTTGTTTTGTACGTTTTTTCCACGTGTCTTGACATGCAAAGTATCCCTGCAACGTTTGGTGAAGATCTGAGTATGTAGTTTTTGACCTTATCTGGAACCTCCTATCTGAAAATTTGAAAATTCTTAAAAAATTCGTCGAAAATTTTGATGTCTCCAATCTCTTGTTTTGTACGTTTTTTCCACGTGTCTTGATATCCAATGTATCCCTGCAAAGTTTGGTGAAGATCTGAGTATGTCGTTTTTGACCTTATCTGGAACATCCTTTCTGAAAATTTGAAAATTGTTAAAAAATTCGTCCAAAATCTTGATGTCTCCAATCTCTTTTTTGTACGTTTTTTCCACGTGTCTTGACATCCAATGTATCCCTGCAAAGTTTGGTTGAAGTTCTGAGTATGTAGGTTTTGACCTTATCTGGAACCTCCTATCTGAAAATTTGAAAATTCTTAAAAAATTCGTCCAAAGTCTTGATGTCTCCAATCTCTTGTTTTGTACGTTTTTTCCACGTGTCTGGACATCCAATGTATCCCTGCAATGTTTGGTGAAGATCTGAGTATGTAGTTTTTGACCTTATATGGAGCCTCCTATCTGAAAATTTGAAAATTCTTAAAAAATTCGTCCAAAATCTTGATGTCTCCAATCTCTTGTTTTGTACGTTCTTTCCACGTGTCTTGACATCCAATGTATCCCTGCAATGTTTGGTGAAGATCTGAGTATGTAGTTTTTGACCTTATATGGAATCTCCTATCTGAAAATTTGAAAATTCTTAAAAGAATTTAACAAAATCTTGATGTCCCCAATCCTATGTTTTGTATGTTTTTTCCAGTGTCTTGACATACAATGTATCCCTGCAGAGTTTGGTGAAGATCTGAGTATGTAGTTTTTGACCTTATCTGGAACCTCCCATCTGAAAATTTGAAAATTCCTAAAAAATCCGTCCAAAATCTTGTTGACCCGAATCTCTTGTTTTGTACGTTTTTTCCACGTGTCTTGACATCCAATGTATCCCTGCAAAGTTTGGTGAAGATCTGAGTATGTAGTTTTTGACCTTATCTGGAACCGCATTTCTGAAAATTTGAAAATTTTTAAAAAAATCGTCCAAAATCTTGATGTCTCCAATCTCTTGTTTTGTACGTTTTTTCCACGTGTCTTGACATCCAATGTATCCCTGCAAAGTTTGGTGAAGATCTGAGTATGTAGTTTTTGACCTTATATGGAACCTCCTATCTGAAAATTTGAAAATTCTTAAAAAATTCGTCCAAAATCTTGATGTCTCCAATCTCTTGTTTTGTACGTTTTTTCCACGTGTCTCGACCTCCAATGGATCCCTGCAAAGTTTGGTGAAGATCTGAGTATGTCGTTTTTGACCTTATCTGGAACCTCCCATCTGAAAATTTGAAAATTCTTAAAAAATTCGTCGAAAATCTTGATGTCTCCGATCTCTTGTTTTGTACGTTTTTTCCACGTGTCTTGACATGCAAAGTATTCCTGCAAAGTTTGGTGAAGATCTGAGTATGTAGTTTTTGACCTCATCTGGAACCTCCTATCTGAAAATTTGAAAATTCTTAAAAAATTCGTCCAAAATCTTGATGTCTCCAATCTCTTGTTTTGTACGTTTTTTCCACGTGTCTTGACATCCAATGTATCCCTGCAAAGTTTGGTGAAGATCTGAGTATGTAGTTTTTGACCTTATCTGGAACCTCCTATCTGAAAATTTGAAAATTCTTAAAAAATTCGTCCAAAATCTTGATGTCTCCAATCTCTTGTTTTGTACGTTTTTTCCACGTGTCTTGATATCCAATGTATCCCTGCAAAGTTTGGTGAAGATCTGAGTATGTCGTTTTTGACCTTATCTGGAACATCCTTTCTGAAAATTTGAAAATTGTTAAAAAATTCGTCCAAAATCTTGATGTCTCCAATCTCTTTTTTGTACGTTTTTTCCACGTGTCTTGACATCCAATGGATCCCTGCAAAGTTTGGTGAAGATCTGAGTATGTAGTTTTTGACCTTATCTGGAACCTCCCATCTGAAAATTTGAAAATTCTTAAAAAATTCGACCAAAATCTTGATGTCTCCAATCTTTTGTTTTGTACGTTTTTTCCACGTGTCTTGACACATAATGTATCCATGCAAAGTTTGGTGAAGATCTGAGTATGTAGTTTTTGACCTTATATGGAACCTCCTATCTGAAAATTTGAAAATTCTTAAAAAATTCGTCCAAAATCTTGATGTCTCCAATCTCTTGTTTTGTACGATTTTTCCACGTGTCTTGACATCCAATGTATCCCTGCAAAGTTTGGTGAAGATCTGAGTATGTAGTTTTTGACCTTATCTGGAACCTCCCATCTGAAAATTTGAAAATTCCTAAAAAATCTGTGCAAAATCTTGATGACCCCAATCTCTTGTTTTGTACGTTTTTTCCACGTGTCTTGACATCCAATGTATTCCTGCAATGTTTGGTGAAGATCTGAGTATGTAGTTTTTGACCTTATATGGAACCTCCTATCTGAAAATTTGAAAATTCTTAAAAAATTCGACCAAAATCTTGATGTTCCGAATCCTATGTTTTGTATGTTTTTTCCACGTGTCTTGACATCCAATGTATCCCTGCAAAGTTTGGTGAAGATCTGAGTATGTAGTTTTTGACCTTATATTGACCTCCCATCTGAAAATTTGAAAATTCTTAAAAAATTCGTCCAAAATCTTGATGACCCCAATCTCTTGTTTTGTACGTTTTTTCCACGTGTCTTGACATCCAAAGTATCCCTGCAAAGTTTGGTGAAGATCTGAGTATGTAGTTTTTGACCTTATATGGAACCTCCTTTCTGAAAATTTGAGAATTCTTAAAAAATTCGTCCAAAATCTTGATGTCTCCAATCTCTTGTTTTGTACGTTTTTTCCACGTGTCTTGACATCCAATGTATCCATGCAAAGTTTGGTGAAGATCTGAGTATGTCGTTTTTGACCTTATCTGGAACCTCCCATCTGAAAATTTGAAAATTCTTAAAAAATTCGTCGAAAATCTTGATGTCTCCAATCTTTTGTTTTGTACGTTTTTTCCACGTGTCTTGACATGCAAAGTATCCCTGCAACGTTTGGTGAAGATCTGAGTATGTAGTTTTTGACCTTATCTGGAACCTCCTATCTGAAAATTTGAAAATTCTTAAAAAATTCGTCGAAAATCTTGATGTCTCCAATCTCTTGTTTTGTACGTTTTTTCCACGTGTCTTGATATCCAATGTATCCCTGCAAAGTTTGGTGAAGATCTGAGTATGTCGTTTTTGACCTTATCTGGAACATCCTTTCTGAAAATTTGAAAATTGTTAAAAAATTCGTCCAAAATCTTGATGTCTCCAATCTCTTTTTTGTACGTTTTTTCCACGTGTCTTGACATCCAATGTATCCCTGCAAAGTTTGGTGAAGATCTGAGTATGTAGTTTTTGACCTTATCTGGAACCTCCCATCTGAAAATTTGAAAATTCTTAAAAAATTCGACCAAAATCTTGATGTCTCCAATCTTTTGTTTTGTACGTTTTTTCCACGTGTCTTGACACATAATGTATCCATGCAAAGTTTGGTGAAGATCTGAGTATGTAGTTTTTGACCTTATATGGAACCTCCTATCTGAAAATTTGAAAATTCTTAAAAAATTCGTCCAAAATCTTGATGTCTCCAATCTCTTGTTTTGTACGTTTTTTCCACGTGTCTTGACATCCAATGTATCCCTGCAAAGTTTGGTGAAGATCTGAGTATGTAGTTTTTGACCTTATCTGGAACCTCCCATCTGAAAATTTGAAAATTCCTAAAAAATCCGTGCAAAATCTTGATGACCCCAATCTCTTGTTTTGTACGTTTTTTCCACGTGTCTTGACATCCAATGTATCCATGCAAAGTTTGGTGAAGATCTGAGTATGTCGTTTTTGACCTTATCTGGAACATCCTTTCTGAAAATTTGAAAATTGTTAAAAAATTCGTCCAAAATCTTGATGTCTCCAATCTCTTTTTTGTACGTTTTTTCCACGTGTCTTGACATCCAATGGATCCCTGCAAAGTTTGGTGAAGATCTGAGTATGTAGTTTTTGACCTTATCTGGAACCTCCCATCTGAAAATTTGAAAATTCTTAAAAAATTCGACCAAAATCTTGATGTCTCCAATCTTTTGTTTTGTACGTTTTTTCCACGTGTCTTGACACATAATGTATCCATGCAAAGTTTGGTGAAGATCTGAGTATGTAGTTTTTGACCTTATATGGAACCTCCTATCTGAAAATTTGAAAATTCTTAAAAAATTCGTCCAAAATCTTGATGTCTCCAATCTCTTGTTTTGTACGTTTTTTCCACGTGTCTTGACATCCAATGTATCCCTGCAAAGTTTTAGTGAAGATCTGAGTATGTAGTTTTTGACCTTATCTGGAACCTCCCATCTGAAAATTTGAAAATTCCTAAAAAATCCGTGCAAAATCTTGATGACCCCAATCTCTTGTTTTGTACGTTTTTTCCACGTGTCTTGACATCCAATGTATTCCTGCAATGTTTGGTGAAGATCTGAGTATGTAGTTTTTGACCTTATATGGATCCTCCTATCTGAAAATTTGAAAATTCTTAAAAAATTCGACCAAAATCTTGATGTTCCGAATCCTATGTTTTGTATGTTTTTTCCACGTGTCTTGACATCCAATGTATCCCTGCAAAGTTTGGTGAAGATCTGAGTATGTAGTTTTTGACCTTATATTGAACCTCCCATCTGAAAATTTGAAAATTCTTAAAAAATTCGTCCAAAATCTTGATGACCCCAATCTCTTGTTTTGTACGTTTTTTCCACGTGTCTTGACATCCAAAGTATCCCTGCAAAGTTTGGTGAAGATCTGAGTATGTAGTTTTTGACCTTATATGGAACCTCCTTTCTGAAAATTTGAGAATTCTTAAAAAATTCGTCCAAAATCTTGATGTCTCCAATCTCTTGTTTTGTACGTTTTTTCCACGTGTCTTGACATGCAAAGTATTCCTGCAAAGTTTGGTGAAGATCTGAGTATGTAATTTTTGACCTCATCTGGAACCTCCTATCTGAAAATTTGAAAATTCTTAAAAAATTCGTCCAAAATCTTGATGTCTCCAATCTCTTGTTTTGTACGTTTTTTCCACGTGTCTTGACATCCAATGTATCCCTGCAATGTTTGGTGAAGATCTGAGTATGTAGTTTTTGACCTTATCTGGAACCTCCCATCTGAAAATTTGAAAATTCCTAAAAAATCCGTCCAAAATCTTGATGACCCCAATCTCTTGTTTTGTACTTTTTTCCCACGTGTCTCGACCTCCAATGTATCCCTGCAAAGTTTGGTGAAGATCTGAGTATGTAGTTTTTGACCTTATATGGAACCTCCTATCTGAAAATTTGAAAATTCTTAAAAAATTCGTCCAAAATCTTGATGTCACCAATCCTATGTTTTGTATGTTTTTTCCACGTGTCTTGACATCCAATGTATCCATGCAAAGTTTGGTGAAGATCTGAGTATGTCGTTTTTGACCTTATCTGGAACCTCCCATCTGAAAATTTGAAAATTCTTAAAAAATTCGTCGAAAATCTTGATGTCTCCGATCTCTTGTTTTGTACGTTTTTTCCACGTGTCTTGACATGCAAAGTATCCCTGCAACGTTTGGTGAAGATCTGAGTATGTAGTTTTTGACCTTATCTGGAACCTCCTATCTGAAAATTTGAAAATTCTTAAAAAATTCGTCCAAAATCTTGATGTCTCCAATCTCTTGTTTTGTACGTTTTTTCCACGTGTCTTGACATCCAATGTATCCCTGCAATGTTTGGTGAAGATCTGAGTATGTAGTTTTTGACCTTATATGGAGCCTCCTATCTGAAAATTTGAAAATTCTTAAAAAATTCGTCCAAAATCTTGATGTCTCCAATCTCTTGTTTTGTACGTTCTTTCCACGTGTCTTGACATCCAATGTATCCCTGCAATGTTTGGTGAAGATCTGAGTATGTAGTTTTTGACCTTATATGGAATCTCCTATCTGAAAATTTGAAAATTCTTAAAAGAATTTAACAAAATCTTGATGTCCCCAATCCTATGTTTTGTATGTTTTTTCCACGTGTCTTGACATACAATGTATCCCTGCAGAGTTTGGTGAAGATCTGAGTATGTAGTTTTTGACCTTATCTGGAACCTCCCATCTGAAAATTTGAAAATTCCTAAAAAATCCGTCCAAAATCTTGTTGACCCGAATCTCTTGTTTTGTACGTTTTTTCCACGTGTCTTGACATCCAATGTATCCCTGCAAAGTTTGGTGAAGATCTGAGTATGTAGTTTTTGACCTTATCTGGAACCGCATTTCTGAAAATTTGAAAATTTTTAAAAAAATCGTCCAAAATCTTGATGTCTCCAATCTCTTGTTTTGTACGTTTTTTCCACGTGTCTTGACATCCAATGTATCCCTGCAAAGTTTGGTGAAGATCTGAGTATGTAGTTTTTGACCTTATATGGAACCTCCTATCTGAAAATTTGAAAATTCTTAAAAAATTCGTCCAAAATCTTGATGTCTCCAATCTCTTGTTTTGTACGTTTTTTCCACGTGTCTCGACCTCCAATGGATCCCTGCAAAGTTTGGTGAAGATCTGAGTATGTCGTTTTTGACCTTATCTGGAACCTCCCATCTGAAAATTTGAAAATTCTTAAAAAATTCGTCGAAAATCTTGATGTCTCCGATCTCTTGTTTTGTACGTTTTTTCCACGTGTCTTGACATGCAAAGTATTCCTGCAAAGTTTGGTGAAGATCTGAGTATGTAGTTTTTGACCTCATCTGGAACCTCCTATCTGAAAATTTGAAAATTCTTAAAAAATTCGTCCAAAATCTTGATGTCTCCAATCTCTTGTTTTGTACGTTTTTTCCACGTGTCTTGACATCCAATGTATCCCTGCAAAGTTTGGTGAAGATCTGAGTATGTAGTTTTTGACCTTATCTGGAACCTCCTATCTGAAAATTTGAAAATTCTTAAAAAATTCGTCCAAAATCTTGATGTCTCCAATCTCTTGTTTTGTACGTTTTTTCCACGTGTCTTGATATCCAATGTATCCCTGCAAAGTTTGGTGAAGATCTGAGTATGTCGTTTTTGACCTTATCTGGAACATCCTTTCTGAAAATTTGAAAATTGTTAAAAAATTCGTCCAAAATCTTGATGTCTCCAATCTCTTTTTTGTACGTTTTTTCCACGTGTCTTGACATCCAATGGATCCCTGCAAAGTTTGGTGAAGATCTGAGTATGTAGTTTTTGACCTTATCTGGAACCTCCCATCTGAAAATTTGAAAATTCTTAAAAAATTCGACCAAAATCTTGATGTCTCCAATCTTTTGTTTTGTACGTTTTTTCCACGTGTCTTGACACATAATGTATCCATGCAAAGTTTGGTGAAGATCTGAGTATGTAGTTTTTGACCTTATATGGAACCTCCTATCTGAAAATTTGAAAATTCTTAAAAAATTCGTCCAAAATCTTGATGTCTCCAATCTCTTGTTTTGTACGTTTTTTCCACGTGTCTTGACATCCAATGTATCCCTGCAAAGTTTGGTGAAGATCTGAGTATGTAGTTTTTGACCTTATCTGGAACCTCCCATCTGAAAATTTGAAAATTCCTAAAAAATCCGTGCAAAATCTTGATGACCCCAATCTCTTGTTTTGTACGTTTTTTCCACGTGTCTTGACATCCAATGTATTCCTGCAATGTTTTGTGAAGATCTGAGTATGCAGTTTTTTACCTTATATGGAACCTCCTATCTGAAAATTTGAAAATTCTTAAAAAATTCGACCAAAATCTTGATGTTCCGAATCCTATGTTTTGTATGTTTTTTCCACGTGTCTTGACATCCAATGTATCCCTGCAAAGTTTGGTGAAGATCTGAGTATGTAGTTTTTGACCTTATATTGAACCTCCCATCTGAAAATTTGAAAATTCTTAAAAAATTCGTCCAAAATCTTGATGACCCCAATCTCTTGTTTTGTACGTTTTTTCCACGTGTCTTGACATCCAAAGTATCCCTGCAAAGTTTGGTGAAGATCTGAGTATGTAGTTTTTGACCTTATATGGAACCTCCTTTCTGAAAATTTGAGAATTCTTAAAAAATTCGTCCAAAATCTTGATGTCTCCAATCTCTTGTTTTGTACGTTTTTTCCACGTGTCTTGACATCCAATGTATCCATGCAAAGTTTGGTGAAGATCTGAGTATGTCGTTTTTGACCTTATCTGGAACCTCCCATCTGAAAATTTGAAAATTCTTAAAAAATTCGTCGAAAATCTTGATGTCTCCAATCTTTTGTTTTGTACGTTTTTTCCACGTGTCTTGACATGCAAAGTATCCCTGCAACGTTTGGTGAAGATCTGAGTATGTAGTTTTTGACCTTATCTGGAACCTCCTATCTGAAAATTTGAAAATTCTTAAAAAATTCGTCGAAAATTTTGATGTCTCCAATCTCTTGTTTTGTACGTTTTTTCCACGTGTCTTGATATCCAATGTATCCCTGCAAAGTTTGGTGAAGATCTGAGTATGTCGTTTTTGACCTTATCTGGAACATCCTTTCTGAAAATTTGAAAATTGTTAAAAAATTCGTCCAAAATCTTGATGTCTCCAATCTCTTTTTTGTACGTTTTTTCCACGTGTCTTGACATCCAATGTATCCCTGCAAAGTTTGGTGAAGATCTGAGTATGTAGTTTTTGACCTTATCTGGAACCTCCCATCTGAAAATTTGAAAATTCTTAAAAAATTCGACCAAAATCTTGATGTCTCCAATCTTTTGTTTTGTACGTTTTTTCCACGTGTCTTGACACATAATGTATCCATGCAAAGTTTGGTGAAGATCTGAGTATGTAGTTTTTGACCTTATATGGAACCTCCTATCTGAAAATTTGAAAATTCTTAAAAAATTCGTCCAAAATCTTGATGTCTCCAATCTCTTGTTTTGTACGTTTTTTCCACGTGTCTTGACATCCAATGTATCCCTGCAAAGTTTGGTGAAGATCTGAGTATGTAGTTTTTGACCTTATCTGGAACCTCCCATCTGAAAATTTGAAAATTCCTAAAAAATCCGTGCAAAATCTTGATGACCCCAATCTCTTGTTTTGTACGTTTTTTCCACGTGTCTTGACATCCAATGTATCCATGCAAAGTTTGGTGAAGATCTGAGTATGTCGTTTTTGACCTTATCTGGAACATCCTTTCTGAAAATTTGAAAATTGTTAAAAAATTCGTCCAAAATCTTGATGTCTCCAATCTCTTTTTTGTACGTTTTTTCCACGTGTCTTGACATCCAATGGATCCCTGCAAAGTTTGGTGAAGATCTGAGTATGTAGTTTTTGACCTTATCTGGAACCTCCCATCTGAAAATTTGAAAATTCTTAAAAAATTCGACCAAAATCTTGATGTCTCCAATCTTTTGTTTTGTACGTTTTTTCCACGTGTCTTGACACATAATGTATCCATGCAAAGTTTGGTGAAGATCTGAGTATGTAGTTTTTGACCTTATATGGAACCTCCTATCTGAAAATTTGAAAATTCTTAAAAAATTCGTCCAAAATCTTGATGTCTCCAATCTCTTGTTTTGTACGTTTTTTCCACGTGTCTTGACATCCAATGTATCCCTGCAAAGTTTGGTGAAGATCTGAGTATGTAGTTTTTGACCTTATCTGGAACCTCCCATCTGAAAATTTGAAAATTCCTAAAAAATCCGTGCAAAATCTTGATGACCCCAATCTCTTGTTTTGTACGTTTTTTCCACGTGTCTTGACATCCAATGTATTCCTGCAATGTTTGGTGAAGATCTGAGTATGTAGTTTTTGACCTTATATGGATCCTCCTATCTGAAAATTTGAAAATTCTTAAAAAATTCGACCAAAATCTTGATGTTCCGAATCCTATGTTTTGTATGTTTTTTCCACGTGTCTTGACATCCAATGTATCCCTGCAAAGTTTGGTGAAGATCTGAGTATGTAGTTTTTGACCTTATATTGAACCTCCCATCTGAAAATTTGAAAATTCTTAAAAAATTCGTCCAAAATCTTGATGACCCCAATCTCTTGTTTTGTACGTTTTTTCCACGTGTCTTGACATCCAAAGTATCCCTGCAAAGTTTGGTGAAGATCTGAGTATGTAGTTTTTGACCTTATATGGAACCTCCTTCCTGAAAATTTGAGAATTCTTAAAAAATTCGTCCAAAATCTTGATGTCTCCAATCTCTTGTTTTGTACGTTTTTTCCACGTGTCTTGACATCCAATGTATCCATGCAAAGTTTGGTGAAGATCTGAGTATGTCGTTTTTGACCTTATCTGGAACCTCCCATCTGAAAATTTGAAAATTCTTAAAAAATTCGTCGAAAATCTTGATGTCTCCAATCTTTTGTTTTGTACGTTTTTTCCACGTGTCTTGACATGCAAAGTATCCCTGCAACGTTTGGTGAAGATCTGAGTATGTAGTTTTTGACCTTATCTGGAACCTCCTATCTGAAAATTTGAAAATTCTTAAAAAATTCGTCGAAAATCTTGATGTCTCCAATCTCTTGTTTTGTACGTTTTTTCCACGTGTCTTGATATCCAATGTATCCCTGCAAAGTTTGGTGAAGATCTGAGTATGTCGTTTTTGACCTTATCTGGAACATCCTTTCTGAAAATTTGAAAATTGTTAAAAAATTCGTCCAAAATCTTGATGTCTCCAATCTCTTTTTTGTACGTTTTTTCCACGTGTCTTGACATCCAATGTATCCCTGCAAAGTTTGGTGAAGATCTGAGTATGTAGTTTTTGACCTTATCTGGAACCTCCCATCTGAAAATTTGAAAATTCTTAAAAAATTCGACCAAAATCTTGATGTCTCCAATCTTTTGTTTTGTACGTTTTTTCCACGTGTCTTGACACATAATGTATCCATGCAAAGTTTGGTGAAGATCTGAGTATGTAGTTTTTGACCTTATATGGAACCTCCTATCTGAAAATTTGAAAATTCTTAAAAAATTCGTCCAAAATCTTGATGTCTCCAATCTCTTGTTTTGTACGTTTTTTCCACGTGTCTTGACATCCAATGTATCCCTGCAAAGTTTGGTGAAGATCTGAGTATGTAGTTTTAGACCTTATCTGGAACCTCCCATCTGAAAATTTGAAAATTCCTAAAAAAATCCGTGCAAAATCTTGATGACCCCAATCTCTTGTTTTGTACGTTTTTTCCACGTGTCTTGACATCCAATGTATTCCTGCAATGTTTGGTGAAGATCTGAGTATGTAGTTTTTGACCTTATATGGAACCTCCTATCTGAAAATTTGAAAATTCTTAAAAAATTCGACCAAAATCTTGATGTTCCGAATCCTATGTTTTGTATGTTTTTTCCACGTGTCTTGACATCCAATGTATCCATGCAAAGTTTGGTGAAGATCTGAGTATGTAGTTTTTGACCTTATATTGAACCTCCCATCTGAAAATTTGAAAATTCTTAAAAAATTCGTCCAAAATCTTGATGACCCCAATCTCTTGTTTTGTACGTTTTTTCCACGTATCTTGACATCCAAAGTATCCCTGCAAAGTTTGGTGAAGATCTGAGTATGTAGTTTTTGACTTTATATTGAACCTCCCATCTGAAAATTTGAAAATTCTTAAAAAATTCGTCCAAAATCTTGATGTCTCCAATCTCTTGTTTTGTACGTTTTTTCCACGTGTCTTGACATCCAATGTATCCATGCAAAGTTTGGTGAAGATCTGAGTATGTCGTTTTTGACCTTATCTGGAACCTCCCATCTGAAAATTTGAAAATTCTTAAAAAATTCGTCGAAAATCTTGATGTCTCCAATCTTTTGTTTTGTACGTTTTTTCCACGTGTCTTGACATGCAAAGTATCCCTGCAACGTTTGGTGAAGATCTGAGTATGTAGTTTTTGACCTTATCTGGAACCTCCTATCTGAAAATTTGAAAATTCTTCAAAAATTCGTCGAAAATCTTGATGTCTCCAATCTCTTGTTTTGTACGTTTTTTCCACGTGTCTTGACATCCAATGTATTCCTGCAATGTTTGGTGGAGATCTGAGTATGTAGTTTTAGACCTTATCTGGAACCTCCTATCTGAAAATTTGAAAATTCTTCAAAAATTCGTCCAAAATCTTGATGTCTCCAATCTCTTGTTTTGTACGTTTTTTCCACGTGTCTCGACCTCCAATGGATCCCTGCAAAGTTTGGTGAAGATCTGAGTATGTAGTTTTTGACCTTATCTGGAACCTCCCATCTGAAAATTTGAAAATTCCTAAAAAATCCGTCCAAAATCTTGATGACCCCAATCTCTTGTTTTGTACGTTTTTTCCACGTGTCTTGACATCCAATGTATCCCTGCAAAGTTTGGTGAAGATCTGAGTATGTAGTTTTTGACCTTATATTGAACCTCCCATCTGAAAATTTGAAAATTCTTAAAAAATTCGTCCAAAATCTTGATGTCTCCAATCTCTTGTTTTGTACGTTTTTTCCACGTGTCTTGATATCCAATGTATCCCTGCAAAGTTTGGTGAAGATCTGAGTATGTAGTTTTTGACCTTATATGGAACCTCCTATCTGAAAATTTGAAAATTCTTAAAAAATTCGTCCAAAATCTTGATGTCTCCAATCTCTTGTTTTGTACGTTTTTTCCACGTGTCTCGACCTCCAATGGATCCCTGCAAAGTTTGGTGAAGATCTGAGTATGTAGTTTTTGACCTTATCTGGAACCTCCCATCTGAAAATTTGAAAATTCTTAAAAAATTCGACCAAAATCTTGATGTCTCCAATCTTTTGTTTTGTACGTTTTTTCCACGTGTCTTGACACATAATGTATCCCTGCAAAGTTTGGTGAAGATCTGAGTATGTAGTTTTTGACCTTATCTGGAACCTCCTATCTGAAAATTTGAAAATTCTTAAAAAATTCGTCGAAAATCTTGATGTCTCCAATCTTTTGTTTTGTACGTTTTTTCCACGTGTCTTGACATCCAATGTATCCCTGCAAAGTTTGGTGAAGATCTGAGTATGTAGTTTTTGACCTTATATTGAACCTCCTATCTGAAAATTTGAAAATTCTTAAAAAATTCGTCCAAAATCTTGATGTCTCCAATCTCTTGTTTTGTACGTTTTTTCCACGTGTCTCGACCTCCAATGGATCCCTGCAAAGTTTGGTGAAGATCTGAGTATGTCGTTTTTGACCTTATCTGGAACCTCCCATCTGAAAATTTGAAAATTCTTAAAAAATTCGTCGAAAATCTTGATGTCTCCGATCTCTTGTTTTGTACGTTTTTTCCACGTGTCTTGACATGCAAAGTATTCCTGCAAAGTTTGGTGAAGATCTGAGTATGTAGTTTTTGACCTCATCTGGAACCTCCTATCTGAAAATTTGAAAATTCTTAAAAAATTCGTCCAAAATCTTGATGTCTCCAATCTCTTGTTTTGTACGTTTTTTCCACGTGTCTTGACATCCAATGTATCCCTGCAATGTTTGGTGAAGATCTGAGTATGTAGTTTTTGACCTTATCTGGAACCTCCCATCTGAAAATTTGAAAATTCCTAAAAAATCCGTCCAAAATCTTGATGACCCCAATCTCTTGTTTTGTACTTTTTTCCACGTGTCTCGACCTCCAATGTATCCCTGCAAAGTTTGGTGAAGATCTGAGTATGTAGTTTTTGACCTTATATGGAACCTCCTATCTGAAAATTTGAAAATTCTTAAAAAATTCGTCCAAAATCTTGATGTCAACAATCCTATGTTTTGTATGTTTTTTCCACGTGTCTTGACATCCAATGTATCCATGCAAAGTTTGGTGAAGATCTGAGTATGTCGTTTTTGACCTTATCTGGAACCTCCCATCTGAAAATTTGAAAATTCTTAAAAAATTCGTCGAAAATCTTGATGTCTCCGATCTCTTGTTTTGTACGTTTTTTCCACGTGTCTTGACATGCAAAGTATTCCTGCAAAGTTTGGTGAAGATCTGAGTATGTAGTTTTTGACCTCATCTGGAACCTCCTATCGGAAAATTTGAAAATTCTTAAAAAATTCGTCCAAAATTTTGATGTCTCCAATCTCTTGTTTTGTACGTTTTTTCCACGTGTCTTGACATCCAATGTATCCCTGCAATGTTTGGTGAAGATCTGAGTATGTAGTTTTTGACCTTATCTGGAACCTCCCATCTGAAAATTTGAAAATTCCTAAAAAATCCGTCCAAAATCTTGATGACCCCAATCTCTTGTTTTGTACGTTTTTTCCACGTGTCTTGACATCCAATGTATCCCTGCAAAGTTTGGTGAAGATCTGAGTATGTAGTTTTTGACCTTATATTGAACCTCCCATCTGAAAATTTGAAAATTCTTAAAAAATTCGTCCAAAATCTTGATGTCTCCAATCTCTTGTTTTGTACGTTTTTTCCACGTGTCTTGATATCCAATGTATCCCTGCAAAGTTTGGTGAAGATCTGAGTATGTAGTTTTTGACCTTATATGGAACCTCCTATCTGAAAATTTGAAAATTCTTAAAAAATTCGTCCAAAATCTTGATGTCTCCAATCTCTTGTTTTGTACGTTTTTTCCACGTGTCTCGACCTCCAATGGATCCCTGCAAAGTTTGGTGAAGATCTGAGTATGTAGTTTTTGACCTTATCTGGAACCTCCCATCTGAAAATTTGAAAATTCTTAAAAAATTCGACCAAAATCTTGATGTCTCCAATCTTTTGTTTTGTACGTTTTTTCCACGTGTCTTGACACATAATGTATCCCTGCAAAGTTTGGTGAAGATCTGAGTATGTAGTTTTTGACCTTATCTGGAACCTCCTATCTGAAAATTTGAAAATTCTTAAAAAATTCGTCGAAAATCTTGATGTCTCCAATCTTTTGTTTTGTACGTTTTTTCCACGTGTCTTGACATCCAATGTATCCCTGCAAAGTTTGGTGAAGATCTGAGTATGTAGTTTTTGACCTTATATTGAACCTCCTATCTGAAAATTTGAAAATTCTTAAAAAATTCGTCCAAAATCTTGATGTCTCCAATCTCTTGTTTTGTACGTTTTTTCCACGTGTCTCGACCTCCAATGGATCCCTGCAAAGTTTGGTGAAGATCTGAGTATGTCGTTTTTGACCTTATCTGGAACCTCCCATCTGAAAATTTGAAAATTCTTAAAAAATTCGTCGAAAATCTTGATGTCTCCGATCTCTTGTTTTGTACGTTTTTTCCACGTGTCTTGACATGCAAAGTATTCCTGCAAAGTTTGGTGAAGATCTGAGTATGTAGTTTTTGACCTCATCTGGAACCTCCTATCTGAAAATTTGAAAATTCTTCAAAAATTCGTCCAAAATCTTGATGTCTCCAATCTCTTGTTTTGTACGTTTTTTCCACGTGTCTCGACCTCCAATGGATCCCTGCAAAGTTTGGTGAAGATCTGAGTATGTCGTTTTTGACCTTATCTGGAACATCCTTTCTGAAAATTTGAAAATTCTTAAAAAATTCGTCGAAAATCTTGATGTCTCCAATCTCTTGTTTTGTACGTTTTTTCCACGTGTCTTGACATCCAATGTATCCCTGCAAAGTTTGGTGAAGATCTGAGTACGTAGTTTTTGACCTTATATGGAACCTCCTATCTGAAAATTTGAAAATTCTTAAAAAATTCGCCCAAAATCTTGATGTCTCCAATCTCTTGTTTTGTACGTTTTTTCCACGTGTCTCGACCTCCAATGGATCCCTGCAAAGTTTGGTGAAGATCTGAGTATGTCGTTTTTGACCTTATCTGGAACCTCCCATCTGAAAATTTGAAAATTCTTAAAAAATTCGTCGATAATCTTGATGTCTCCGATCTCTTGTTTTGTACGTTTTTTCCACGTGTGTTGACATGCAAAGTATTCCTGCAAAGTTTGGTGAAGATCTGAGTATGTAGTTTTTGACCTCATCTGGAACCTCCTATCTGAAAATTTGAAAATTCTTAAAAAATTCGTCCAAAATCTTGATGTCTCCAATCTCTTGTTTTGTACGTTTTTTCCACGTGTCTTGACATCCAATGTATCCCTGCAATGTTTGGTGAAGATCTGAGTATGTAGTTTTTGACCTTATCTGGAACCTCCCATCTGAAAATTTGAAAATTCCTAAAAAATCCGTCCAAAATCTTGATGACCCCAATCTCTTGTTTTGTACTTTTTTCCACGTGTCTCGACCTCCAATGTATCCCTGCAAAGTTTGGTGAAGATCTGAGTATGTAGTTTTTGACCTTATATGGAACCTCCCATCTGAAAATTTGAAAATTCTTAAAAAATTCGTCCAAAATCTTGATGTCTCCAATCTCTTGTTTTGTACGTTTTTTCCACGTGTCTTGATATCCAATGTATCCCTGCAAAGTTTGGTGAAGATCTGAGTATGTAGTTTTTGACCTTATATGGAACCTCCTATCTGAAAATTTGAAAATTCTTAAAAAATTCGTCCAAAATCTTGATGTCTCCAATCTCTTGTTTTGTACGTTTTTTCCACGTGTCTCGACCTCCAATGGATCCCTGCAAAGTTTGGTGAAGATCTGAGTATGTAGTTTTTGACCTTATCTGGAACCTCCCATCTGAAAATTTGAAAATTCTTAAAAAATTCGACCAAAATCTTGATGTCTCCAATCTTTTGTTTTGTACGTTTTTTCCACGTGTCTTGACACATAATGTATCCCTGCAAAGTTTGGTGAAGATCTGAGTATGTAGTTTTTGACCTTATCTGGAACCTCCTATCTGAAAATTTGAAAATTCTTAAAAAATTCGTCGAAAATCTTGATGTCTCCAATCTTTTGTTTTGTACGTTTTTTCCACGTGTCTTGACATCCAATGTATCCCTGCAAAGTTTGGTGAAGATCTGAGTATGTAGTTTTTGACCTTATATTGAACCTCCTATCTGAAAATTTGAAAATTCTTAAAAAATTCGTCCAAAATCTTGATGTCTCCAATCTCTTGTTTTGTACGTTTTTTCCACGTGTCTCGACCTCCAATGGATCCCTGCAAAGTTTGGTGAAGATCTGAGTATGTCGTTTTTGACCTTATCTGGAACCTCCCATCTGAAAATTTGAAAATTCTTAAAAAATTCGTCGAAAATCTTGATGTCTCCGATCTCTTGTTTTGTACGTTTTTTCCACGTGTCTTGACATGCAAAGTATTCCTGCAAAGTTTGGTGAAGATCTGAGTATGTAGTTTTTGACCTCATCTGGAACCTCCTATCTGAAAATTTGAAAATTCTTAAAAAATTCGTCCAAAATCTTGATGTCTCCAATCTCTTGTTTTGTACGTTTTTTCCACGTGTCTTGACATCCAATGTATCCCTGCAATGTTTGGTGAAGATCTGAGTATGTAGTTTTTGACCTTATCTGGAACCTCCCATCTGAAAATTTGAAAATTCCTAAAAAATCCGTCCAAAATCTTGATGACCCCAATCTCTTGTTTTGTACTTTTTTCCACGTGTCTCGACCTCCAATGTATCCCTGCAAAGTTTGGTGAAGATCTGAGTATGTAGTTTTTGACCTTATATGGAACCTCCTATCTGAAAATTTGAAAATTCTTAAAAAATTCGTCCAAAATCTTGATGTCAACAATCCTATGTTTTGTATGTTTTTTCCACGTGTCTTGACATCCAATGTATCCATGCAAAGTTTGGTGAAGATCTGAGTATGTCGTTTTTGACCTTATCTGGAACCTCCCATCTGAAAATTTGAAAATTCTTAAAAAATTCGTCGAAAATCTTGATGTCTCCGATCTCTTGTTTTGTACGTTTTTTCCACGTGTCTTGACATCCAATGTATCCCTGCAATGTTTGGTGAAGATCTGAGTATGTAGTTTTTGACCTTATCTGGAACCTCCCATCTGAAAATTTGAAAATTCCTAAAAAATCCGTCCAAAATCTTGATGACCCCAATCTCTTGTTTTGTACTTTTTTCCACGTGTCTCGACCTCCAATGTATCCCTGCAAAGTTTGGTGAAGATCTGAGTATGTAGTTTTTGACCTTATATGGAACCTCCTATCTGAAAATTTGAAAATTCTTAAAAAATTCGTCCAAAATCTTGATGTCAACAATCCTATGTTTTGTATGTTTTTTCCACGTGTCTTGACATCCAATGTATCCATGCAAAGTTTGGTGAAGATCTGAGTATGTCGTTTTTGACCTTATCTGGAACCTCCCATCTGAAAATTTGAAAATTCTTAAAAAATTCGTCGAAAATCTTGATGTCTCCGATCTCTTGTTTTGTACGTTTTTTCCACGTGTCTTGACATGCAAAGTATTCCTGCAAAGTTTGGTGAAGATCTGAGTATGTCGTTTTTGACCTTATCTGGAACATCCTTTCTGAAAATTTGAAAATTCTTAAAAAATTCGTCGAAAATCTTGATGTCTCCAATCTCTTGTTTTGTACGTTTTTTCCACGTGTCTTGACATCCAATGTATCCCTGCAAAGTTTGGTGAAGATCTGAGTACGTAGTTTTTGACCTTATATGGAACCTCCTATCTGAAAATTTGAAAATTCTTAAAAAATTCGCCCAAAATCTTGATGTCTCCAATCTCTTGTTTTGTACGTTTTTTCCACGTGTCTCGACCTCCAATGGATCCCTGCAAAGTTTGGTGAAGATCTGAGTATGTCGTTTTTGACCTTATCTGGAACCTCCCATCTGAAAATTTGAAAATTCTTAAAAAATTCGTCGATAATCTTGATGTCTCCGATCTCTTGTTTTGTACGTTTTTTCCACGTGTGTTGACATGCAAAGTATTCCTGCAAAGTTTGGTGAAGATCTGAGTATGTAGTTTTTGACCTCATCTGGAACCTCCTATCTGAAAATTTGAAAATTCTTAAAAAATTCGTCCAAAATCTTGATGTCTCCAATCTCTTGTTTTGTACGTTTTTTCCACGTGTCTTGACATCCAATGTATCCCTGCAATGTTTGGTGAAGATCTGAGTATGTAGTTTTTGACCTTATCTGGAACCTCCCATCTGAAAATTTGAAAATTCCTAAAAAATCCGTCCAAAATCTTGATGACCCCAATCTCTTGTTTTGTACTTTTTTCCACGTGTCTCGACCTCCAATGTATCCCTGCAAAGTTTGGTGAAGATCTGAGTATGTAGTTTTTGACCTTATATGGAACCTCCCATCTGAAAATTTGAAAATTCTTAAAAAATTCGTCCAAAATCTTGATGTCTCCAATCTCTAGTTTTGTACGTTTTTTCCACGTGTCTTGATATCCAATGTATCCCTGCAAAGTTTGGTGAAGATCTGAGTATGTAGTTTTTGACCTTATATGGAACCTTCCTATCTGAAAATTTGAAAATTCTTAAAAAATTCGTCCAAAATCTTGATGTCTCCAATCTCTTGTTTTGTACGTTTTTTCCACGTGTCTCGACCTCCAATGGATCCCTGCAAAGTTTGGTGAAGATCTGAGTATGTAGTTTTTGACCTTATCTGGAACCTCCCATCTGAAAATTTGAAAATTCTTAAAAAATTCGACCAAAATCTTGATGTCTCCAATCTTTTGTTTTGTACGTTTTTTCCACGTGTCTTGACACATAATGTATCCCTGCAAAGTTTGGTGAAGATCTGAGTATGTAGTTTTTGACCTTATCTGGAACCTCCTATCTGAAAATTTGAAAATTCTTAAAAAATTCGTCGAAAATCTTGATGTCTCCAATCTTTTGTTTTGTACGTTTTTTCCACGTGTCTTGACATCCAATGTATCCCTGCAAAGTTTGGTGAAGATCTGAGTATGTAGTTTTTGACCTTATATTGAACCTCCTATCTGAAAATTTGAAAATTCTTAAAAAATTCGTCCAAAATCTTGATGTCTCCAATCTCTTGTTTTGTACGTTTTTTCCACGTGTCTCGACCTCCAATGGATCCCTGCAAAGTTTGGTGAAGATCTGAGTATGTCGTTTTTGACCTTATCTGGAACCTCCCATCTGAAAATTTGAAAATTCTTAAAAAATTCGTCGAAAATCTTGATGTCTCCGATCTCTTGTTTTGTACGTTTTTTCCACGTGTCTTGACATGCAAAGTATTCCTGCAAAGTTTGGTGAAGATCTGAGTATGTAGTTTTTGACCTCATCTGGAACCTCCTATCTGAAAATTTGAAAATTCTTCAAAAATTCGTCCAAAATCTTGATGTCTCCAATCTCTTGTTTTGTACGTTTTTTCCACGTGTCTCGACCTCCAATGGATCCCTGCAAAGTTTGGTGAAGATCTGAGTATGTCGTTTTTGACCTTATCTGGAACATCCTTTCTGAAAATTTGAAAATTCTTAAAAAATTCGTCGAAAATCTTGATGTCTCCAATCTCTTGTTTTGTACGTTTTTTCCACGTGTCTTGACATCCAATGTATCCCTGCAAAGTTTGGTGAAGATCTGAGTACGTAGTTTTTGACCTTATATGGAACCTCCTATCTGAAAATTTGAAAATTCTTAAAAAATTCGCCCAAAATCTTGATGTCTCCAATCTCTTGTTTTGTACGTTTTTTCCACGTGTCTCGACCTCCAATGGATCCCTGCAAAGTTTGGTGAAGATCTGAGTATGTCGTTTTTGACCTTATCTGGAACCTCCCATCTGAAAATTTGAAAATTCTTAAAAAATTCGTCGATAATCTTGATGTCTCCGATCTCTTGTTTTGTACGTTTTTTCCACGTGTGTTGACATGCAAAGTATTCCTGCAAAGTTTGGTGAAGATCTGAGTATGTAGTTTTTGACCTCATCTGGAACCTCCTATCTGAAAATTTGAAAATTCTTAAAAAATTCGTCCAAAATCTTGATGTCTCCAATCTCTTGTTTTGTACGTTTTTTCCACGTGTCTTGACATCCAATGTATCCCTGCAATGTTTGGTGAAGATCTGAGTATGTAGTTTTTGACCTTATCTGGAACCTCCCATCTGAAAATTTGAAAATTCCTAAAAAATCCGTCCAAAATCTTGATGACCCCAATCTCTTGTTTTGTACTTTTTTCCACGTGTCTCGACCTCCAATGTATCCCTGCAAAGTTTGGTGAAGATCTGAGTATGTAGTTTTTGACCTTATATGGAACCTCCCATCTGAAAATTTGAAAATTCTTAAAAAATTCGTCCAAAATCTTGATGTCTCCAATCTCTTGTTTTGTACGTTTTTTCCACGTGTCTTGATATCCAATGTATCCCTGCAAAGTTTGGTGAAGATCTGAGTATGTAGTTTTTGACCTTATATGGAACCTCCTATCTGAAAATTTGAAAATTCTTAAAAAATTCGTCCAAAATCTTGATGTCTCCAATCTCTTGTTTTGTACGTTTTTTCCACGTGTCTCGACCTCCAATGGATCCCTGCAAAGTTTGGTGAAGATCTGAGTATGTAGTTTTTGACCTTATCTGGAACCTCCCATCTGAAAATTTGAAAATTCTTAAAAAATTCGACCAAAATCTTGATGTCTCCAATCTTTTGTTTTGTACGTTTTTTCCACGTGTCTTGACACATAATGTATCCCTGCAAAGTTTGGTGAAGATCTGAGTATGTAGTTTTTGACCTTATCTGGAACCTCCTATCTGAAAATTTGAAAATTCTTAAAAAATTCGTCGAAAATCTTGATGTCTCCAATCTTTTGTTTTGTACGTTTTTTCCACGTGTCTTGACATCCAATGTATCCCTGCAAAGTTTGGTGAAGATCTGAGTATGTAGTTTTTGACCTTATATTGAACCTCCTATCTGAAAATTTGAAAATTCTTAAAAAATTCGTCCAAAATCTTGATGTCTCCAATCTCTTGTTTTGTACGTTTTTTCCACGTGTCTCGACCTCCAATGGATCCCTGCAAAGTTTGGTGAAGATCTGAGTATGTCGTTTTTGACCTTATCTGGAACCTCCCATCTGAAAATTTGAAAATTCTTAAAAAATTCGTCGAAAATCTTGATGTCTCCGATCTCTTGTTTTGTACGTTTTTTCCACGTGTCTTGACATGCAAAGTATTCCTGCAAAGTTTGGTGAAGATCTGAGTATGTAGTTTTTGACCTCATCTGGAACCTCCTATCTGAAAATTTGAAAATTCTTAAAAAATTCGTCCAAAATCTTGATGTCTCCAATCTCTTGTTTTGTACGTTTTTTCCACGTGTCTTGACATCCAATGTATCCCTGCAATGTTTGGTGAAGATCTGAGTATGTAGTTTTTGACCTTATCTGGAACCTCCCATCTGAAAATTTGAAAATTCCTAAAAAATCCGTCCAAAATCTTGATGACCCCAATCTCTTGTTTTGTACTTTTTTCCACGTGTCTCGACCTCCAATGTATCCCTGCAAAGTTTGGTGAAGATCTGAGTATGTAGTTTTTGACCTTATATGGAACCTCCTATCTGAAAATTTGAAAATTCTTAAAAAATTCGTCCAAAATCTTGATGTCAACAATCCTATGTTTTGTATGTTTTTTCCACGTGTCTTGACATCCAATGTATCCATGCAAAGTTTGGTGAAGATCTGAGTATGTCGTTTTTGACCTTATCTGGAACCTCCCATCTGAAAATTTGAAAATTCTTAAAAAATTCGTCGAAAATCTTGATGTCTCCGATCTCTTGTTTTGTACGTTTTTTCCACGTGTCTTGACATCCAATGTATCCCTGCAATGTTTGGTGAAGATCTGAGTATGTAGTTTTTGACCTTATCTGGAACCTCCCATCTGAAAATTTGAAAATTCCTAAAAAATCCGTCCAAAATCTTGATGACCCCAATCTCTTGTTTTGTACTTTTTTCCACGTGTCTCGACCTCCAATGTATCCCTGCAAAGTTTGGTGAAGATCTGAGTATGTAGTTTTTGACCTTATATGGAACCTCCTATCTGAAAATTTGAAAATTCTTAAAAAATTCGTCCAAAATCTTGATGTCAACAATCCTATGTTTTGTATGTTTTTTCCACGTGTCTTGACATCCAATGTATCCATGCAAAGTTTGGTGAAGATCTGAGTATGTCGTTTTTGACCTTATCTGGAACCTCCCATCTGAAAATTTGAAAATTCTTAAAAAATTCGTCGAAAATCTTGATGTCTCCGATCTCTTGTTTTGTACGTTTTTTCCACGTGTCTTGACATGCAAAGTATTCCTGCAAAGTTTGGTGAAGATCTGAGTATGTCGTTTTTGACCTTATCTGGAACATCCTTTCTGAAAATTTGAAAATTCTTAAAAAATTCGTCGAAAATCTTGATGTCTCCAATCTCTTGTTTTGTACGTTTTTTCCACGTGTCTTGACATCCAATGTATCCCTGCAAAGTTTGGTGAAGATCTGAGTATGTAGTTTTTGACCTTATATGGAACCTCCTATCTGAAAATTTGAAAATTCTTAAAAAATTCGCCCAAAATCTTGATGTCTCCAATCTCTTGTTTTGTACGTTTTTTCCACGTGTCTCGACCTCCAATGGATCCCTGCAAAGTTTGGTGAAGATCTGAGTATGTCGTTTTTGACCTTATCTGGAACCTCCCATCTGAAAATTTGAAAATTCTTAAAAAATTCGTCGATAATCTTGATGTCTCCGATCTCTTGTTTTGTACGTTTTTTCCACGTGTGTTGACATGCAAAGTATTCCTGCAAAGTTTGGTGAAGATCTGAGTATGTAGTTTTTGACCTCATCTGGAACCTCCTATCTGAAAATTTGAAAATTCTTAAAAAATTCGTCCAAAATCTTGATGTCTCCAATCTCTTGTTTTGTACGTTTTTTCCACGTGTCTTGACATCCAATGTATCCCTGCAATGTTTGGTGAAGATCTGAGTATGTAGTTTTTGACCTTATCTGGAACCTCCCATCTGAAAATTTGAAAATTCCTAAAAAATCCGTCCAAAATCTTGATGACCCCAATCTCTTGTTTTGTACTTTTTTCCACGTGTCTCGACCTCCAATGTATCCCTGCAAAGTTTGGTGAAGATCTGAGTATGTAGTTTTTGACCTTATATGGAACCTCCCATCTGAAAATTTGAAAATTCTTAAAAAATTCGTCCAAAATCTTGATGTCTCCAATCTCTTGTTTTGTACGTTTTTTCCACGTGTCTTGATATCCAATGTATCCCTGCAAAGTTTGGTGAAGATCTGAGTATGTAGTTTTTGACCTTATATGGAACCTTCCTATCTGAAAATTTGAAAATTCTTAAAAAATTCGTCCAAAATCTTGATGTCTCCAATCTCTTGTTTTGTACGTTTTTTCCACGTGTCTCGACCTCCAATGGATCCCTGCAAAGTTTGGTGAAGATCTGAGTATGTAGTTTTTGACCTTATCTGGAACCTCCCATCTGAAAATTTGAAAATTCTTAAAAAATTCGACCAAAATCTTGATGTCTCCAATCTTTTGTTTTGTACGTTTTTTCCACGTGTCTTGACACATAATGTATCCCTGCAAAGTTTGGTGAAGATCTGAGTATGTAGTTTTTGACCTTATCTGGAACCTCCTATCTGAAAATTTGAAAATTCTTAAAAAATTCGTCGAAAATCTTGATGTCTCCAATCTTTTGTTTTGTACGTTTTTTCCACGTGTCTTGACATCCAATGTATCCCTGCAAAGTTTGGTGAAGATCTGAGTATGTAGTTTTTGACCTTATATTGAACCTCCTATCTGAAAATTTGAAAATTCTTAAAAAATTCGTCCAAAATCTTGATGTCTCCAATCTCTTGTTTTGTACGTTTTTTCCACGTGTCTCGACCTCCAATGGATCCCTGCAAAGTTTGGTGAAGATCTGAGTATGTCGTTTTTGACCTTATCTGGAACCTCCCATCTGAAAATTTGAAAATTCTTAAAAAATTCGTCGAAAATCTTGATGTCTCCGATCTCTTGTTTTGTACGTTTTTTCCACGTGTCTTGACATGCAAAGTATTCCTGCAAAGTTTGGTGAAGATCTGAGTATGTAGTTTTTGACCTCATCTGGAACCTCCTATCTGAAAATTTGAAAATTCTTAAAAAATTCGTCCAAAATCTTGATGTCTCCAATCTCTTGTTTTGTACGTTTTTTCCACGTGTCTTGACATCCAATGTATCCCTGCAATGTTTGGTGAAGATCTGAGTATGTAGTTTTTGACCTTATCTGGAACCTCCCATCTGAAAATTTGAAAATTCCTAAAAAATCCGTCCAAAATCTTGATGACCCCAATCTCTTGTTTTGTACTTTTTTCCACGTGTCTCGACCTCCAATGTATCCCTGCAAAGTTTGGTGAAGATCTGAGTATGTAGTTTTTGACCTTATATGGAACCTCCTATCTGAAAATTTGAAAATTCTTAAAAAATTCGTCCAAAATCTTGATGTCAACAATCCTATGTTTTGTATGTTTTTTCCACGTGTCTTGACATCCAATGTATCCATGCAAAGTTTGGTGAAGATCTGAGTATGTCGTTTTTGACCTTATCTGGAACCTCCCATCTGAAAATTTGAAAATTCTTAAAAAATTCGTCGAAAATCTTGATGTCTCCGATCTCTTGTTTTGTACGTTTTTTCCACGTGTCTTGACATGCAAAGTATTCCTGCAAAGTTTGGTGAAGATCTGAGTATGTAGTTTTTGACCTCATCTGGAACCTCCTATCTGAAAATTTGAAAATTCTTAAAAAATTCGTCCAAAATTTTGATGTCTCCAATCTCTTGTTTTGTACGTTTTTTCCACGTGTCTTGACATCCAATGTATCCCTGCAATGTTTGGTGAAGATCTGAGTATGTAGTTTTTGACCTTATCTGGAACCTCCCATCTGAAAATTTGAAAATTCCTAAAAAATCCGTCCAAAATCTTGATGACCCCAATCTCTTGTTTTGTACGTTTTTTCCACGTGTCTTGACATCCAATGTATCCCTGCAAAGTTTGGTGAAGATCTGAGTATGTAGTTTTTGACCTTATATTGAACCTCCCATCTGAAAATTTGAAAATTCTTAAAAAATTCGTCCAAAATCTTGATGTCTCCAATCTCTTGTTTTGTACGTTTTTTCCACGTGTCTTGATATCCAATGTATCCCTGCAAAGTTTGGTGAAGATCTGAGTATGTAGTTTTTGACCTTATATGGAACCTCCTATCTGAAAATTTGAAAATTCTTAAAAAATTCGTCCAAATCTTGATGTCTCCAATCTCTTGTTTTGTACGTTTTTTCCACGTGTCTCGACCTCCAATGGATCCCTGCAAAGTTTGGTGAAGATCTGAGTATGTAGTTTTTGACCTTATCTGGAACCTCCCATCTGAAAATTTGAAAATTCTTAAAAAATTCGACCAAAATCTTGATGTCTCCAATCTTTTGTTTTGTACGTTTTTTCCACGTGTCTTGACACATAATGTATCCCTGCAAAGTTTGGTGAAGATCTGAGTATGTAGTTTTTGACCTTATCTGGAACCTCCTATCTGAAAATTTGAAAATTCTTAAAAAATTCGTCGAAAATCTTGATGTCTCCAATCTTTTGTTTTGTACGTTTTTTCCACGTGTCTTGACATCCAATGTATCCCTGCAAAGTTTGGTGAAGATCTGAGTATGTAGTTTTTGACCTTATATTGAACCTCCTATCTGAAAATTTGAAAATTCTTAAAAAATTCGTCCAAAATCTTGATGTCTCCAATCTCTTGTTTTGTACGTTTTTTCCACGTGTCTCGACCTCCAATGGATCCCTGCAAAGTTTGGTGAAGATCTGAGTATGTCGTTTTTGACCTTATCTGGAACCTCCCATCTGAAAATTTGAAAATTCTTAAAAAATTCGTCGAAAATCTTGATGTCTCCGATCTCTTGTTTTGTACGTTTTTTCCACGTGTCTTGACATGCAAAGTATTCCTGCAAAGTTTGGTGAAGATCTGAGTATGTAGTTTTTGACCTCATCTGGAACCTCCTATCTGAAAATTTGAAAATTCTTCAAAAATTCGTCCAAAATCTTGATGTCTCCAATCTCTTGTTTTGTACGTTTTTTCCACGTGTCTCGACCTCCAATGGATCCCTGCAAAGTTTGGTGAAGATCTGAGTATGTCGTTTTTGACCTTATCTGGAACATCCTTTCTGAAAATTTGAAAATTCTTAAAAAATTCGTCGAAAATCTTGATGTCTCCAATCTCTTGTTTTGTACGTTTTTTCCACGTGTCTTGACATCCAATGTATCCCTGCAAAGTTTGGTGAAGATCTGAGTACGTAGTTTTTGACCTTATATGGAACCTCCTATCTGAAAATTTGAAAATTCTTAAAAAATTCGTCCAAAATCTTGATGTCTCCAATCTCTTGTTTTGTACGTTTTTTCCACGTGTCTCGACCTCCAATGGATCCCTGCAAAGTTTGGTGAAGATCTGAGTATGTCGTTTTTGACCTTATCTGGAACCTCCCATCTGAAAATTTGAAAATTCTTAAAAAATTCGTCGAAAATCTTGATGTCTCCGATCTCTTGTTTTGTACGTTTTTTCCACGTGTCTTGACATGCAAAGTATTCCTGCAAAGTTTGGTGAAGATCTGAGTATGTAGTTTTTGACCTCATCTGGAACCTCCTATCTGAAAATTTGAAAATTCTTAAAAAATTCGTCCAAAATCTTGATGTCTCCAATCTCTTGTTTTGTACGTTTTTTCCACGTGTCTTGACATCCAATGTATCCCTGCAATGTTTGGTGAAGATCTGAGTATGTAGTTTTTGACCTTATCTGGAACCTCCCATCTGAAAATTTGAAAATTCCTAAAAAATCCGTCCAAAATCTTGATGACCCCAATCTCTTGTTTTGTACTTTTTTCCACGTGTCTCGACCTCCAATGTATCCCTGCAAAGTTTGGTGAAGATCTGAGTATGTAGTTTTTGACCTTATATGGAACCTCCTATCTGAAAATTTGAAAATTCTTAAAAAATTCGTCCAAAATCTTGATGTCAACAATCCTATGTTTTGTATGTTTTTTCCACGTGTCTTGACATCCAATGTATCCATGCAAAGTTTGGTGAAGATCTGAGTATGTCGTTTTTGACCTTATCTGGAACCTCCCATCTGAAAATTTGAAAATTCTTAAAAAATTCGTCGAAAATCTTGATGTCTCCGATCTCTTGTTTTGTACGTTTTTTCCACGTGTCTTGACATGCAAAGTATTCCTGCAAAGTTTGGTGAAGATCTGAGTAGGTAGTTTTTGACCTCATCTGGAACCTCCTATCTGAAAATTTGAAAATTCTTAAAAAATTCGTCCAAAATTTTGATGTCTCCAATCTCTTGTTTTGTACGTTTTTTCCACGTGTCTTGACATCCAATGTATCCCTCCAATGTTTGGTGAAGATCTGAGTATGTAGTTTTTGACCTTATCTGGAACCTCCCATCTGAAAATTTGAAAATTCCTAAAAAATCCGTCCAAAATCTTGATGACCCCAATCTCTTGTTTTGTACGTTTTTTCCACGTGTCTTGACATCCAATGTATCCCTGCAAAGTTTGGTGAAGATCTGAGTATGTAGTTTTTGACCTTATATTGAACCTCCCATCTGAAAATTTGAAAATTCTTAAAAAATTCGTCCAAAATCTTGATGTCTCCAATCTCTTGTTTTGTACGTTTTTTCCACGTGTCTTGATATCCAATGTATCCCTGCAAAGTTTGGTGAAGATCTGAGTATGTAGTTTTTGACCTTATATGGAACCTCCTATCTGAAAATTTGAAAATTCTTAAAAAATTCGTCCAAAATCTTGATGTCTCCAATCTCTTGTTTTGTACGTTTTTTCCACGTGTCTCGACCTCCAATGGATCCCTGCAAAGTTTGGTGAAGATCTGAGTATGTAGTTTTTGACCTTATCTGGAACCTCCCATCTGAAAATTTGAAAATTCTTAAAAAATTCGACCAAAATCTTGATGTCTCCAATCTTTTGTTTTGTACGTTTTTTCCACGTGTCTTGACACATAATGTATCCCTGCAAAGTTTGGTGAAGATCTGAGTATGTAGTTTTTGACCTTATCTGGAACCTCCTATCTGAAAATTTGAAAATTCTTAAAAAATTCGTCGAAAATCTTGATGTCTCCAATCTTTTGTTTTGTACGTTTTTTCCACGTGTCTTGACATCCAATGTATCCCTGCAAAGTTTGGTGAAGATCTGAGTATGTAGTTTTTGACCTTATATGGAACCTCCTATCTGAAAATTTGAAAATTCTTAAAAAATTCGTCCAAAATCTTGATGTCTCCAATCTCTTGTTTTGTACGTTTTTTCCACGTGTCTCGACCTCCAATGGATCCCTGCAAAGTTTGGTGAAGATCTGAGTATGTCGTTTTTGACCTTATCTGGAACCTCCCATCTGAAAATTTGAAAATTCTTAAAAAATTCGTCGAAAATCTTGATGTCTCCGATCTCTTGTTTTGTACGTTTTTTCCACGTGTCTTGACATGCAAAGTATTCCTGCAAAGTTTGGTGAAGATCTGAGTATGTAGTTTTTGACCTCATCTGGAACCTCCTATCTGAAAATTTGAAAATTCTTAAAAAATTCGTCCAAAATCTTGATGTCTCCAATCTCTTGTTTTGTACGTTTTTTCCACGTGTCTTGACATCCAATGTATCCCTGCAATGTTTGGTGAAGATCTGAGTATGTAGTTTTTGACCTTATCTGGAACCTCCCATCTGAAAATTTGAAAATTCCTAAAAAATCCGTCCAAAATCTTGATGACCCCAATCTCTTGTTTTGTACGTTTTTACCACGTGTCTTGACATCCAATGTATCCCTGCAAAGTTTGGTGAAGATCTGAGTATGTAGTTTTTGACCTTATCTGGAACCTCCTATCTGAAAATTTGAAAATTCTTAAAAAATTCGTCCAAAATCTTGATGTCTCCAATCTCTTGTTTTGTACGTTTTTTCCACGTGTCTTGATATCCAATGTATCCCTGCAAAGTTTGGTGAAGATCTGAGTATGTAGTTTTTGACCTTATATGGAACCTCCTATCTGAAAATTTGAAAATTCTTAAAAAATTCGTCCAAAATCTTGATGTCTCCAATCTCTTGTTTTGTACGTTTTTTCCACGTGTCTTGACATCCAATGTATCCCTGCAAAGTTTGGTGAAGATCTGAGTATGTAGTTTTTGACCTTATATTGAACCTCCCATCTGAAAATTTGAAAATTCTTAAAAAATTCGTCCAAAATCTTGATGTCTCCAATCTCTTGTTTTGTACGTTTTTTCCACGTGTCTTGATATCCAATGTATCCCTGCAAAGTTTGGTGAAGATCTGAGTATGTAGTTTTTGACCTTATATGGAACCTCCTATCTGAAAATTTGAAAATTCTTAAAAAATTCGTCCAAAATTTTGATGTCTCCAATCTCTTGTTTTGTACGTTTTTTCCACGTGTCTTGACATCCAATGTATCCCTGCAATGTTTGGTGAAGATCTGAGTATGTAGTTTTTGACCTTATCTGGAACCTCCCATCTGAAAATTTGAAAATTCCTAAAAAATCCGTCCAAAATCTTGATGACCCCAATCTCTTGTTTTGTACGTTTTTTCCACGTGTCTTGACATCCAATGTATCCCTGCAAAGTTTGGTGAAGATCTGAGTATGTAGTTTTTGACCTTATATTGAACCTCCCATCTGAAAATTTGAAAATTCTTAAAAAATTCGTCCAAAATCTTGATGTCTCCAATCTCTTGTTTTGTACGTTTTTTCCACGTGTCTTGATATCCAATGTATCCCTGCAAAGTTTGGTGAAGATCTGAGTATGTAGTTTTTGACCTTATATGGAACCTCCTATCTGAAAATTTGAAAATTCTTAAAAAATTCGTCCAAAATCTTGATGTCTCCAATCTCTTGTTTTGTACGTTTTTTCCACGTGTCTCGACCTCCAATGGATCCCTGCAAAGTTTGGTGAAGATCTGAGTATGTAGTTTTTGACCTTATCTGGAACCTCCCATCTGAAAATTTGAAAATTCTTAAAAAATTCGACCAAAATCTTGATGTCTCCAATCTTTTGTTTTGTACGTTTTTTCCACGTGTCTTGACACATAATGTATCCCTGCAAAGTTTGGTGAAGATCTGAGTATGTAGTTTTTGACCTTATCTGGAACCTCCTATCTGAAAATTTGAAAATTCTTAAAAAATTCGTCGAAAATCTTGATGTCTCCAATCTTTTGTTTTGTACGTTTTTTCCACGTGTCTTGACATCCAATGTATCCCTGCAAAGTTTGGTGAAGATCTGAGTATGTAGTTTTTGACCTTATATGGAACCTCCTATCTGAAAATTTGAAAATTCTTAAAAAATTCGTCCAAAATCTTGATGTCTCCAATCTCTTGTTTTGTACGTTTTTTCCACGTGTCTCGACCTCCAATGGATCCCTGCAAAGTTTGGTGAAGATCTGAGTATGTCGTTTTTGACCTTATCTGGAACCTCCCATCTGAAAATTTGAAAATTCTTAAAAAATTCGTCGAAAATCTTGATGTCTCCGATCTCTTGTTTTGTACGTTTTTTCCACGTGTCTTGACATGCAAAGTATTCCTGCAAAGTTTGGTGAAGATCTGAGTATGTAGTTTTTGACCTCATCTGGAACCTCCTATCTGAAAATTTGAAAATTCTTAAAAAATTCGTCCAAAATCTTGATGTCTCCAATCTCTTGTTTTGTACGTTTTTTCCACGTGTCTTGACATCCAATGTATCCCTGCAATGTTTGGTGAAGATCTGAGTATGTAGTTTTTGACCTTATATTGAACCTCCCATCTGAAAATTTGAAAATTCCTAAAAAATCCGTCCAAAATCTTGATGACCCCAATCTCTTGTTTTGTACTTTTTTTCCACGTGTCTCGACCTCCAATGTATCCCTGCAAAGTTTGGTGAAGATCTGAGTATGTAGTTTTTGACCTTATATGGAACCTCCTATCTGAAAATTTGAAAATTCTTAAAAAATTCGTCCAAAATCTTGATGTCACCAATCCTATGTTTTGTATGTTTTTTCCACGTGTCTTGACATCCAATGTATCCATGCAAAGTTTGGTGAAGATCTGAGTATGTCGTTTTTGACCTTATCTGGAACCTCCCATCTGAAAATTTGAAAATTCTTAAAAAATTCGTCGAAAATCTTGATGTCTCCAATCTCTTGTTTTGTACGTTTTTTCCACGTGTCTCGACCTCCAATGGATCCCTGCAAAGTTTGGTGAAGATCTGAGTATGTCGTTTTTGACCTTATCTGGAACCTCCCATCTGAAAATTTGAAAATTCTTAAAAAATTCGTCGAAAATCTTGATGTCTCCGATCTCTTGTTTTGTACGTTTTTTCCACGTGTCTTGACATGCAAAGTATTCCTGCAAAGTTTGGTGAAGATCTGAGTATGTAGTTTTTGACCTCATCTGGAACCTCCTATCTGAAAATTTGAAAATTCTTAAAAAATTCGTCCAAAATCTTGATGTCTCCAATCTCTTGTTTTGTACGTTTTTTCCACGTGTCTTGACATCCAATGTATCCCTGCAATGTTTGGTGAAGATCTGAGTATGTAGTTTTTGACCTTATCTGGAACCTCCCATCTGAAAATTTGAAAATTCCTAAAAAATCCGTCCAAAATCTTGATGACCCCAATCTCTTGTTTTGTACTTTTTTTCCACGTGTCTCGACCTCCAATGTATCCCTGCAAAGTTTGGTGAAGATCTGAGTATGTAGTTTTTGACCTTATATGGAACCTCCTATCTGAAAATTTGAAAATTCTTAAAAAATTCGTCCAAAATCTTGATGTCACCAATCCTATGTTTTGTATGTTTTTTCCACGTGTCTTGACATCCAATGTATCCATGCAAAGTTTGGTGAAGATCTGAGTATGTCGTTTTTGACCTTATCTGGAACCTCCCATCTGAAAATTTGAAAATTCTTAAAAAATTCGTCGAAAATCTTGATGTCTCCGATCTCTTGTTTTGTACGTTTTTTCCACGTGTCTTGACATGCAAAGTATCCCTGCAACGTTTGGTGAAGATCTGAGTATGTAGTTTTTGACCTTATCTGGAACCTCCTATCTGAAAATTTGAAAATTCTTAAAAAATTCGTCCAAAATCTTGATGTCTCCAATCTCTTGTTTTGTACGTTTTTTCCACGTGTCTTGACATCCAATGTATCCCTGCAATGTTTGGTGAAGATCTGAGTATGTAGTTTTTGACCTTATATGGAGCCTCCTATCTGAAAATTTGAAAATTCTTAAAAAATTCGTCCAAAATCTTGATGTCTCCAATCTCTTGTTTTGTACGTTCTTTCCACGTGTCTTGACATCCAATGTATCCCTGCAATGTTTGGTGAAGATCTGAGTATGTAGTTTTTGACCTTATATGGAACCTCCTATCTGAAAATTTGAAAATTCTTAAAAGAATTTAACAAAATCTTGATGTCCCCAATCCTATGTTTTGTATGTTTTTTCCACGTGTCTTGACATACAATGTATCCCTGCAGAGTTTGGTGAAGATCTGAGTATGTAGTTTTTGACCTTATCTGGAACCTCCCATCTGAAAATTTGAAAATTCCTAAAAAATCCGTCCAAAATCTTGTTGACCCGAATCTCTTGTTTTGTACGTTTCTTCCACGTGTCTTGACATCCAATGTATCCCTGCAAAGTTTGGTGAAGATCTGAGTATGTAGTTTTTGACCTTATCTTTAACCGCATTTCTGAAAATTTGAAAATTTTTAAAAAAATCGTCCAAAATCTTGATGTCTCCAATCTCTTGTTTTGTACGTTTTTTCCACGTGTCTTGACCTCCAATGGATCCCTGCAAAGTTTGGTGAAGATCTGAGTATGTAGTTTTTGACCTTATATGGAACCTCCTATCTGAAAATTTGAAAATTCTTAAAAAATTCGTCCAAAATCTTGATGTCTCCAATCTCTTGTTTTGTACGTTTTTTCCACGTGTCTCGACCTCCAATGGATCCCTGCAAAGTTTGGTGAAGATCTGAGTATGTCGTTTTTGACCTTATCTGGAACCTCCCATCTGAAAATTTGAAAATTCTTAAAAAATTCGTCGAAAATCTTGATGTCTCCGATCTCTTGTTTTGTACGTTTTTTCTACGTGTCTTGACATGCAAAGTATTCCTGCAAAGTTTGGTGAAGATCTGAGTATGTAGTTTTTGACCTCATCTGGAACCTCCTATCTGAAAATTTGAAAATTCTTAAAAAATTCGTCCAAAATCTTGATGTCTCCAATCTCTTGTTTTGTACGTTTTTTCCACGTGTCTTGACATCCAATGTATCCCTGCAATGTTTGGTGAAGATCTGAGTATGTAGTTTTTGACCTTATCTGGAACCTCCTATCTGAAAATTTGAAAATTCTTAAAAAATTCGTCCAAAATCTTGATGTCTCCAATCTCTTGTTTTGTACGTTTTTTCCACGTGTCTTGATATCCAATGTATCCCTGCAAAGTTTGGTGAAGATCTGAGTATGTCGTTTTTGACCTTATCTGGAACATCCTTTCTGAAAATTTGAAAATTGTTAAAAAATTCGTCCAAAATCTTGATGTCTCCAATCTCTTTTTTGTACGTTTTTTCCACGTGTCTTGACATCCAATGGATCCCTGCAAAGTTTGGTGAAGATCTGAGTATGTAGTTTTTGACCTTATCTGGAACCTCCCATCTGAAAATTTGAAAATTCTTAAAAAATTCGACCAAAATCTTGATGTCTCCAATCTTTTGTTTTGTACGTTTTTTCCACGTGTCTTGACACATAATGTATCCATGCAAAGTTTGGTGAAGATCTGAGTATGTAGTTTTTGACCTTATATGGAACCTCCTATCTGAAAATTTGAAAATTCTTAAAAAATTCGTCCAAAATCTTGATGTCTCCAATCTCTTGTTTTGTACGTTTTTTCCACGTGTCTTGACATCCAATGTATCCCTGCAAAGTTTGGTGAAGATCTGAGTATGTAGTTTTTGACCTTATCTGGAACCTCCCATCTGAAAATTTGAAAATTCCTAAAAAATCCGTGCAAAATCTTGATGACCCCAATCTCTTGTTTTGTACGTTTTTTCCACGTGTCTTGACATCCAATGTATTCCTGCAATGTTTGGTGAAGATCTGAGTATGTAGTTTTTGACCTTATATGGAACCTCCTATCTGAAAATTTGAAAATTCTTAAAAAATTCGACCAAAATCTTGATGTTCCGAATCCTATGTTTTGTATGTTTTTTCCACGTGTCTTGACATCCAATGTATCCCTGCAAAGTTTGGTGAAGATCTGAGTATGTAGTTTTTGACCTTATATTGAACCTCCCATCTGAAAATTTGAAAATTCTTAAAAAATTCGTCCAAAATCTTGATGACCCCAATCTCTTGTTTTGTACGTTTTTTCCACGTGTCTTGACATCCAAAGTATCCCTGCAAAGTTTGGTGAAGATCTGAGTATGTAGTTTTTGACCTTATATGGAACCTCCTTTCTGAAAATTTGAGAATTCTTAAAAAATTCGTCCAAAATCTTGATGTCTCCAATCTCTTGTTTTGTACGTTTTTTCCACGTGTCTTGACATCCAATGTATCCATGCAAAGTTTGGTGAAGATCTGAGTATGTCGTTTTTGACCTTATCTGGAACCTCCCATCTGAAAATTTGAAAATTCTTAAAAAATTCGTCGAAAATCTTGATGTCTCCAATCTTTTGTTTTGTACGTTTTTTCCACGTGTCTTGACATGCAAAGTATCCCTGCAACGTTTGGTGAAGATCTGAGTATGTAGTTTTTGACCTTATCTGGAACCTCCTATCTGAAAATTTGAAAATTCTTAAAAAATTCGTCGAAAATCTTGATGTCTCCAATCTCTTGTTTTGTACGTTTTTTCCACGTGTCTTGATATCCAATGTATCCCTGCAAAGTTTGGTGAAGATCTGAGTATGTCGTTTTTGACCTTATCTGGAACATCCTTTCTGAAAATTTGAAAATTGTTAAAAAATTCGTCCAAAATCTTGATGTCTCCAATCTCTTTTTTGTACGTTTTTTCCACGTGTCTTGACATCCAATGTATCCCTGCAAAGTTTGGTGAAGATCTGAGTATGTAGTTTTTGACCTTATCTGGAACCTCCCATCTGAAAATTTGAAAATTCGTAAAAATTCGACCAAAATCTTGATGTCTCCAATCTTTTGTTTTGTACGTTTTTTCCACGTGTCTTGACACATAATGTATCCATGCAAAGTTTGGTGAAGATCTGAGTATGTAGTTTTTGACCTTATATGGAACCTCCTATCTGAAAATTTGAAAATTCTTAAAAAATTCGTCCAAAATCTTGATGTCTCCAATCTCTTGTTTTGTACGTTTTTTCCACGTGTCTTGACATCCAATGTATCCCTGCAAAGTTTGGTGAAGATCTGAGTATGTAGTTTTTGACCTTATCTGGAACCTCCCATCTGAAAATTTGAAAATTCCTAAAAAATCCGTGCAAAATCTTGATGACCCCAATCTCTTGTTTTGCACGTTTTTTCCACGTGTCTTGACATCCAATGTATCCATGCAAAGTTTGGTGAAGATCTGAGTATGTCGTTTTTGACCTTATCTGGAACATCCTTTCTGAAAATTTGAAAATTGTTAAAAAATTCGTCCAAAATCTTGATGTCTCCAATCTCTTTTTTGTACGTTTTTTCCACGTGTCTTGACATCCAATGGATCCCTGCAAAGTTTGGTGAAGATCTGAGTATGTAGTTTTTGACCTTATCTGGAACCTCCCATCTGAAAATTTGAAAATTCTTAAAAAATTCGACCAAAATCTTGATGTCTCCAATCTTTTGTTTTGTACGTTTTTTCCACGTGTCTTGACACATAATGTATCCATGCAAAGTTTGGTGAAGATCTGAGTATGTAGTTTTTGACCTTATATGGAACCTCCTATCTGAAAATTTGAAAATTCTTAAAAAATTCGTCCAAAATCTTGATGTCTCCAATCTCTTGTTTTGTACGTTTTTTCCACGTGTCTTGACATCCAATGTATCCCTGCAAAGTTTGGTGAAGATCTGAGTATGTAGTTTTTGACCTTATCTGGAACCTCCCATCTGAAAATTTGAAAATTCCTAAAAAATCCGTGCAAAATCTTGATGACCCCAATCTCTTGTTTTGTACGTTTTTTCCACGTGTCTTGACATCCAATGTATTCCTGCAATGTTTGGTGAAGATCTGAGTATGTAGTTTTTGACCTTATATGGAACCTCCTATCTGAAAATTTGAAAATTCTTAAAAAATTCGACCAAAATCTTGATGTTCCGAATCCTATGTTTTGTATGTTTTTTCCACGTGTCTTGACATCCAATGTATCCCTGCAAAGTTTGGTGAAGATCTGAGTATGTAGTTTTTGACCTTATATTGAACCTCCCATCTGAAAATTTGAAAATTCTTAAAAAATTCGTCCAAAATCTTGATGACCCCAATCTCTTGTTTTGTACGATTTTTCCACGTGTCTTGACATCCAAAGTATCCCTGCAAAGTTTGGTGAAGATCTGAGTATGTAGTTTTTGACCTTATATGGAACCTCCTTTCTGAAAATTTGAGAATTCTTAAAAAATTCGTCCAAAATCTTGATGTCTCCAATCTCTTGTTTTGTACGTTTTTTCCACGTGTCTTGACATCCAATGTATCCATGCAAAGTTTGGTGAAGATCTGAGTATGTCGTTTTTGACCTTATCTGGAACCTCCCATCTGAAAATTTGAAAATTCTTAAAAAATTCGTCGAAAATCTTGATGTCTCCAATCTTTTGTTTTGTACGTTTTTTCCACGTGTCTTGACATGCAAAGTATCCCTGCAACGTTTGGTGAAGATCTGAGTATGTAGTTTTTGACCTTATCTGGAACCTCCTATCTGAAAATTTGAAAATTCTTAAAAAATTCGTCGAAAATCTTGATGTCTCCAATCTCTTGTTTTGTACGTTTTTTCCACGTGTCTTGATATCCAATGTATCCCTGCAAAGTTTGGTGAAGATCTGAGTATGTCGTTTTTGACCTTATCTGGAACATCCTTTCTGAAAATTTGAAAATTGTTAAAAAATTCGTCCAAAATCTTGATGTCTCCAATCTCTTTTTTGTACGTTTTTTCCACGTGTCTTGACATCCAATGTATCCCTGCAAAGTTTGGCGAAGATCTGAGTATGTAGTTTTTGACCTTATCTGGAACCTCCCATCTGAAAATTTGAAAATTCCTAAAAAATCCGTGCAAAATCTTGATGACCCCAATCTCTTGTTTTGTACGTTTTTTCCACGTGTCTTGACATCCAATGTATTCCTGCAATGTTTGGTGAAGATCTGAGTATGTAGTTTTTGACCTTATATGGAACCTCCTATCTGAAAATTTGAAAATTCTTAAAAAATTCGACCAAAATCTTGATGTTCCGAATCCTATGTTTTGTATGTTTTTTCCACGTGTCTTGACATCCAATGCAAATTTTGGTGAAGATCTGAGTATGTAGTTTTTGACCTTATATTGAACCTCCCATCTGAAAATTTGAAAATTCTTAAAAAATTCGTCCAAAATCTTGATGACCCCAATCTCTTGTTTTGTACGTTTTTTCCACGTGTCTTGACATCCAAAGTATCCCTGCAAAGTTTGGTGAAGATCTGAGTATGTAGTTTTTGACCTTATATTGAACCTCCCATCTGAAAATTTGAAAATTCTTAAAAAATTCGTCCAAAATCTTGATGTCTCCAATCTCTTGTTTTGTACGTTTTTTCCACGTGTCTTGACATCCAATGTATCCATGCAAAGTTTGGTGAAGATCTGAGTATGTCGTTTTTGACCTTATCTGGAACCTCCCATCTGAAAATTTGAAAATTCTTAAAAAATTCGTCGAAAATCTTGATGTCTCCAATCTTTTGTTTTGTACGTTTTTTCCACGTGTCTTGACATGCAAAGTATCCCTGCAACGTTTGGTGAAGATCTGAGTATGTAGTTTTTGACCTTATCTGGAACCTCCTATCTGAAAATTTGAAAATTCTTCAAAAATTCGTCGAAAATCTTGATGTCTCCAATCTCTTGTTTTGTACGTTTTTTCCACGTGTCTTGACATCCAATGTATTCCTGCAATGTTTGGTGGAGATCTGAGTATGTAGTTTTAGACCTTATCTGGAACCTCCTATCTGAAAATTTGAAAATTCTTCAAAAATTCGTCCAAAATCTTGATGTCTCCAATCTCTTGTTTTGTACGTTTTTTCCACGTGTCTCGACCTCCAATGGATCCCTGCAAAGTTTGGTGAAGATCTGAGTATGTCGTTTTTGACCTTGTCTGGAACATCCTTTCTGAAAATTTGAAAATTCTTAAAAAATTCGTCGAAAATCTTGATGTCTCCAATCTCTTGTTTTGTACGTTTTTTCCACGTGTCTTGACATCCAATGTATCCCTGCAAAGTTTGGTGAAGATCTGAGTATGTAGTTTTTGACCTTATATGGAACCTCCTATCTGAAAATTTGAAAATTCTTAAAAAATTCGTCCAAAATCTTGATGTCTCCAATCTCTTGTTTTGTACGTTTTTTCCACGTGTCTCGACCTCCAATGGATTCCTGCAAAGTTTGGTGAAGATCTGAGTATGTCGTTTTTGACCTTATCTGGAACCTCCCATCTGAAAATTTGAAAATTCTTCAAAAATTCGTCGAAAATCTTGATGTCTCCAATCTCTTGTTTTGTACGTTTTTTCCACGTGTCTTGACATCCAATGTATCCCTGCAAAGTTTGGTGAAGATCTGAGTATGTAGTTTTTGACCTTATATGGAACCTCCTATCTGAAAATTTGAAAATTCTTAAAAAATTCGTCCAAAATCTTGATGTCTCCAATCTCTTGTTTTGTACGTTTTTTCCACGTGTCTTGACATGCAAAGTATCCCTGCAACGTTTGGTGAAGATCTGAGTATGTAGTTTTTGACCTTATCTGGAACCTCCTATCTGAAAATTTGAAAATTCTTCAAAAATTCGTCGAAAATCTTGATGTCTCCAATCTCTTGTTTTGTACGTTTTTTCCACGTGTCTTGACATCCAATGTATTCCTGCAATGTTTGGTGGAGATCTGAGTATGTAGTTTTAGACCTTATCTGGAACCTCCTATCTGAAAATTTGAAAATTCTTAAAAAATTCGTCCAAAATCTTGATGTCTCCAATCTCTTGTTTTGTACGTTTTTTCCACGTGTCTCGACCTCCAATGGATTCCTGCAAAGTTTGGTGAAGATCTGAGTATGTCGTTTTTGACCTTATCTGGAACCTCCCATCTGAAAATTTGAAAATTCTTCAAAAATTCGTCGAAAATCTTGATGTCTCCAATCTCTTGTTTTGTACGTTTTTTCCACGTGTCTTGACATCCAATGTATCCCTGCAAAGTTTGGTGAAGATCTGAGTATGTAGTTTTTGACCTTATATGGAACCTCCTATCTGAAAATTTGAAAATTCTTAAAAAATTCGTCCAAAATCTTGATGTCTCCAATCTCTTGTTTTGTACGTTTTTTCCACGTGTCTTGACATGCAAAGTATCCCTGCAACGTTTGGTGAAGATCTGAGTATGTAGTTTTTGACCTTATCTGGAACCTCCTATCTGAAAATTCGAAAATTCTTCAAAAATTCGTCGAAAATCTTGATGTCTCCAATCTCTTGTTTTGTACGTTTTTTCCACGTGTCTTGACATCCAATGTATTCCTGCAATGTTTGGTGGAGATCTGAGTATGTAGTTTTAGACCTTATCTGGAACCTCCTATCTGAAAATTTGAAAATTCTTCAAAAATTCGTCCAAAATCTTGATGTCTCCAATCTCTTGTTTTGTACGTTTTTTCCACGTGTCTCGACCTCCAATGGATCCCTGCAAAGTTTGGTGAAGATCTGAGTATGTCGTTTTTGACCTTGTCTGGAACATCCTTTCTGAAAATTTGAAAATTCTTAAAAAATTCGTCGAAAATCTTGATGTCTCCAATCTCTTGTTTTGTACGTTTTTTCCACGTGTCTTGACATCCAATGTATCCCTGCAAAGTTTGGTGAAGATCTGAGTATGTAGTTTTTGACCTTATATGGAACCTCCTATCTGAAAATTTGAAAATTCTTAAAAAATTCGTCCAAAATCTTGATGTCTCCAATCTCTTGTTTTGTACGTTTTTTCCACGTGTCTCGACCTCCAATGGATTCCTGCAAAGTTTGGTGAAGATCTGAGTATGTCGTTTTTGACCTTATCTGGAACCTCCCATCTGAAAATTTGAAAATTCTTAAAAAATTCGTCGAAAATCTTGATGTCTCCGATCTCTTGTTTTGTACGTTTTTTCCACGTGTCTTGACATGCAAAGTATTCCTGCAAAGTTTGGTGAAGATCTGAGTATGTAGTTTTTGACCTCATCTGGAACCTCCTATCTGAAAATTTGAAAATTCTTAAAAAATTCGTCCAAAATCTTGATGTCTCCAATCTCTTGTTTTGTACGTTTTTTCCACGTGTCTTGACATCCAATGTATCCCTGCAATGTTTGGTGAAGATCTGAGTATGTAGTTTTTGACCTTATCTGGAACCTCCCATCTGAAAATTTGAAAATTCCTAAAAAATCCGTCCAAAATCTTGATGACCCCAATCTCTTGTTTTGTACTTTTTTTCCACGTGTCTCGACCTCCAATGTATCCCTGCAAAGTTTGGTGAAGATCTGAGTATGTAGTTTTTGACCTTATATGGAACCTCCTATCTGAAAATTTGAAAATTCTTAAAAAATTCGTCCAAAATCTTGATGTCAACAATCCTATGTTTTGTATGTTTTTTCCACGTGTCTTGACATCCAATGTATCCATGCAAAGTTTGGTGAAGATCTGAGTATGTCGTTTTTGACCTTATCTGGAACCTCCCATCTGAAAATTTGAAAATTCTTAAAATATTCGTCGAAAATCTTGATGTCTCCGATCTCTTGTTTTGTACGTTTTTTCCACGTGTCTTGACATGCAAAGTATTCCTGCAAAGTTTGGTGAAGATCTGAGTATGTAGTTTTTGACCTTATCTGGAACCTCCCATCTGAAAATTTGAAAATTCCTAAAAAATCCGTCCAAAACTTGATGACCCCAATCTCTTGTTTTGTACGTTTTTTCCACGTGTCTTGACATCCAATGTATCCCTGCAAAGTTTGGTGAAGATCTGAGTATGTAGTTTTTGACCTTATATTGAACCTCCCATCTGAAAATTTGAAAATTCTTAAAAAATTCGTCCAAAATCTTGATGTCTCCAATCTCTTGTTTTGTACGTTTTTTCCACGTGTCTTGATATCCAATGTATCCCTGCAAAGTTTGGTGAAGATCTGAGTATGTAGTTTTTGACCTTATATGGAACCTCCTATCTGAAAATTTGAAAATTCTTAAAAAATTCGTCCAAAATCTTGATGTCTCCAATCTCTTGTTTTGTACGTTTTTTCCACGTGTCTCGACCTCCAATGGATCCCTGCAAAGTTTGGTGAAGATCTGAGTATGTAGTTTTTGACCTTATCTGGAACCTCCCATCTGAAAATTTGAAAATTCTTAAAAAATTCGACCAAAATCTTGATGTCTCCAATCTTTTGTTTTGTACGTTTTTTCCACGTGTCTTGACACATAATGTATCCCTGCAAAGTTTGGTGAAGAACTGAGTATGTAGTTTTTGACCTTATCTGGAACCTCCTATCTGAAAATTTGAAAATTCTTAAAAAATTCGTCGAAAATCTTGATGTCTCCAATCTTTTGTTTTGTACGTTTTTTCCACGTGTCTTGACATCCAATGTATCCCTGCAAAGTTTGGTGAAGATCTGAGTATGTAGTTTTTGACCTTATATGGAACCTCCTATCTGAAAATTTGAAAATTCTTAAAAAATTCGTCCAAAATCTTGATGTCTCCAATCTCTTGTTTTGTACGTTTTTTCCACGTGTCTCGACCTCCAATGGATCCCTGCAAAGTTTGGTGAAGATCTGAGTATGTCGTTTTTGACCTTATCTGGAACCTCCCATCTGAAAATTTGAAAATTCTTAAAAAATTCGTCGAAAATCTTGATGTCTCCGATCTCTTGTTTTGTACGTTTTTTCCACGTGTCTTGACATGCAAAGTATTCCTGCAAAGTTTGGTGAAGATCTGAGTATGTAGTTTTTGACCTCATCTGGAACCTCCTATCTGAAAATTTGAAAATTCTTAAAAAATTCGTCCAAAATCTTGATGTCTCCAATCTCTTGTTTTGTACGTTTTTTCCACGTGTCTTGACATCCAATGTATCCCTGCAATGTTTGGTGAAGATCTGAGTATGTAGTTTTTGACCTTATCTGGAACCTCCCATCTGAAAATTTGAAAATTCCTAAAAAATCCGTCCAAAATCTTGATGACCCCAATCTCTTGTTTTGTACTTTTTTTCCACGTGTCTCGACCTCCAATGTATCCCTGCAATGTTTGGTGAAGATCTGAGTATGTAGTTTTTGACCTTATCTGGAACCTCCCATCTGAAAATTTGAAAATTCCTAAAAAATCCGTCCAAAATCTTGATGACCCCAATCTCTTGTTTTGTACTTTTTTTCCACGTGTCTCGACCTCCAATGTATCCCTGCAAAGTTTGGTGAAGATCTGAGTATGTAGTTTTTGACCTTATATGGAACCTCCTATCTGAAAATTTGAAAATTCTTAAAAAATTCGTCCAAAATCTTGATGTCACCAATCCTATGTTTTGTATGTTTTTTCCACGTGTCTTGACATCCAATGTATCCATGCAAAGTTTGGTGAAGATCTGAGTATGTCGTTTTTGACCTTATCTGGAACCTCCCATCTGAAAATTTGAAAATTCTTAAAAAATTCGTCGAAAATCTTGATGTCTCCGATCTCTTGTTTTGTACGTTTTTTCCACGTGTCTTGACATGCAAAGTATCCCTGCAACGTTTGGTGAAGATCTGAGTATGTAGTTTTTGACCTTATCTGGAACCTCCTATCTGAAAATTTGAAAATTCTTAAAAAATTCGTCCAAAATCTTGATGTCTCCAATCTCTTGTTTTGTACGTTTTTTCCACGTGTCTTGACATCCAATGTATCCCTGCAATGTTTGGTGAAGATCTGAGTATGTAGTTTTTGACCTTATATGGAGCCTCCTATCTGAAAATTTGAAAATTCTTAAAAAATTCGTCCAAAATCTTGATGTCTCCAATCTCTTGTTTTGTACGTTCTTTTGTATGTTTTTTCCACGTGTCTTGACATCCAATGTATCCATGCAAAGTTTGGTGAAGATCTGAGTATGTCGTTTTTGACCTTATCTGGAACCTCCCATCTGAAAATTTGAAAATTCTTAAAAAATTCGTCGAAAATCTTGATGTCTCCGATCTCTTGTTTTGTACGTTTTTTCCACGTGTCTTGACATGCAAAGTATTCCTGCAAAGTTTGGTGAAGATCTGAGTATGTAGTTTTTGACCTCATCTGGAACCTCCTATCTGAAAATTTGAAAATTCTTAAAAAATTCGTCCAAAATTTTGATGTCTCCAATCTCTTGTTTTGTACGTTTTTTCCACGTGTCTTGACATCCAATGTATCCCTGCAATGTTTGGTGAAGATCTGAGTATGTAGTTTTTGACCTTATCTGGAACCTCCCATCTGAAAATTTGAAAATTCCTAAAAAATCCGTCCAAAATCTTGATAACCCCAATCTCTTGTTTTGTACGTTTTTTCCACGTGTCTTGACATCCAATGTATCCCTGCAAAGTTTGGTGAAGATCTGAGTATGTAGTTTTTGACCTTATATTGAACCTCCCATCTGAAAATTTGAAAATTCTTAAAAAATTCGTCCAAAATCTTGATGTCTCCAATCTCTTGTTTTGTACGTTTTTTCCACGTGTCTTGATATCCAATGTATCCCTGCAAAGTTTGGTGAAGATCTGAGTATGTAGTTTTTGACCTTATATGGAACCTCCTATCTGAAAATTTGAAAATTCTTAAAAAATTCGTCCAAAATCTTGATGTCTCCAATCTCTTGTTTTGTACGTTTTTTCCACGTGTCTCGACCTCCAATGGATCCCTGCAAAGTTTGGTGAAGATCTGAGTATGTAGTTTTTGACCTTATCTGGAACCTCCCATCTGAAAATTTGAAAATTCTTAAAAAATTCGACCAAAATCTTGATGTCTCCAATCTTTTGTTTTGTACGTTTTTTCCACGTGTCTTGACACATAATGTATCCCTGCAAAGTTTGGTGAAGATCTGAGTATGTAGTTTTTGACCTTATCTGGAACCTCCTATCTGAAAATTTGAAAATTCTTAAAAAATTCGTCGAAAATCTTGATGTCTCCAATCTTTTGTTTTGTACGTTTTTTCCACGTGTCTTGACATCCAATGTATCCCTGCAAAGTTTGGTGAAGATCTGAGTATGTAGTTTTTGACCTTATATGGAACCTCCTATCTGAAAATTTGAAAATTCTTAAAAAATTCGTCCAAAATCTTGATGTCTCCAATCTCTTGTTTTGTACGTTTTTTCCACGTGTCTCGACCTCCAATGGATCCCTGCAAAGTTTGGTGAAGATCTGAGTATGTCGTTTTTGACCTTATCTGGAACCTCCCATCTGAAAATTTGAAAATTCTTAAAAAATTCGTCGAATATCTTGATGTCTCCGATCTCTTGTTTTGTACGTTTTTTCCACGTGTCTTGACATGCAAAGTATTCCTGCAAAGTTTGGTGAAGATCTGAGTATGTAGTTTTTGACCTCATCTGGAACCTCCTATCTGAAAATTTGAAAATTCTTAAAAAATTCGTCCAAAATCTTGATGTCTCCAATCTCTTGTTTTGTACGTTTTTTCCACGTGTCCTGACATCCAATGTATCCCTGCAATGTTTGGTGAAGATCTGAGTATGTAGTTTTTGACCTTATCTGGAACCTCCCATCTGAAAATTTGAAAATTCCTAAAAAATCCGTCCAAAATCTTGATGACCCCAATCTCTTGTTTTGTACTTTTTTTCCACGTGTCTCGACCTCCAATGTATCCCTGCAAAGTTTGGTGAAGATCTGAGTATGTAGTTTTTGACCTTATATGGAACCTCCTATCTGAAAATTTGAAAATTCTTAAAAAATTCGTCCAAAATCTTGATGTCACCAATCCTATGTTTTGTATGTTTTTTCCACGTGTCTTGACATCCAATGTATCCATGCAAAGTTTGGTGAAGATCTGAGTATGTCGTTTTTGACCTTATCTGGAACCTCCCATCTGAAAATTTGAAAATTCTTAAAAAATTCGTCCAAAATCTTGATGTCTCCAATCTCTTGTTTTGTACGTTTTTTCCACGTGTCTCGACCTCCAATGGATCCCTGCAAAGTTTGGTGAAGATCTGAGTATGTCGTTTTTGACCTTATCTGGAACCTCCCATCTGAAAATTTGAAAATTCTTAAAAAATTCGTCGAAAATATTGATGTCTCCGATCTCTTGTTTTGTACGTTTTTTCCACGTGTCTTGACATGCAAAGTATTCCTGCAAAGTTTGGTGAAGATCTGAGTATGTAGTTTTTGACCTCATCTGGAACCTCCTATCTGAAAATTTGAAAATTCTTAAAAAATTCGTCCAAAATCTTGATGTCTCCAATCTCTTGTTTTGTACGTTTTTTCCACGTGTCTTGACATCCAATGTATCCCTGCAATGTTTGGTGAAGATCTGAGTATGTAGTTTTTGACCTTATCTGGAACCTCCCATCTGAAAATTTGAAAATTCCTAAAAAATCCGTCCAAAATCTTGATGACCCCAATCTCTTGTTTTGTACTTTTTTTCAACGTGTCTCGACCTCCAATGTATCCCTGCAAAGTTTGGTGAAGATCTGAGTATGTAGTTTTTGACCTTATATGGAACCTCCTATCTGAAAATTTGAAAATTCTTAAAAAATTCGTCCAAAATCTTGATGTCACCAATCCTATGTTTTGTATGTTTTTTCCACGTGTCTTGACATCCAATGTATCCATGCAAAGTTTGGTGAAGATCTGAGTATGTCGTTTTTGACCTTATCTGGAACCTCCCATCTGAAAATTTGAAAATTCTTAAAAAATTCGTCGAAAATCTTGATGTCTCCGATCTCTTGTTTTGTACGTTTTTTCCACGTGTCTTGACATGCAAAGTATCCCTGCAACGTTTGGTGAAGATCTGAGTATGTAGTTTTTGACCTTATCTGGAACCTCCTATCTGAAAATTTGAAAATTCTTAAAAAATTCGTCCAAAATCTTGATGTCTCCAATCTCTTGTTTTGTACGTTTTTTCCACGTGTCTTGACATCCAATGTATCCCTGCAATGTTTGGTGAAGATCTGAGTATGTAGTTTTTGACCTTATATGGAGCCTCCTATCTGAAAATTTGAAAATTCTTAAAAAATTCGTCCAAAATCTTGATGTCTCCAATCTCTTGTTTTGTACGTTCTTTCCACGTGTCTTGACATCCAATGTATCCCTGCAATGTTTGGTGAAGATCTGAGTATGTAGTTTTTGACCTTATATGGAACCTCCTATCTGAAAATTTGAAAATTCTTAAAAGAATTTAACAAAATCTTGATGTCCCCAATCCTATGTTTTGTATGTTTTTTCCACGTGTCTTGACATACAATGTATCCCTGCAGAGTTTGGTGAAGATCTGAGTATGTAGTTTTTGACCTTATCTGGAACCTCCTATCTGAAAATTTGAAAATTCCTAAAAAATCCGTCCAAAATCTTGTTGACCCGAATCTCTTGTTTTGTACGTTTTTTCCACGTGTCTTGACATCCAATGTATCCCTGCAAAGTTTGGTGAAGATCTGAGTATGTAGTTTTTGACCTTATCTTGTACCGCATTTCTGAAAATTTGAAAATTTTTAAAAAAATCGTCCAAAATCTTGATGTCTCCAATCTCTTGTTTTGTACGTTTTTTCCACGTGTCTTGACATCCAATGTATCCCTGCAAAGTTTGGTGAAGATCTGAGTATGTAGTTTTTGACCTTATATGGAACCTCCTATCTGAAAATTTGAAAATTCTTAAAAAATTCGTCCAAAATCTTGATGTCTCCAATCTCTTGTTTTGTACGTTTTTTCCACGTGTCTCGACCTCCAATGGATCCCTGCAAAGTTTGGTGAAGATCTGAGTATGTCGTTTTTGACCTTATCTGGAACCTCCCATCTGAAAATTTGAAAATTCTTAAAAAATTCGTCGAAAATCTTGATGTCTCCGATCTCTTGTTTTGTACGTTTTTTCCACGTGTCTTGACATGCAAAGTATTCCTGCAAAGTTTGGTGAAGATCTGAGTATGTAGTTTTTGACCTCATCTGGAACCTCCTATCTGAAAATTTGAAAATTCTTAAAAAATTCGTCCAAAATCTTGATGTCTCCAATCTCTTGTTTTGTACGTTTTTTCCACGTGTCTTGACATCCAATGTATCCCTGCAAAGTTTGGTGAAGATCTGAGTATGTAGTTTTTGACCTTATCTGGAACCTCCTATCTGAAAATTTGAAAATTCTTAAAAAATTCGTCCAAAATCTTGATGTCTCCAATCTCTTGTTTTGTACGTTTTTTCCACGTGTCTTGATATCCAATGTATCCCTGCAAAGTTTGGTGAAGATCTGAGTATGTCGTTTTTGACCTTATCTGGAACATCCTTTCTGAAAATTTGAAAATTGTTAAAAAATTCGTCCAAAATCTTGATGTCTCCAATCTCTTTTTTGTACGTTTTTTCCACGTGTCTTGACATCCAATGGATCCCTGCAAAGTTTGGTGAAGATCTGAGTATGTAGTTTTTGACCTTATCTGGAACCTCCCATCTGAAAATTTGAAAATTCTTAAAAAATTCGACCAAAATCTTGATGTCTCCAATCTTTTGTTTTGTACGTTTTTTCCACGTGTCTTGACACATAATGTATCCATGCAAAGTTTGAAGAAGATCTGAGTATGTAGTTTTTGACCTTATATGGAACCTCCTATCTGAAAATTTGAAAATTCTTAAAAAATTCGTCCAAAATCTTGATGTCTCCAATCTCTTGTTTTGTACGTTTTTTCCACGTGTCTTGACATCCAATGTATCCCTGCAAAGTTTGGTGAAGATCTGAGTATGTAGTTTTTGACCTTATCTGGAACCTCCCATCTGAAAATTTGAAAATTCCTAAAAAATCCGTGCAAAATCTTGATGACCCCAATCTCTTGTTTTGTACGTTTTTTCCACGTGTCTTGACATCCAATGTATTCCTGCAATGTTTGGTGAAGATCTGAGTATGTAGTTTTTGACCTTATATGGAACCTCCTATCTGAAAATTTGAAAATTCTTAAAAAATTCGACCAAAATCTTGATGTTCCGAATCCTATGTTTTGTATGTTTTTCCCACGTGTCTTGACATCCAATGTATCCCTGCAAAGTTTGGTGAAGATCTGAGTATGTAGTTTTTGACCTTATATATTGAACCTCCCATCTGAAAATTTGAAAATTCTTAAAAAATTCGTCCAAAATCTTGATGACCCCAATCTCTTGTTTTGTACGTTTTTTTCCACGTGTCTTGACATCCAAAGTATCCCTGCAAAGTTTGGTGAAGATCTGAGTATGTAGTTTTTGACCTTATATGGAACCTCCTTTCTGAAAATTTGAGAATTCTTAAAAAATTCGTCCAAAATCTTGATGTCTCCAATCTCTTGTTTTGTACGTTTTTTCCACGTGTCTTGACATCCAATGTATCCATGCAAAGTTTGGTGAAGATCTGAGTATGTCGTTTTTGACCTTATCTGGAACCTCCCATCTGAAAATTTGAAAATTCTTAAAAAATTCGTCGAAAATCTTGATGTCTCCAATCTTTTGTTTTGTACGTTTTTTCCACGTGTCTTGACATGCAAAGTATCCCTGCAACGTTTGGTGAAGATCTGAGTATGCAGTTTTTGACCTTATCTGGAACCTCCTATCTGAAAATTTGAAAATTCTTAAAAAATTCGTCGAAAATCTTGATGTCTCCAATCTCTTGTTTTGTACGTTTTTTCCACGTGTCTTGATATCCAATGTATCCCTGCAAAGTTTGGTGAAGATCTGAGTATGTCGTTTTTGACCTTATCTGGAACATCCTTTCTGAAAATTTGAAAATTGTTAAAAAATTCGTCCAAAATCTTGATGTCTCCAATCTCTTTTTTGTACGTTTTTTCCACGTGTCTTGACATCCAATGTATCCCTGCAAAGTTTGGTGAAGATCTGAGTATGTAGTTTTTGACCTTATCTGGAACCTCCCATCTGAAAATTTGAAAATTCTTAAAAAATTCGACCAAAATCTTGATGTCTCCAATCTTTTGTTTTGTACGTTTTTTCCACGTGTCTTGACACATAATGTATCCATGCAAAGTATGGTGAAGATCTGAGTATGTAGTTTTTGACCTTATATGGAACCTCCTATCTGAAAATTTGAAAATTCTTCAAAAATTCGTCCAAAATCTTGATGTCTCCAATCTCTTGTTTTGTACGTTTTTTCCACGTGTCTTGACATCCAATGTATCCCTGCAAAGTTTGGTGAAGATCTGAGTATGTAGTTTTTGACCTTATCTGGAACCTCCTATCTGAAAATTTGAAAATTCCTAAAAAATCCGTGCAAAATCTTGATGACCCCAATCTCTTGTTTTGTACGTTTTTTCCACGTGTCTTGACATCCAATGTATCCATGCAAAGTTTGGTGAAGATCTGAGTATGTCGTTTTTGACCTTATCTGGAACATCCTTTCTGAAAATTTGAAAATTGTTAAAAAATTCGTCCAAAATCTTGATGTCTCCAATCTCTTTTTTGTACGTTTTTTCCACGTGTCTTGACATCCAATGTATCCCTGCAAAGTTTGGTGAAGATCTGAGTATGTAGTTTTTGACCTTATCTGGAACCTCCCATCTGAAAATTTGAAAATTCTTCAAAAATTCGTCCAAAATCTTGATGTCTCCAATCTCTTGTTTTGTACGTTTTTTCCACGTGTCTTGACATCCAATGTATCCCTGCAATGTTTGGTGGAGATCTGAGTATGTAGTTTTTGACCTTATCTGGGACCTCCTATCAGAAAATTTGAAAATTCTTCAAAAATTCGTCCAAAATCTTGATGTCTCCAATCTCTTGTTTTGTACGTTTTTTCCACGTGTCTCGACCTCCAATGTATCCCTGCAAAGTTTGGTGAAGATCTGAGTATGTCGTTTTTGACCTTATCTGGAACATCCTTTCTGAAAATTTGAAAATTCTTAAAAAATTCGTCGAAAATCTTGATGTCTCCAATCTCTTGTTTTGTACGTTTTTTCCACGTGTCTTGACATCCAATGTATCCCTGCAAAGTTTGGTGAAGATCTGAGTATGTAGTTTTTGACCTCATCTGGAACCTCCTATCTGAAAATTTGAAAATTCTTAAAAAATTCGTTTAAAATTTTGATGTCTCCAATCTCTTGTTTTGTACGTTTTTTCCACGTGTCTTGACATCCAATGTATCCCTGCAAAGTTTGGTGAAGATCTGAGTATGTCGTTTTTGACCTTATCTGGAACCTCCCATCTGAAAATTTGAAAATTCTTAAAAAATTCGACCAAAATCTTGATGTCTCCAATCTTTTGTTTTGTACGTTTTTTCCACGTGTCTTGACACATAATGTATCCATGCAACGTTTGGTGAAGATCTGAGTATGTAGTTTTTGACCTTATCTGGAACCTCCTATCTGAAAATTTGAAAATTCTTAAAAAATTCGTCGAAAATCTTGATGTCTCCAATCTCTTGCTTTGTACGTTTTTTCCACGTGTCTTGACATCCAATGTATCCCTGCAATGTTTGGTGGAGATCTGAGTATGTAGTTTTTGACCTTATCTGGAACCTCCTATCTGAAAATTTGAAAATTCTTCAAAAATTCGTCCAAAATCTTGATGTCTCCAGTCTCTTGTTTTGTACGTTTTTTCCACGTGTCTCGACCTCCAATGTATCCCTGCAAAGTTAGTGAAGATCTGAGTATGTCGTTTTTGACCTTATCTGGAACATCCTTTCTGAAAATTTGAAAATTCTTAAAAAATTCGTCGAAAATCTTGATGTCTCCAATCTCTTGTTTTGTACGTTTTTTCCACGTTTCTTGACATCCAATGTATCCCTGCAAAGTTTGGTGAAGATCTGAGTATGTAGTTTTTGACCTTATATGGAACCTCCTTTCTGAAAATTTGAAAATTCTCAAAAAATTCGTCCATAATCTTGATGTCTCCAATCTCTTGTTTTGTACGTTTTTTCCACGTGTCTTGACATCCAATGTATCCCTGCAAAGTTTGGTGAAGATCTGAGTATGTAGTTTTTGACCTTATATGGAACCTCCTATCTGAAAATTTGAAAATTCTTAAAAAATTCGTCCAAAATCTTGATGTCACCAATCCTATGTTTTGTATGTTTTTTCCACGTGTCTTGACATCCAATGTATCCATGCAAAGTTTGGTGAAGATCTGAGTATGTCGTTTTTGACCTTATCTGGAACCTCCCATCTGAAAATTTGAAAATTCTTAAAAAATTCGTCGAAAATCTTGATGTCTCCGATCTCTTGTTTTGTACGTTTTTTCCACGTGTCTTGACATGCAAAGTATTCCTGCAAAGTTTGGTGAAGATCTGAGTATGTAGTTTTTGACCTCATCTGGAACCTCCTATCTGAAAATTTGAAAATTCTTAAAAAATTCGTCCAAAATTTTGATGTCTCCAATCTCTTGTTTTGTACGTTTTTTCCACGTGTCTTGACATCCAATGTATCCCTGCAATGTTTGGTGAAGATCTGAGTATGTAGTTTTTGACCTTATCTGGAACCTCCCATCTGAAAATTTGAAAATTCCTAAAAAATCCGTCCAAAATCTTGATGACCCAAATCTCTTGTTTTGTACGTTTTTTCCACGTGTCTTGACATGCAAAGTATTCCTGCAAAGTTTGGTGAAGATCTGAGTATGTAGTTTTTGACCTCATCTGGAACCTCCTATCTGAAAATTTGAAAATTCTTAAAAAATTCGACCAAAATCTTGATGTCTCCAATCTTTTGTTTTGTACGTTTTTTCCACGTGTCTTGACACATAATGTATCCATGCAAAGTTTGGTGAAGATCTGAGTATGTAGTTTTTGACCTTATATGGAACCTCCTATCTGAAAATTTGAAAATTCTTAAAAAATTCGTCCAAAATCTTGATGTCTCCAATCTCTTGTTTTGTACGTTTTTTCCACGTGTCTTGACATCCAATGTATCCCTGCAAAGTTTGGTGAAGATCTGAGTATGTAGTTTTTGACCTTATCTGGAACCTCCCATCTGAAAATTTGAAAATTCCTAAAAAATCCGTGCAAAATCTTGATGACCCCAATCTCTTGTTTTGTACGTTTTTTCCACGTGTCTTGACATCCAATGTATTCCTGCAATGTTTGGTGAAGATCTGAGTATGTAGTTTTTGACCTTATATGGAACCTCCTATCTGAAAATTTGAAAATTCTTAAAAAATTCGACCAAAATCTTGATGTTCCGAATCCTATGTTTTGTATGTTTTTTCCACGTGTCTTGACATCCAATGTATCCCTGCAAAGTTTGGTGAAGATCTGAGTATGTAGTTTTTGACCTTATATATTGAACCTCCCATCTGAAAATTTGAAAATTCTTAAAAAATTCGTCCAAAATCTTGATGACCCCAATCTCTTGTTTTGTACGTTTTTTCCACGTGTCTTGACATCCAAAGTATCCCTGCAAAGTTTGGTGAAGATCTGAGTATGTAGTTTTTGACCTTATATGGAACCTCCTTTCTGAAAATTTGAGAATTCTTAAAAAATTCGTCCAAAATCTTGATGTCTCCAATCTCTTGTTTTGTACGTTTTTTCCACGTGTCTTGACATCCAATGTATCCATGCAAAGTTTGGTGAAGATCTGAGTATGTCGTTTTTGACCTTATCTGGAACCTCCCATCTGAAAATTTGAAAATTCTTAAAAAATTCGTCGAAAATCTTGATGTCTCCAATCTTTTGTTTTGTACGTTTTTTCCACGTGTCTTGACATGCAAAGTATCCCTGCAACGTTTGGTGAAGATCTGAGTATGTAGTTTTTGACCTTATCTGGAACCTCCTATCTGAAAATTTGAAAATTCTTAAAAAATTCGTCGAAAATCTTGATGTCTCCAATCTCTTGTTTTGTACGTTTTTTCCACGTGTCTTGATATCCAATGTATCCCTGCAAAGTTTGGTGAAGATCTGAGTATGTCGTTTTTGACCTTATCTGGAACATCCTTTCTGAAAATTTGAAAATTGTTAAAAAATTCGTCCAAAATCTTGATGTCTCCAATCTCTTTTTTGTACGTTTTTTCCACGTGTCTTGACATCCAATGTATCCCTGCAAAGTTTGGTGAAGATCTGAGTATGTAGTTTTTGACCTTATCTGGAACCTCCCATCTGAAAATTTGAAAATTCTTAAAAAATTCGACCAAAATCTTGATGTCTCCAATCTTTTGTTTTGTACGTTTTTTCCACGTGTCTTGACACATAATGTATCCATGCAAAGTTTGGTGAAGATCTGAGTATGTAGTTTTTGACCTTATATGGAACCTCCTATCTGAAAATTTGAAAATTCTTCAAAAATTCGTCCAAAATCTTGATGTCTCCAATCTCTTGTTTTGTACGTTTTTTCCACGTGTCTTGACATCCAATGTATCCCTGCAAAGTTTGGTGAAGATCTGAGTATGTAGTTTTTGACCTTATCTGGAACCTCCCATCTGAAAATTTGAAAATTCCTAAAAAATCCGTGCAAAATCTTGATGACCCCAATCTCTTGTTTTGTACGTTTTTTCCACGTGTCTTGACATCCAATGTATCCATGCAAAGTTTGGTGAAGATCTGAGTATGTCGTTTTTGACCTTATCTGGAACATCCTTTCTGAAAATTTGAAAATTGTTAAAAAATTCGTCCAAAATCTTGATGTCTCCAATCTCTTTTTTGTACGTTTTTTCCACGTGTCTTGACATCCAATGTATCCCTGCAAAGTTTGGTGAAGATCTGAGTATGTAGTTTTTGACCTTATCTGGAACCTCCCATCTGAAAATTTGAAAATTCTTCAAAAATTCGTCCAAAATCTTGATGTCTCCAATCTCTTGTTTTGTACGTTTTTTCCACGTGTCTTGACATCCAATGTATCCCTGCAATGTTTGGTGGAGATCTGAGTATGTAGTTTTTGACTTTATCGGGGACCTCCTATCAGAAAATTTGAAAATTCTTCAAAAATTCGTCCAAAATCTTGATGTCTCCAATCTCTTGTTTTGTACGTTTTTTCCACGTGTCTCGACCTCCAATGTATCCCTGCAAAGTTTGGTGAAGATCTGAGTATGTCGTTTTTGACCTTATCTGGAACATCCTTTCTGAAAATTTGAAAATTCTTAAAAAATTCGTCGAAAATCTTGATGTCTCCAATCTCTTGTTTTGTACGTTTTTTCCACGTGTCTTGACATCCAATGTATCCCTGCAAAGTTTGGTGAAGATCTGAGTATGTAGTTTTTGACCTCATCTGGAACCTCCTATCTGAAAATTTGAAAATTCTTAAAAAATTCGTTTAAAATTTTGATGTCTCCAATCTCTTGTTTTGTACGTTTTTTCCACGTGTCTTGACATCCAATGTATCCCTGCAAAGTTTGGTGAAGATCTGAGTATGTCGTTTTTGACCTTATCTGGAACCTCCCATCTGAAAATTTGAAAATTCTTAAAAAATTCGTCGAAAATCTTGATGTCTCCGATCTCTTGTTTTGTACGTTTTTTCCACGTGTCTTGACATCCAATGTATCCATGCAAAGTTTGGTGAAGATCTGAGTATGTCGTTTTTGACCTTATCTGGAACATCCTTTCTGAAAATTTGAAAATTGTTAAAAAATTCGTCCAAAATCTTGATGTCTCCAATCTCTTTTTTGTACGTTTTTTCCACGTGTCTTGACATCCAATGTATCCCTGCAAAGTTTGGTGAAGATCTGAGTATGTAGTTTTTGACCTTATCTGGAACCTCCCATCTGAAAATTTGAAAATTCTTCAAAAATTCGTCCAAAATCTTGATGTCTCCAATCTCTTGTTTTGTACGTTTTTTCCACGTGTCTTGACATCCAATGTATCCCTGCAATGTTTGGTGGAGATCTGAGTATGTAGTTTTTGACCTTATCTGGGACCTCCTATCAGAAAATTTGAAAATTCTTCAAAAATTCGTCCAAAATCTTGATGTCTCCAATCTCTTGTTTTGTACGTTTTTTCCACGTGTCTCGACCTCCAATGTATCCCTGCAAAGTTTGGTGAAGATCTGAGTATGTCGTTTTTGACCTTATCTGGAACATCCTTTCTGAAAATTTGAAAATTCTTAAAAAATTCGTCGAAAATCTTGATGTCTCCAATCTCTTGTTTTGTACGTTTTTTCCACGTGTCTTGACATCCAATGTATCCCTGCAAAGTTTGGTGAAGATCTGAGTATGTAGTTTTTGACCTCATCTGGAACCTCCTATCTGAAAATTTGAAAATTCTTAAAAAATTCGTTTAAAATTTTGATGTCTCCAATCTCTTGTTTTGTACGTTTTTTCCACGTGTCTTGACATCCAATGTATCCCTGCAAAGTTTGGTGAAGATCTGAGTATGTCGTTTTTGACCTTATCTGGAACCTCCCATCTGAAAATTTGAAAATTCTTAAAAAATTCGACCAAAATCTTGATGTCTCCAATCTTTTGTTTTGTACGTTTTTTCCACGTGTCTCGACCTCCAATGTATCCATGCAACGTTTGGTGAAGATCTGAGTATGTAGTTTTTGACCTTATCTGGAACCTCCTATCTGAAAATTTGAAAATTCTTAAAAAATTCGTCGAAAATCTTGATGTCTCCAATCTCTTGCTTTGTACGTTTTTTCCACGTGTCTTGACATCCAATGTATCCCTGCAATGTTTGGTGGAGATCTGAGTATGTAGTTTTTGACCTTATCGGGGACCTCCTATCAGAAAATTTGAAAATTCTTCAAAAATTCGTCCAAAATCTTGATGTCTCCAATCTCTTGTTTTGTACGTTTTTTCCACGTGTCTCGACCTCCAATGTATCCCTGCAAAGTTTGGTGAAGATCTGAGTATGTCGTTTTTGACCTTATCTGGAACATCCTTTCTGAAAATTTGAAAATTCTTAAAAAATTCGTCGAAAATCTTGATGTCTCCAATCTCTTGTTTTGTACGTTTTTTCCACGTGTCTTGACATCCAATGTATCCCTGCAAAGTTTGGTGAAGATCTGAGTATGTAGTTTTTGACCTCATCTGGAACCTCCTATCTGAAAATTTGAAAATTCTTAAAAAATTCGTTTAAAATTTTGATGTCTCCAATCTCTTGTTTTGTACGTTTTTTCCACGTGTCTTGACATCCAATGTATCCCTGCAAAGTTTGGTGAAGATCTGAGTATGTCGTTTTTGACCTTATCTGGAACCTCCCATCTGAAAATTTGAAAATTCTTAAAAAATTCGTCGAAAATCTTGATGTCTCCGATCTCTTGTTTTGTACGTTTTTTCCACGTGTCTTGACATCCAATGTATCCATGCAAAGTTTGGTGAAGATCTGAGTATGTCGTTTTTGACCTTATCTGGAACATCCTTTCTGAAAATTTGAAAATTGTTAAAAAATTCGTCCAAAATCTTGATGTCTCCAATCTCTTTTTTGTACGTTTTTTCCACGTGTCTTGACATCCAATGTATCCCTGCAAAGTTTGGTGAAGATCTGAGTATGTAGTTTTTGACCTTATCTGGAACCTCCCATCTGAAAATTTGAAAATTCTTCAAAAATTCGTCCAAAATCTTGATGTCTCCAATCTCTTGTTTTGTACGTTTTTTCCACGTGTCTTGACATCCAATGTATCCCTGCAATGTTTGGTGGAGATCTGAGTATGTAGTTTTTGACCTTATCTGGGACCTCCTATCAGAAAATTTGAAAATTCTTCAAAAATTCGTCCAAAATCTTGATGTCTCCAATCTCTTGTTTTGTACGTTTTTTCCACGTGTCTCGACCTCCAATGTATCCCTGCAAAGTTTGGTGAAGATCTGAGTATGTCGTTTTTGACCTTATCTGGAACATCCTTTCTGAAAATTTGAAAATTCTTAAAAAATTCGTCGAAAATCTTGATGTCTCCAATCTCTTGTTTTTTACGTTTTTTCCACGTGTCTTGACATCCAATGTATCCCTGCAAAGTTTGGTGAAGATCTGAGTATGTAGTTTTTGACCTCATCTGGAACCTCCTATCTGAAAATTTGAAAATTCTTAAAAAATTCGTTTAAAATTTTGATGTCTCCAATCTCTTGTTTTGTACGTTTTTTCCACGTGTCTTGACATCCAATGTATCCCTGCAAAGTTTGGTGAAGATCTGAGTATGTCGTTTTTGACCTTATCTGGAACCTCCCATCTGAAAATTTGAAAATTCTTAAAAAATTCGACCAAAATCTTGATGTCTCCAATCTTTTGTTTTGTACGTTTTTTCCACGTGTCTTGACACATAATGTATCCATGCAACGTTTGGTGAAGATCTGAGTATGTAGTTTTTGACCTTATCTGGAACCTCCTATCTGAAAATTTGAAAATTCTTAAAAAATTCGTCGAAAATCTTGATGTCTCCAATCTCTTGCTTTGTACGTTTTTTCCACGTGTCTTGACATCCAATGTATCCCTGCAATGTTTGGTGGAGATCTGAGTATGTAGTTTTTGACCTTATCTGGAACCTCCTATCTGAAAATTTGAAAATTCTTCAAAAATTCGTCCAAAATCTTGATGTCTCCAGTCTCTTGTTTTGTACGTTTTTTCCACGTGTCTCGACCTCCAATGTATCCCTGCAAAGTTAGTGAAGATCTGAGTATGTCGTTTTTGACCTTATCTGGAACATCCTTTCTGAAAATTTGAAAATTCTTAAAAAATTCGTCGAAAATCTTGATGTCTCCAATCTCTTGTTTTGTACGTTTTTTCCACGTTTCTTGACATCCAATGTATCCCTGCAAAGTTTGGTGAAGATCTGAGTATGTAGTTTTTGACCTTATATGGAACCTCCTTTCTGAAAATTTGAAAATTCTCAAAAAATTCGTCCATAATCTTGATGTCTCCAATCTCTTGTTTTGTACGTTTTTTCCACGTGTCTTGACATCCAATGTATCCCTGCAAAGTTTGGTGAAGATCTGAGTATGTAGTTTTTGACCTTATATGGAACCTCCTATCTGAAAATTTGAAAATTCTTAAAAAATTCGTCCAAAATCTTGATGTCACCAATCCTATGTTTTGTATGTTTTTTCCACGTGTCTTGACATCCAATGTATCCATGCAAAGTTTGGTGAAGATCTGAGTATGTCGTTTTTGACCTTATCTGGAACCTCCCATCTGAAAATTTGAAAATTCTTAAAAAATTCGTCGAAAATCTTGATGTCTCCGATCTCTTGTTTTGTACGTTTTTTCCACGTGTCTTGACATGCAAAGTATTCCTGCAAAGTTTGGTGAAGATCTGAGTATGTAGTTTTTGACCTCATCTGGAACCTCCTATCTGAAAATTTGAAAATTCTTAAAAAATTCGTCCAAAATTTTGATGTCTCCAATCTCTTGTTTTGTACGTTTTTTCCACGTGTCTTGACATCCAATGTATCCCTGCAATGTTTGGTGAAGATCTGAGTATGTAGTTTTTGACCTTATCTGGAACCTCCCATCTGAAAATTTGAAAATTCCTAAAAAATCCGTCCAAAATCTTGATGACCCAAATCTCTTGTTTTGTACGTTTTTTCCACGTGTCTTGACATGCAAAGTATTCCTGCAAAGTTTGGTGAAGATCTGAGTATGTAGTTTTTGACCTCATCTGGAACCTCCTATCTGAAAATTTGAAAATTCTTAAAAAATTCGACCAAAATCTTGATGTCTCCAATCTTTTGTTTTGTACGTTTTTTCCACGTGTCTTGACACATAATGTATCCATGCAAAGTTTGGTGAAGATCTGAGTATGTAGTTTTTGACCTTATATGGAACCTCCTATCTGAAAATTTGAAAATTCTTAAAAAATTCGTCCAAAATCTTGATGTCTCCAATCTCTTGTTTTGTACGTTTTTTCCACGTGTCTTGACATCCAATGTATCCCTGCAAAGTTTGGTGAAGATCTGAGTATGTAGTTTTTGACCTTATCTGGAACCTCCCATCTGAAAATTTGAAAATTCCTAAAAAATCCGTGCAAAATCTTGATGACCCCAATCTCTTGTTTTGTACGTTTTTTCCACGTGTCTTGACATCCAATGTATTCCTGCAATGTTTGGTGAAGATCTGAGTATGTAGTTTTTGACCTTATATGGAACCTCCTATCTGAAAATTTGAAAATTCTTAAAAAATTCGACCAAAATCTTGATGTTCCGAATCCTATGTTTTGTATGTTTTTTCCACGTGTCTTGACATCCAATGTATCCCTGCAAAGTTTGGTGAAGATCTGAGTATGTAGTTTTTGACCTTATATATTGAACCTCCCATCTGAAAATTTGAAAATTCTTAAAAAATTCGTCCAAAATCTTGATGACCCCAATCTCTTGTTTTGTACGTTTTTTCCACGTGTCTTGACATCCAAAGTATCCCTGCAAAGTTTGGTGAAGATCTGAGTATGTAGTTTTTGACCTTATATGGAACCTCCTTTCTGAAAATTTGAGAATTCTTAAAAAATTCGTCCAAAATCTTGATGTCTCCAATCTCTTGTTTTGTACGTTTTTTCCACGTGTCTTGACATCCAATGTATCCATGCAAAGTTTGGTGAAGATCTGAGTATGTCGTTTTTGACCTTATCTGGAACCTCCCATCTGAAAATTTGAAAATTCTTAAAAAATTCGTCGAAAATCTTGATGTCTCCAATCTTTTGTTTTGTACGTTTTTTCCACGTGTCTTGACATGCAAAGTATCCCTGCAACGTTTGGTGAAGATCTGAGTATGTAGTTTTTGACCTTATCTGGAACCTCCTATCTGAAAATTTGAAAATTCTTAAAAAATTCGTCGAAAATCTTGATGTCTCCAATCTCTTGTTTTGTACGTTTTTTCCACGTGTCTTGATATCCAATGTATCCCTGCAAAGTTTGGTGAAGATCTGAGTATGTCGTTTTTGACCTTATCTGGAACATCCTTTCTGAAAATTTGAAAATTGTTAAAAAATTCGTCCAAAATCTTGATGTCTCCAATCTCTTTTTTGTACGTTTTTTCCACGTGTCTTGACATCCAATGTATCCCTGCAAAGTTTGGTGAAGATCTGAGTATGTAGTTTTTGACCTTATCTGGAACCTCCCATCTGAAAATTTGAAAATTCTTAAAAAATTCGACCAAAATCTTGATGTCTCCAATCTTTTGTTTTGTACGTTTTTTCCACGTGTCTTGACACATAATGTATCCATGCAAAGTTTGGTGAAGATCTGAGTATGTAGTTTTTGACCTTATATGGAACCTCCTATCTGAAAATTTGAAAATTCTTCAAAAATTCGTCCAAAATCTTGATGTCTCCAATCTCTTGTTTTGTACGTTTTTTCCACGTGTCTTGACATCCAATGTATCCCTGCAAAGTTTGGTGAAGATCTGAGTATGTAGTTTTTGACCTTATCTGGAACCTCCCATCTGAAAATTTGAAAATTCCTAAAAAATCCGTGCAAAATCTTGATGACCCCAATCTCTTGTTTTGTACGTTTTTTCCACGTGTCTTGACATCCAATGTATCCATGCAAAGTTTGGTGAAGATCTGAGTATGTCGTTTTTGACCTTATCTGGAACATCCTTTCTGAAAATTTGAAAATTGTTAAAAAATTCGTCCAAAATCTTGATGTCTCCAATCTCTTTTTTGTACGTTTTTTCCACGTGTCTTGACATCCAATGTATCCCTGCAAAGTTTGGTGAAGATCTGAGTATGTAGTTTTTGACCTTATCTGGAACCTCCCATCTGAAAATTTGAAAATTCTTCAAAAATTCGTCCAAAATCTTGATGTCTCCAATCTCTTGTTTTGTACGTTTTTTCCACGTGTCTTGACATCCAATGTATCCCTGCAATGTTTGGTGGAGATCTGAGTATGTAGTTTTTGACCTTATCGGGGACCTCCTATCAGAAAATTTGAAAATTCTTCAAAAATTCGTCCAAAATCTTGATGTCTCCAATCTCTTGTTTTGTACGTTTTTTCCACGTGTCTCGACCTCCAATGTATCCCTGCAAAGTTTGGTGAAGATCTGAGTATGTCGTTTTTGACCTTATCTGGAACATCCTTTCTGAAAATTTGAAAATTCTTAAAAAATTCGTCGAAAATCTTGATGTCTCCAATCTCTTGTTTTGTACGTTTTTTCCACGTGTCTTGACATCCAATGTATCCCTGCAAAGTTTGGTGAAGATCTGAGTATGTAGTTTTTGACCTCATCTGGAACCTCCTATCTGAAAATTTGAAAATTCTTAAAAAATTCGTTTAAAATTTTGATGTCTCCAATCTCTTGTTTTGTACGTTTTTTCCACGTGTCTTGACATCCAATGTATCCCTGCAAAGTTTGGTGAAGATCTGAGTATGTCGTTTTTGACCTTATCTGGAACCTCCCATCTGAAAATTTGAAAATTCTTAAAAAATTCGACCAAAATCTTGATGTCTCCAATCTTTTGTTTTGTACGTTTTTTCCACGTGTCTTGACACATAATGTATCCATGCAACGTTTGGTGAAGATCTGAGTATGTAGTTTTTGACCTTATCTGGAACCTCCTATCTGAAAATTTGAAAATTCTTCAAAAATTCGTCGAAAATCTTGATGTCTCCAATCTCTTGCTTTGTACGTTTTTTCCACGTGTCTTGACATCCAATGTATCCCTGCAATGTTTGGTGGAGATCTGAGTATGTAGTTTTTGACCTTATCTGGAACCTCCTATCTGAAAATTTGAAAATTCTTCAAAAATTCGTCCAAAATCTTGATGTCTCCAGTCTCTTGTTTTGTACGTTTTTTCCACGTGTCTCGACCTCCAATGTATCCCTGCAAAGTTAGTGAAGATCTGAGTATGTCGTTTTTGACCTTATCTGGAACATCCTTTCTGAAAATTTGAAAATTCTTAAAAAATTCGTCGAAAATCTTGATGTCTCCAATCTCTTGTTTTGTACGTTTTTTCCACGTTTCTTGACATCCAATGTATCCCTGCAAAGTTTGGTGAAGATCTGAGTATGTAGTTTTTGACCTTATATGGAACCTCCTTTCTGAAAATTTGAAAATTCTCAAAAAATTCGTCCATAATCTTGATGTCTCCAATCTCTTGTTTTGTACGTTTTTTCCACGTGTCTTGACATCCAATGTATCCCTGCAAAGTTTGGTGAAGATCTGAGTATGTAGTTTTTGACCTTATATGGAACCTCCTATCTGAAAATTTGAAAATTCTTAAAAAATTCGTCCAAAATCTTGATGTCACCAATCCTATGTTTTGTATGTTTTTTCCACGTGTCTTGACATCCAATGTATCCATGCAAAGTTTGGTGAAGATCTGAGTATGTCGTTTTTGACCTTATCTGGAACCTCCCATCTGAAAATTTGAAAATTCTTAAAAAATTCGTCGAAAATCTTGATGTCTCCGATCTCTTGTTTTGTACGTTTTTTCCACGTGTCTTGACATGCAAAGTATTCCTGCAAAGTTTGGTGAAGATCTGAGTATGTAGTTTTTGACCTCATCTGGAACCTCCTATCTGAAAATTTGAAAATTCTTAAAAAATTCGTCCAAAATTTTGATGTCTCCAATCTCTTGTTTTGTACGTTTTTTCCACGTGTCTTGACATCCAATGTATCCCTGCAATGTTTGGTGAAGATCTGAGTATGTAGTTTTTGACCTTATCTGGAACCTCCCATCTGAAAATTTGAAAATTCCTAAAAAATCCGTCCAAAATCTTGATGACCCCAATCTCTTGTTTTGTACGTTTTTTCCACGTGTCTTGACATCCAATGTATCCCTGCAAAGTTTGGTGAAGATCTGAGTATGTAGTTTTTGACCTTATCTGGAACCTCCTATCTGAAAATTTGAAAATTCTTAAAAAATTCGTCCAAAATCTTGATGTCTCCAATCTCTTGTTTTGTACGTTTTTTCCACGTGTCTTGATATCCAATGTATCCCTGCAAAGTTTGGTGAAGATCTGAGTATGTCGTTTTTGACCTTATCTGGAACATCCTTTCTGAAAATATGAAAATTGTTAAAAAATTCGTCCAAAATCTTGATGTCTCCAATCTCTTTTTTGTACGTTTTTTCCACGTGTCTTGACATCCAATGTATCCCTGCAAAGTTTGGTGAAGATCTGAGTATGTAGTTTTTGACCTTATCTGGAACCTCCCATCTGAAAATTTGAAAATTCTTAAAAAATTCGACCAAAGTCTTGATGTCTCCAATCTTTTGTTTTGTACGTTTTTTCCACGTGTCTTGACACATAATGTATCCATGCAAAGTTTGGTGAAGATCTGAGTATGTAGTTTTTGACCTTATATGGAACCTCCTATCTGAAAATTTGAAAATTCTTAAAAAATTCGTCCAAAATCTTGATGTCTCCAATCTCTTGTTTTGTACGTTTTTTCCACGTGTCTTGACATCCAATGTATCCCTGCAAAGTTTGGTGAAGATCTGAGTATGTAGTTTTTGACCTTATCTGGAACCTCCCATCTGAAAATTTGAAAATTCCTAAAAAATCCGTGCAAAATCTTGATGACCCCAATCTCTTGTTTTGTACGTTTTTTCCACGTGTCTTGACATCCAATGTATTCCTGCAATGTTTGGTGAAGATCTGAGTATGTAGTTTTTGACCTTATATGGAACCTCCTATCTGAAAATTTGAAAATTCTTAAAAAATTCGACCAAAATCTTGATGTTCCGAATCCTATGTTTTGTATGTTTTTTCCACGTGTCTTGACATCCAATGTATCCATGCAAAGTTTGGTGAAGATCTGAGTATGTAGTTTTTGACCTTATATTGAACCTCCCATCTGAAAATTTGAAAATTCTTAAAAAATTCGTCCAAAATCTTGATGACCCCAATCTCTTGTTTTGTACGTTTTTTCCACGTGTCTTGACATCCAAAGTATCCCTGCAAAGTTTGGTGAAGATCTGAGTATGTAGTTTTTGACCTTATATGGAACCTCCTTTCTGAAAATTTGAGAATTCTTAAAAAATTCGTCCAAAATCTTGATGTCTCCAATCTCTTGTTTTGTACGTTTTTTCCACGTGTCTTGACATCCAATGTATCCATGCAAAGTTTGGTGAAGATCTGAGTATGTCGTTTTTGACCTTATCTGGAACCTCCCATCTGAAAATTTGAAAATTCTTAAAAAATTCGTCGAAAATCTTGATGTCTCCAATCTCTTGTTTTGTACGTTTTTTCCACGTGTCTTGACATGCAAAGTATCCCTGCAACGTTTGGTGAAGATCTGAGTATGTAGTTTTTGACCTTATCTGGAACCTAATATCTGAAAATTTGAAAATTCTTCAAAAATTCGTCGAAAATCTTGATGTCTCCAATCTCTTGTTTTGTACGTTTTTTCCACGTGTCTTGACATCCAATGTATTCCTGCAATGTTTGGTGGAGATCTGAGTATGTAGTTTTAGACCTTATCTGGAACCTCCTATCTGAAAATTTGAAAATTCTTCAAAAATTCGTCCAAAATCTTGATGTCTCCAATCTCTTGTTTTGTACGTTTTTTCCACGTGTCTCGACCTCCAATGGATCCCTGCAAAGTTTGGTGAAGATCTGAGTATGTCGTTTTTGACCTTATCTGGAACATCCTTTCTGAAAATTTGAAAATTCTTAAAAAATTCGTCCAAAATCTTGATGTCTCCAATCTCTTGTTTTGTACGTTTTTTCCACGTGTCTTGATATCCAATGTATCCCTGCAAAGTTTGGTGAAGATCTGAGTATGTCGTTTTTGACCTTATATGGAACCTCCTATCTGAAAATTTGAAAATTCTTAAAAAATTCGTCCAAAATCTTGATGTCTCCAATCTCTTTTTTGTACGTTTTTTCCACGTGTCTTGACATCCAATGTATCCCTGCAAAGTTTGGTGAAGATCTGAGTATGTAGTTTTTGACCTTATCTGGAACCTCCCATCTGAAAATTTGAAAATTCTTAAAAAATTCGACCAAAATCTTGATGTCTCCAATCTTTTGTTTTGTACGTTTTTTCCACGTGTCTTGACACATAATGTATCCATGCAAAGTTTGGTGAAGATCTGAGTATGTAGTTTTTGACCTTATATGGAACCTCCTATCTGAAAATTTGAAAATTCTTAAAAAATTCGTCCAAAATCTTGATGTCTCCAATCTCTTGTTTTGTACGTTTTTTCCACGTGTCTTGACATCCAATGTATCCCTGCAAAGTTTGGTGAAGATCTGAGTATGTAGTTTTTGACCTTATCTGGAACCTCCCATCTGAAAATTTGAAAATTCCTAAAAAATCCGTGCAAAATCTTGATGACCCCAATCTCTTGTTTTGTACGTTTTTTCCACGTGTCTTGACATCCAATGTATTCCTGCAATGTTTGGTGAAGATCTGAGTATGTAGTTTTTGACTTTATATGGAACCTCCTATCTGAAAATTTGAAAATTCTTAAAAAATTCGACCAAAATCTTGATGTTCCGAATCCTATGTTTTGTATGTTTTTTCCACGTGTCTTGACATCCAATGTATCCATGCAAAGTTTGGTGAAGATCTGAGTATGTAGTTTTTGACCTTATATTGAACCTCCCATCTGAAAATTTGAAAATTCTTAAAAAATTCGTCCAAAATCTTGATGACCCCAATCTCTTGTTTTGTACGTTTTTTCCACGTGTCTTGACATCCAAAGTATCCCTGCAAAGTTTGGTGAAGATCTGAGTATGTAGTTTTGGACCTTATATGGAACCTCCTTTCTGAAAATTTGAGAATTCTTAAAAAATTCGTCCAAAATCTTGATGTCTCCAATCTCTTGTTTTGTACGTTTTTTCCACGTGTCTTGACATCCAATGTATCCATGCAAAGTTTGGTGAAGATCTGAGTATGTCGTTTTTGACCTTATCTGGAACCTCCCATCTGAAAATTTGAAAATTCTTAAAAAATTCGTCGAAAATCTTGATGTCTCCAATCTTTTGTTTTGTACGTTTTTTCCACGTGTCTTGACATGCAAAGTATCCCTGCAACGTTTGGTGAAGATCTGAGTATGTAGTTTTTGACCTTATCTGGAACTTCCTTTCTGAAAATTTGAAAATTCTTAAAAAATTCGTCGAAAATCTTGATGTCTCCAATCTCTTGTTTTGTACGTTTTTTCCACGTGTCTTGATATCCAATGTATCCCTGCAAAGTTTGGTGAAGATCTGAGTATGTCGTTTTTGACCTTATCTGGAACATCCTTTCTGAAAATTTGAAAATTGTTAAAAAATTCGTCCAAAATCTTGATGTCTCCAATCTCTTTTTTGTACGTTTTTTCCACGTGTCTTGACATCCAATGTATCCCTGCAAAGTTTGGTGAAGATCTGAGTATGTAGTTTTTGACCTTATCTGGAACCTCCCATCTGAAAATTTGAAAATTCTTAAAAAATTCGACCAAAATCTTGATGTCTCCAATCTTTTGTTTTGTACGTTTTTTCCACGTGTCTTGACACATAATGTATCCATGCAAAGTTTGGTGAAGATCTGAGTATGTAGTTTTTGACCTTATATGGAACCTCCTATCTGAAAATTTGAAAATTCTTAAAAAATTCGTCCAAAATCTTGATGTCTCCAATCTCTTGTTTTGTACGTTTTTTCCACGTGTCTTGACATCCAATGTATCCCTGCAAAGTTTGGTGAAGATCTGAGTATGTAGTTTTTGACCTTATCTGGAACCTCCCATCTGAAAATTTGAAAATTCCTAAAAAATCCGTGCAAAATCTTGATGACCCCAATCTCTTGTTTTGTACGTTTTTTCCACGTGTCTTGACATCCAATGTATCCATGCAAAGTTTGGTGAAGATCTGAGTATGTCGTTTTTGACCTTATCTGGAACCTCCCATCTGAAAATTTGAAAATTCTTAAAAAATTCGTCGAAAATCTTGATGTCTCCAATCTCTTGTTTTGTACGTTTTTTCCACGTGTCTTGACATGCAAAGTATCCCTGCAACGTTTGGTGAAGATCTGAGTATGTAGTTTTTGACCTTATCTGGAACCTCCTATCTGAAAATTTGAAAATTCTTAAAAAATTCGTCGAAAATCTTGATGTCTCCAATCTCTTGTTTTGTACGTTTTTCCACGTGTCTTGACATCCAATGTATCCCTGCAATGTTTGGTGGAGATCTGAGTATGTAGTTTTTGACCTTATCTGGGACCTCCTATCAGAAAATTTGAAAATTCTTCAAAAATTCGTCCAAAATCTTGATGTCTCCAATCTCTTGTTTTGTACGTTTTTTCCACGTGTCTCGACCTCCAATGTATCCCTGCAAAGTTTGGTGAAGATCTGAGTATGTCGTTTTTGACCTTATCTGGAACATCCTTTCTGAAAATTTGAAAATTCTTAAAAAATTCGTCGAAAATCTTGATGTCTCCAATCTCTTGTTTTGTACGTTTTTTCCACGTGTCTTGACATCCAATGTATCCCTGCAAAGTTTGGTGAAGATCTGAGTATGTAGTTTTTGACCTTATATGGAACCTCCTTTCTGAAAATTTGAAAATTCTCAAAAAATTCGTCCATAATCTTGATGTCTCCAATCTCTTGTTTTGTACGTTTTTTCCACGTGTCTTGATATCCAATGTATCCCTGCAAAGTTTGGTGAAGATCTGAGTATGTAGTTTTTGACCTTATCTGGAACCTCCCATCTGAAAATTTGAAAATTCTTAAAAAATTCGACCAAAATCTTGATGTCTCCAATCTTTTGTTTTGTACGTTTTTTCCACGTGTCTTGACACATAATGTATCCATGCAAAGTTTGGTGAAGATCTGAGTATGTAGTTTTTGACCTTATATGGAACCTCCTATCTGAAAATTTGAAAATTCTTAAAAAATTCGTCCAAAATCTTGATGTCTCCAATCTCTTGTTTTGTACGTTTTTTCCACGTGTCTTGACATCCAATGTATCCCTGCAAAGTTTGGTGAAGATCTGAGTATGTAGTTTTTGACCTTATCTGGAACCTCCCATCTGAAAATTTGAAAATTCCTAAAAAATCCGTGCAAAATCTTGATGACCCCAATCTCTTGTTTTGTACGTTTTTTCCACGTGTCTTGACATCCAATGTATTCCTGCAATGTTTGGTGAAGATCTGAGTATGTAGTTTTTGACCTTATATGGAACCTCCTATCAGAAAATTTGAAAATTCTTAAAAAATTCGACCAAAATCTTGATGTTCCGAATCCTATGTTTTGTATGTTTTTTCCACGTGTCTTGACATCCAATGTATCCATGCAAAGTTTGGTGAAGATCTGAGTATGTAGTTTTTGACCTTATATTGAACCTCCCATCTGAAAATTTGAAAATTCTTAAAAAATTCGTCCAAAATCTTGATGACCCCAATCTCTTGTTTTGTACGTTTTTTCCACGTGTCTTGACATCCAAAGTATCCCTGCAAAGTTTGGTGAAGATCTGAGTATGTAGTTTTTGACCTTATATTGAACCTCCCATCTGAAAATTTGAAAATTCTTAAAAAATTCGTCCAAAATCTTGATGTCTCCAATCTCTTGTTTTGTACGTTTTTTCCACGTGTCTTGACATCCAATGTATCCATGCAAAGTTTGGTGAAGATCTGAGTATGTCGTTTTTGACCTTATCTGGAACCTCCCATCTGAAAATTTGAAAATTCTTAAAAAATTCGTCGAAAATCTTGATGTCTCCAATCTTTTGTTTTGTACGTTTTTTCCACGTGTCTTGACATGCAAAGTATCCCTGCAACGTTTGGTGAAGATCTGAGTATGTAGTTTTTGACCTTATCTGGAACCTCCTATCTGAAAATATGAAAATTCTTCAAAAATTCGTCGAAAATCTTGATGTCTCCAATCTCTTGTTTTGTACGTTTTTTCCACGTGTCTTGACATCCAATGTATTCCTGCAATGTTTGGTGGAGATCTGAGTATGTAGTTTTAGACCTTATCTGGAACCTCCTATCTGAAAATTTGAAAATTCTTCAAAAATTCGTCCAAAATCTTGATGTCTCCAATCTCTTGTTTTGTACGTTTTTTCCACGTGTCTCGACCTCCAATGGATCCCTGCAAAGTTTGGTGAAGATCTGAGTATGTCGTTTTTGACCTTATCTGGAACATCCTTTCTGAAAATTTGAAAATTCTTAAAAAATTCGTCGAAAATCTTGATGTCTCCAATCTCTTGTTTTGTACGTTTTTTCCACGTGTCTTGACATCCAATGTATCCCTGCAAAGTTTGGTGAAATCTGAGTATGTAGTTTTTGACCTTATATGGAACCTCCTATCTGAAAATTTGAAAATTCTTAAAAAATTCGTCCAAAATCTTGATGTCTCCAATCTCTTGTTTTGTACGTTTTTTCCACGTGTCTCGACCTCCAATGGATCCCTGCAAAGTTTGGTGAAGATCTGAGTATGTCGTTTTTGACCTTATCTGGAACCTCCCATCTGAAAATTTGAAAATTCTTAAAAAATTCGTCGAAAATCTTGATGTCTCCGATCTCTTGTTTTGTACGTTTTTTCCACGTGTCTTGACATGCAAAGTATTCCTGCAAAGTTTGGTGAAGATCTGAGTATGTAGTTTTTGACCTCATCTGGAACCTCCTATCTGAAAATTTGAAAATTCTTAAAAAATCCGTGCAAAATCTTGATGACCCCAATCTCTTGTTTTGTACGTTTTTTCCACGTGTCTTGACATCCAATGTATTCCTGCAATGTATGGTGAAGATCTGAGTATGTAGTTTTTGACCTTATATGGAACCTCCTATCTGAAAATTTGAAAATTCTTAAAAAATTCGACCAAAATCTTGATGTTCCGAATCCTATGTTTTGTATGTTTTTTCCACGTGTCTTGACATCCAATGTATCCATGCAAAGTTTGGTGAAGATCTGAGTATGTAGTTTTTGACCTTATATTGAACCTCCCATCTGAAAATTTGAAAATTCTTAAAAAATTCGTCCAAAATCTTGATGACCCCAATCTCTTGTTTTGTACGTTTTTTCCACGTGTCTTGACATCCAAAGTATCCCTGCAAAGTTTGGTGAAGATCTGAGTATGTAGTTTTTGACCTTATATGGAACCTCCTTTCTGAAAATTTGAGAATACTTAAAAAATTCGTCCAAAATCTTGATGTCTCCAATCTCTTGTTTTGTACGTTTTTTCCACGTGTCTTGACATCCAATGTATCCATGCAAAGTTTGGTGAAGATCTGAGTATGTCGTTTTTGACCTTATCTGGAACATCCTTTCTGAAAATTTGAAAATTGTTAAAAAATTCGTCCAAAATCTTGATGTCTCCAATCTCTTTTTTGTACGTTTTTTCCACGTGTCTTGACATCCAATGTATCCCTGCAAAGTTTGGTGAAGATCTGAGTATGTAGTTTTTGACCTTATCTGGAACCTCCCATCTGAAAATTTGAAAATTCTTAAAAAATTCGACCAAAATCTTGATGTCTCCAATCTTTTGTTTTGTACGTTTTTTCCACGTGTCTTGACACATAATGTATCCATGCAAAGTTTGGTGAAGATCTGAGTATGTAGTTTTTGACCTTATATGGAACCTCCTATCTGAAAATTTGAAAATTCTTAAAAAATTCGTCCAAAATCTTGATGTCTCCAATCTCTTGTTTTGTACGTTTTTTCCACGTGTCTTGACATCCAATGTATCCCTGCAAAGTTTGGTGAAGATCTGAGTATGTAGTTTTTGACCTTATCTGGAACCTCCCATCTGAAAATTTGAAAATTCCTAAAAAATCCGTGCAAAATCTTGATGACCCCAATCTCTTGTTTTGTACGTTTTTTCCACGTGTCTTGACATCCAATGTATTCCTGCAATGTTTGGTGAAGATCTGAGTATGTAGTTTTTGACCTTATATGGAACCTCCTATCTGAAAATTTGAAAATTCTTAAAAAATTCGACTAAAATCTTGATGTTCCGAATCCTATGTTTTGTATGTTTTTTCCACGTGTCTTGACATCCAATGTATCCATGCAAAGTTTGGTGAAGATCTGAGTTTGTAGTTTTTGACCTTATATTGAACCTCCCATCTGAAAATTTGAAAATTCTTAAAAAATTCGTCCAAAATCTTGATGACCCCAATCTCTTGTTTTGTACGTTTTTTCCACGTGTCTTGACATCCAAAGTATCCCTGCAAAGTTTGGTGAAGATCTGAGTATGTAGTTTTTGACCTTATATTGAACCTCCCATCTGAAAATTTGAAAATTCTTAAAAAATTCGTCCAAAATCTTGATGTCTCCAATCTCTTGTTTTGTACGTTTTTTCCACGTGTCTTGACATCCAATGTATCCATGCAAAGTTTGGTGAAGATCTGAGTATGTCGTTTTTGACCTTATCTGGAACCTCCCATCTGAAAATTTGAAAATTCTTAAAAAATTCGTCGAAAATCTTGATGTCTCCAATCTTTTGTTTTGTACGTTTTTTCCACGTGTCTTGACATGCAAAGTATCCCTGCAACGTTTGGTGAAGATCTGAGTATGTAGTTTTTGACCTTATCTGGAACCTCCTATCTGAAAATTTGAAAATTCTTCAAAAATTCGTCGAAAATCTTGATGTCTCCAATCTCTTGTTTTGTACGTTTTTTCCACGTGTCTTGACATCCAATGTATTCCTGCAATGTTTGGTGGAGATCTGAGTATGTAGTTTTAGACTTTATCTGGAACCTCCTATCTGAAAATTTGAAAATTCTTCAAAAATTCGTCCAAAATCTTGATGTCTCCAATCTCTTGTTTTGTACGTTTTTTCCACGTGTCTCGACCTCCAATGGATCCCTGCAAAGTTTGGTGAAGATCTGAGTATGTCGTTTTTGAACTTATCTGGAACATCCTTTCTGAAAATTTGAAAATTCTTAAAAAATTCGTCGAAAATCTTGATGTCTCCAATCTCTTGTTTTGTACGTTTTTTCCACGTGTCTTGACATCCAATGTATCCCTGCAAAGTTTGGTGAAGATCTGAGTATGTAGTTTTTGACCTTATCTGGAACCTCCCATCTGAAAATTTGAAAATTCTTAAAAAATTCGACCAAAATCTTGATGTCTCCAATCTTTTGTTTTGTACGTTTTTTCCACGTGTCTTGACACATAATGTATCCATGCAAAGTTTGGTGAAGATCTGAGTATGTAGTTTTTGACCTTATATGGAACCTCCTATCTGAAAATTTGAAAATTCTTAAAAAATTCGTCCAAAATCTTGATGTCTCCAATCTCTTGTTTTGTACGTTTTTTCCACGTGTCTTGACATGCAAAGTATCCCTGCAACGTTTGGTGAAGATCTGAGTATGTAGTTTTTGACCTTATCTGGAACCTCCTATCTGAAAATTTGAAAATTCTTCAAAAATTCGTCGAAAATCTTGATGTCTCCAATCTCTTGTTTTGTACGTTTTTTCCACGTGTCTTGACATCCAATGTATCCCTGCAAAGTTTGGTGAAGATCTGAGTATGTAGTTTTTGACCTTATATGGAACCTCCTATCTGAAAATTTGAAAATTCTTAAAAAATTCGTCCAAAATCTTGATGTCTCCAATCTCTTGTTTTGTACGTTTTTTCCACGTGTCTTGACATCCAAAGTATCCCTGCAAAGTTTGGTGAAGATCTGAGTATGTAGTTTTTGACCTTATATTGAACCTCCCATCTGAAAATTTGAAAATTCTTAAAAAATTCGTCCAAAATCTTGATGTCTCCAATCTCTTGTTTTGTACGTTTTTTCCACGTGTCTTGACATCCAATGTATCCATGCAAAGTTTGGTGAAGATCTGAGTATGTCGTTTTTGACCTTATCTGGAACCTCCCATCTGAAAATTTGAAAATTCTTAAAAAATTCGTCGAAAATCTTGATGTCTCCAATCTTTTGTTTTGTACGTTTTTTCCACGTGTCTTGACATGCAAAGTATCCCTGCAACGTTTGGTGAAGATCTGAGTATGTAGTTTTTGACCTTATCTGGAACCTCCTATCTGAAAATATGAAAATTCTTCAAAAATTCGTCGAAAATCTTGATGTCTCCAATCTCTTGTTTTGTACGTTTTTTCCACGTGTCTTGACATCCAATGTATTCCTGCAATGTTTGGTGGAGATCTGAGTATGTAGTTTTAGACCTTATCTGGAACCTCCTATCTGAAAATTTGAAAATTCTTCAAAAATTCGTCCAAAATCTTGATGTCTCCAATCTCTTGTTTTGTACGTTTTTTCCACGTGTCTCGACCTCCAATGGATCCCTGCAAAGTTTGGTGAAGATCTGAGTATGTCGTTTTTGACCTTATCTGGAACATCCTTTCTGAAAATTTGAAAATTCTTAAAAAATTCGTCGAAAATCTTGATGTCTCCAATCTCTTGTTTTGTACGTTTTTTCCACGTGTCTTGACATCCAATGTATCCCTGCAAAGTTTGGTGAAATCTGAGTATGTAGTTTTTGACCTTATATGGAACCTCCTATCTGAAAATTTGAAAATTCTTAAAAAATTCGTCCAAAATCTTGATGTCTCCAATCTCTTGTTTTGTACGTTTTTTCCACGTGTCTCGACCTCCAATGGATCCCTGCAAAGTTTGGTGAAGATCTGAGTATGTCGTTTTTGACCTTATCTGGAACCTCCCATCTGAAAATTTGAAAATTCTTAAAAAATTCGTCGAAAATCTTGATGTCTCCGATCTCTTGTTTTGTACGTTTTTTCCACGTGTCTTGACATGCAAAGTATTCCTGCAAAGTTTGGTGAAGATCTGAGTATGTAGTTTTTGACCTCATCTGGAACCTCCTATCTGAAAATTTGAAAATTCTTAAAAAATCCGTGCAAAATCTTGATGACCCCAATCTCTTGTTTTGTACGTTTTTTCCACGTGTCTTGACATCCAATGTATTCCTGCAATGTATGGTGAAGATCTGAGTATGTAGTTTTTGACCTTATATGGAACCTCCTATCTGAAAATTTGAAAATTCTTAAAAAATTCGACCAAAATCTTGATGTTCCGAATCCTATGTTTTGTATGTTTTTTCCACGTGTCTTGACATCCAATGTATCCATGCAAAGTTTGGTGAAGATCTGAGTATGTAGTTTTTGACCTTATATTGAACCTCCCATCTGAAAATTTGAAAATTCTTAAAAAATTCGTCCAAAATCTTGATGACCCCAATCTCTTGTTTTGTACGTTTTTTCCACGTGTCTTGACATCCAAAGTATCCCTGCAAAGTTTGGTGAAGATCTGAGTATGTAGTTTTTGACCTTATATGGAACCTCCTTTCTGAAAATTTGAGAATACTTAAAAAATTCGTCCAAAATCTTGATGTCTCCAATCTCTTGTTTTGTACGTTTTTTCCACGTGTCTTGACATCCAATGTATCCATGCAAAGTTTGGTGAAGATCTGAGTATGTCGTTTTTGACCTTATCTGGAACATCCTTTCTGAAAATTTGAAAATTGTTAAAAAATTCGTCCAAAATCTTGATGTCTCCAATCTCTTTTTTGTACGTTTTTTCCACGTGTCTTGACATCCAATGTATCCCTGCAAAGTTTGGTGAAGATCTGAGTATGTAGTTTTTGACCTTATCTGGAACCTCCCATCTGAAAATTTGAAAATTCTTAAAAAATTCGACCAAAATCTTGATGTCTCCAATCTTTTGTTTTGTACGTTTTTTCCACGTGTCTTGACACATAATGTATCCATGCAAAGTTTGGTGAAGATCTGAGTATGTAGTTTTTGACCTTATATGGAACCTCCTATCTGAAAATTTGAAAATTCTTAAAAAATTCGTCCAAAATCTTGATGTCTCCAATCTCTTGTTTTGTACGTTTTTTCCACGTGTCTTGACATCCAATGTATCCCTGCAAAGTTTGGTGAAGATCTGAGTATGTAGTTTTTGACCTTATCTGGAACCTCCCATCTGAAAATTTGAAAATTCCTAAAAAATCCGTGCAAAATCTTGATGACCCCAATCTCTTGTTTTGTACGTTTTTTCCACGTGTCTTGACATCCAATGTATTCCTGCAATGTTTGGTGAAGATCTGAGTATGTAGTTTTTGACCTTATATGGAACCTCCTATCTGAAAATTTGAAAATTCTTAAAAAATTCGACTAAAATCTTGATGTTCCGAATCCTATGTTTTGTATGTTTTTTCCACGTGTCTTGACATCCAATGTATCCATGCAAAGTTTGGTGAAGATCTGAGTTTGTAGTTTTTGACCTTATATTGAACCTCCCATCTGAAAATTTGAAAATTCTTAAAAAATTCGTCCAAAATCTTGATGACCCCAATCTCTTGTTTTGTACGTTTTTTCCACGTGTCTTGACATCCAAAGTATCCCTGCAAAGTTTGGTGAAGATCTGAGTATGTAGTTTTTGACCTTATATTGAACCTCCCATCTGAAAATTTGAAAATTCTTAAAAAATTCGTCCAAAATCTTGATGTCTCCAATCTCTTGTTTTGTACGTTTTTTCCACGTGTCTTGACATCCAATGTATCCATGCAAAGTTTGGTGAAGATCTGAGTATGTCGTTTTTGACCTTATCTGGAACCTCCCATCTGAAAATTTGAAAATTCTTAAAAAATTCGTCGAAAATCTTGATGTCTCCAATCTTTTGTTTTGTACGTTTTTTCCACGTGTCTTGACATGCAAAGTATCCCTGCAACGTTTGGTGAAGATCTGAGTATGTAGTTTTTGACCTTATCTGGAACCTCCTATCTGAAAATTTGAAAATTCTTCAAAAATTCGTCGAAAATCTTGATGTCTCCAATCTCTTGTTTTGTACGTTTTTTCCACGTGTCTTGACATCCAATGTATTCCTGCAATGTTTGGTGGAGATCTGAGTATGTAGTTTTAGACTTTATCTGGAACCTCCTATCTGAAAATTTGAAAATTCTTCAAAAATTCGTCCAAAATCTTGATGTCTCCAATCTCTTGTTTTGTACGTTTTTTCCACGTGTCTCGACCTCCAATGGATCCCTGCAAAGTTTGGTGAAGATCTGAGTATGTCGTTTTTGAACTTATCTGGAACATCCTTTCTGAAAATTTGAAAATTCTTAAAAAATTCGTCGAAAATCTTGATGTCTCCAATCTCTTGTTTTGTACGTTTTTTCCACGTGTCTTGACATCCAATGTATCCCTGCAAAGTTTGGTGAAGATCTGAGTATGTAGTTTTTGACCTTATCTGGAACCTCCCATCTGAAAATTTGAAAATTCTTAAAAAATTCGACCAAAATCTTGATGTCTCCAATCTTTTGTTTTGTACGTTTTTTCCACGTGTCTTGACACATAATGTATCCATGCAAAGTTTGGTGAAGATCTGAGTATGTAGTTTTTGACCTTATATGGAACCTCCTATCTGAAAATTTGAAAATTCTTAAAAAATTCGTCCAAAATCTTGATGTCTCCAATCTCTTGTTTTGTACGTTTTTTCCACGTGTCTTGACATGCAAAGTATCCCTGCAACGTTTGGTGAAGATCTGAGTATGTAGTTTTTGACCTTATCTGGAACCTCCTATCTGAAAATTTGAAAATTCTTCAAAAATTCGTCGAAAATCTTGATGTCTCCAATCTCTTGTTTTGTACGTTTTTTCCACGTGTCTTGACATCCAATGTATCCCTGCAAAGTTTGGTGAAGATCTGAGTATGTAGTTTTTGACCTTATATGGAACCTCCTATCTGAAAATTTGAAAATTCTTAAAAAATTCGTCCAAAATCTTGATGTCTCCAATCTCTTGTTTTGTACGTTTTTTCCACGTGTCTTGACATCCAATGTATCCCTGCAAAGTTTGGTGAAGATCTGAGTATGTAGTTTTTGACCTTATCTGGAACCTCCCATCTGAAAATTTGAAAATTCCTAAAAAATCCGTGCAAAATCTTGATGACCCCAATCTCTTGTTTTGTACGTTTTTTCCACGTGTCTTGACATCCAATGTATCCATGCAAAGTTTGGTGAAGATCTGAGTATGTCGTTTTTGACCTTATCTGGAACCTCCCATCTGAAAATTTGAAAATTCTTAAAAAATTCGTCGAAAATCTTGATGTCTCCAATCTCTTGTTTTGTACGTTTTTTCCACGTGTCTTGACATGCAAAGTATCCCTGCAACGTTTGGTGAAGATCTGAGTATGTAGTTTTTGACCTTATCTGGAACCTCCTTTCTGAAAATTTGAAAATTCTTCAAAAATTCGTCGAAAATCTTGATGTCTCCAATCTCTTGTTTTGTACGTTTTTCCACGTGTCTTGACATCCAATGTATCCCTGCAATGTTTGGTGGAGATCTGAGTATGTAGTTTTTGACCTTATCTGGGACCTCCTATCAGAAAATTTGAAAATTCTTCAAAAATTCGTCCAAAATCTTGATGTCTCCAATCTCTTGTTTTGTACGTTTTTTCCACGTGTCTCGACCTCCAATGTATCCCTGCAAAGTTTGGTGAAGATCTGAGTATGTCGTTTTTGACCTTATCTGGAACATCCTTTCTGAAAATTTGAAAATTCTTAAAAAATTCGTCGAAAATCTTGATGTCTCCAATCTCTTGTTTTGTACGTTTTTTCCACGTGTCTTGACATCCAATGTATCCCTGCAAAGTTTGGTGAAGATCTGAGTATGTAGTTTTTGACCTTATATGGAACCTCCTTTCTGAAAATTTGAAAATTCTCAAAAAATTCGTCCATAATCTTGATGTCTCCAATCTCTTGTTTTGTACGTTTTTTCCACGTGTCTTGATATCCAATGTATCCCTGCAAAGTTTGGTGAAGATCTGAGTATGTAGTTTTTGACCTCATCTGGAACCTCCTATCTGAAAATTTGAAAATTCTTAAAAAATTCGTCCAAAATCTTGATGTCTCCAATCTCTTGTTTTGTACGTTTTTTCCACGTGTCTTGACATCCAATGTATCCCTGCAAAGTTTGGTGAAGATCTGAGTATGTAGTTTTTGACCTTATCTGGAACCTCCCATCTGAAAATTTGAAAATTCCTAAAAAATCCGTGCAAAATCTTGATGACCCCAATCTCTTGTTTTGTACGTTTTTTCCACGTGTCTTGACATCCAATGTATTCCTGCAATGTTTGGTGAAGAGCTGAGTATGTAGTTTTTGACCTTATATGGAACCTCCTATCTGAAAATTTGAAAATTCTTAAAAAATTCGACCAAAATCTTGATGTTCCGAATCCTATGTTTTGTATGTTTTTTCCACGTGTCTTGACATCCAATGTATCCATGCAAAGTTTGGTGAAGATCTGAGTATGTAGTTTTTGACCTTATATTGAACCTCCCATCTGAAAATTTGAAAATTCTTAAAAAATTCGTCCAAAATCTTGATGACCCCAATCTCTTGTTTTGTACGTTTTTTCCACGTGTCTTGACATCCAAAGTATCCCTGCAAAGTTTGGTGAAGATCTGAGTATGTAGTTTTTGACCTTATATTGAACCTCCCATCTGAAAATTTGAAAATTCTTAAAAAATTCGTCCAAAATCTTGATGTCTCCAATCTCTTGTTTTGTACGTTTTTTCCACGTGTCTTGACATCCAATGTATCCATGCAAAGTTTGGTGAAGATCTGAGTATGTCGTTTTTGACCTTATCTGGAACCTCCCATCTGAAAATTTGAAAATTCTTAAAAAATTCGTCGAAAATCTTGATGTCTCCAATCTTTTGTTTTGTACGTTTTTTCCACGTGTCTTGACATGCAAAGTATCCCTGCAACGTTTGGTGAAGATCTGAGTATGTAGTTTTTGACCTTATCTGGAACCTCCTATCTGAAAATTTGAAAATTCTTCAAAAATTCGTCGAAAATCTTGATGTCTCCAATCTCTTGTTTTGTACGTTTTTTCCACGTGTCTTGACATCCAATGTATTCCTGCAATGTTTGGTGGAGATCTGAGTATGTAGTTTTAGACCTTATCTGGAACCTCCTATCTGAAAATTTGAAAATTCTTCAAAAATTCGTCCAAAATCTTGATGTCTCCAATCTCTTGTTTTGTACGTTTTTTCCACGTGTCTCGACCTCCAATGGATCCCTGCAAAGTTTGGTGAAGATCTGAGTATGTCGTTTTTGACCTTATCTGGAACATCCTTTCTGAAAATTTGAAAATTCTTAAAAAATTCGTCGAAAATCTTGATGTCTCCAATCTCTTGTTTTGTACGTTTTTTCCACGTGTCTTGACATCCAATGTATCCCTGCAAAGTTTGGTGAAATCTGAGTATGTAGTTTTTGACCTTATATGGAACCTCCTATCTGAAAATTTGAAAATTCTTAAAAAATTCGTCCAAAATCTTGATGTCTCCAATCTCTTGTTTTGTACGTTTTTTCCACGTGTCTCGACCTCCAATGGATCCCTGCAAAGTTTGGTGAAGATCTGAGTATGTCGTTTTTGACCTTATCTGGAACCTCCCATCTGAAAATTTGAAAATTCTTAAAAAATTCGTCAAAAATCTTGATGTCTCCGATCTCTTGTTTTGTACGTTTTTTCCACGTGTCTTGACATGCAAAGTATTCCTGCAAAGTTTGGTGAAGATCTGAGTATGTAGTTTTTGACCTCATCTGGAACCTCCTATCTGAAAATTTGAAAATTCTTAAAAAATCCGTGCAAAATCTTGATGACCCCAATCTCTTGTTTTGTACGTTTTTTCCACGTGTCTTGACATCCAATGTATTCCTGCAATGTATGGTGAAGATCTGAGTATGTAGTTTTTGACCTTATATGGAACCTCCTATCTGAAAATTTGAAAATTCTTAAAAAATTCGACCAAAATCTTGATGTTCCGAATCCTATGTTTTGTATGTTTTTTCCACGTGTCTTGACATCCAATGTATCCATGCAAAGTTTGGTGAAGATCTGAGTATGTAGTTTTTGACCTTATATTGAACCTCCCATCTGAAAATTTGAAAATTCTTAAAAAATTCGTCCAAAATCTTGATGACCCCAATCTCTTGTTTTGTACGTTTTTTCCACGTGTCTTGACATCCAAAGTATCCCTGCAAAGTTTGGTGAAGATCTGAGTATGTAGTTTTTGACCTTATATGGAACCTCCTTTCTGAAAATTTGAGAATACTTAAAAAATTCGTCCAAAATCTTGATGTCTCCAATCTCTTGTTTTGTACGTTTTTTCCACGTGTCTTGACATCCAATGTATCCATGCAAAGTTTGGTGAAGATCTGAGTATGTCGTTTTTGACCTTATCTGGAACATCCTTTCTGAAAATTTGAAAATTGTTAAAAAATTCGTCCAAAATCTTGATGTCTCCAATCTCTTTTTTGTACGTTTTTTCCACGTGTCTTGACATCCAATGTATCCCTGCAAAGTTTGGTGAAGATCTGAGTATGTAGTTTTTGACCTTATCTGGAACCTCCCATCTGAAAATTTGAAAATTCTTAAAAAATTCGACCAAAATCTTGATGTCTCCAATCTTTTGTTTTGTACGTTTTTTCCACGTGTCTTGACACATAATGTATCCATGCAAAGTTTGGTGAAGATCTGAGTATGTAGTTTTTGACCTTATATGGAACCTCCTATCTGAAAATTTGAAAATTCTTAAAAAATTCGTCCAAAATCTTGATGTCTCCAATATCTTGTTTTGTACGTTTTTTCCACGTGTCTTGACATCCAATGTATCCCTGCAAAGTTTGGTGAAGATCTGAGTATGTAGTTTTTGACCTTATCTGGAACCTCCCATCTGAAAATTTGAAAATTCCTAAAAAATCCGTGCAAAATCTTGATGACCCCAATCTCTTGTTTTGTACGTTTTTTCCACGTGTCTTGACATCCAATGTATTCCTGCAATGTTTGGTGAAGATCTGAGTATGTAGTTTTTGACCTTATATGGAACCTCCTATCTGAAAATTTGAAAATTCTTAAAAAATTCGACTAAAATCTTGATGTTCCGAATCCTATGTTTTGTATGTTTTTTCCACGTGTCTTGACATCCAATGTATCCATGCAAAGTTTGGTGAAGATCTGAGTTTGTAGTTTTTGACCTTATATTGAACCTCCCATCTGAAAATTTGAAAATTCTTAAAAAATTCGTCCAAAATCTTGATGACCCCAATCTCTTGTTTTGTACGTTTTTTCCACGTGTCTTGACATCCAAAGTATCCCTGCAAAGTTTGGTGAAGATCTGAGTATGTAGTTTTTGACCTTATATTGAACCTCCCATCTGAAAATTTGAAAATTCTTAAAAAATTCGTCCAAAATCTTGATGTCTCCAATCTCTTGTTTTGTACGTTTTTTCCACGTGTCTTGACATCCAATGTATCCATGCAAAGTTTGGTGAAGATCTGAGTATGTCGTTTTTGACCTTATCTGGAACCTCCTATCTGAAAATTTGAAAATTCTTAAAAAATTCGTCGAAAATCTTGATGTCTCCAATCTTTTGTTTTGTACGTTTTTTCCACGTGTCTTGACATGCAAAGTATCCCTGCAACGTTTGGTGAAGATCTGAGTATGTAGTTTTTGACCTTATCTGGAACCTCCTATCTGAAAATTTGAAAATTCTTCAAAAATTCGTCGAAAATCTTGATGTCTCCAATCTCTTGTTTTGTACGTTTTTTCCACGTGTCTTGACATCCAATGTATTCCTGCAATGTTTGGTGGAGATCTGAGTATGTAGTTTTAGACTTTATCTGGAACCTCCTATCTGAAAATTTGAAAATTCTTCAAAAATTCGTCCAAAATCTTGATGTCTCCAATCTCTTGTTTTGTACGTTTTTTCCACGTGTCTCGACCTCCAATGGATCCCTGCAAAGTTTGGTGAAGATCTGAGTATGTCGTTTTTGACCTTATCTGGAACATCCTTTCTGAAAATTTGAAAATTCTTAAAAAATTCGTCGAAAATCTTGATGTCTCCAATCTCTTGTTTTGTACGTTTTTTCCACGTGTCTTGACATCCAATGTATCCCTGCAAAGTTTGGTGAAGATCTGAGTATGTAGTTTTTGACCTTATATGGAACCTCCTATCTGAAAATTTGAAAATTCTTAAAAAATTCGTCCAAAATCTTGATGACCCCAATCTCTTGTTTTGTACGTTTTTTCCACGTGTCTTGACATCCAATGTATCCCTGCAAAGTTTGGTGAAGATCTGAGTATGTAGTTTTTGACCTTATCTGGAACCTCCCATCTGAAAATTTGAAAATTCTTAAAAAATTCGACCAAAATCTTGATGTCTCCAATCTTTTGTTTTGTACGTTTTTTCCACGTGTCTTGACACATAATGTATCCATGCAAAGTTTGGTGAAGATCTGAGTATGTAGTTTTTGACCTTATATGGAACCTCCTATCTGAAAATTTGAAAATTCTTAAAAAATTCGTCCAAAATCTTGATGTCTCCAATCTCTTGTTTTGTACGTTTTTTCCACGTGTCTTGACATGCAAAGTATCCCTGCAACGTTTGGTGAAGATCTGAGTATGTAGTTTTTGACCTTATCTGGAACCTCCTATCTGAAAATTTGAAAATTCTTCAAAAATTCGTCGAAAATCTTGATGTCTCCAATCTCTTGTTTTGTACGTTTTTTCCACGTGTCTTGACATCCAATGTATTCCTGCAATGTTTGGTGAAGATCTGAGTATGTAGTTTTTGACCTTATCTGGAACCTCCCATCTGAAAATTTGAAAATTCCTAAAAAATCCGTGCAAAATCTTGATGACCCCAATCTCTTGTTTTGTACGTTTTTTCCACGTGTCTTGACATCCAATGTATTCCTGCAATGTTTGGTGAAGATCTGAGTATGTAGTTTTTGACCTTATATGGAACCTCCTATCTGAAAATTTGAAAATTCTTAAAAAATTCGACCAAAATCTTGATGTTCCGAATCCTATGTTTTGTATGTTTTTTCACGTGTCTTGACATCCAATGTATCCATGCAAAGTTTGGTGAAGATCTGAGTATGTAGTTTTTGACCTTATATTGAACCTCCCATCTGAAAATTTGAAAATTCTTAAAAAATTCGTCAAAAATCTTGATGACCCCAATCTCTTGTTTTGTACGTTTTTTCCACGTGTCTTGACATCCAAAGTATCCCTGCAAAGTTTGGTGAAGATCTGAGTATGTAGTTTTTGACCTTATATGGAACCTCCTTTCTGAAAATTTGAGAATTCTTAAAAAATTCGTCCAAAATCTTGATGTCTCCAATCTCTTGTTTTGTACGTTTTTTCCACGTGTCTTGACATCCAATGTATCCATGCAAAGTTTGGTGAAGATCTGAGTATGTCGTTTTTGACCTTATCTGGAACCTCCCATCTGAAAATTTGAAAATTCTTAAAAAATTCGTCGAAAATCTTGATGTCTCCAATCTTTTGTTTTGTACGTTTTTTCCACGTGTCTTGACATGCAAAGTATCCCTGCAACGTTTGGTGAAGATCTGAGTATGTAGTTTTTGACCTTATCTGGAACCTCCTATCTGAAAATTTGAAAATTCTTAAAAAATTCGTCGAAAATCTTGATGTCTCCAATCTCTTGTTTTGTACGTTTTTTCCACGTGTCTTGATATCCAATGTATCCCTGCAAAGTTTGGTGAAGATCTGAGTATGTCGTTTTTGACCTTATCTGGAACATCCTTTCTGAAAATTTGAAAATTGTTAAAAAATTCGTCCAAAATCTTGATGTCTCCAATCTCTTTTTTGTACGTTTTTTCCACGTGTCTTGACATCCAATGTATCCCTGCAAAGTTTGGTGAAGATCTGAGTATGTAGTTTTTGACCTTATCTGGAACCTCCCATCTGAAAATTTGAAAATTCTTAAAAAATTCGACCAAAATCTTGATGTCTCCAATCTTTTGTTTTGTACGTTTTTTCCACGTGTCTTGACACATAATGTATCCATGCAAAGTTTGGTGAAGATCTGAGTATGTAGTTTTTGACCTTATATGGAACCTCCTATCTGAAAATTTGAAAATTCTTAAAAAATTCGTCCAAAATCTTGATGTCTCCAATCTCTTGTTTTGTACGTTTTTTCCACGTGTCTTGACATCCAATGTATCCCTGCAAAGTTTGGTGAAGATCTGAGTATGTAGTTTTTGACCTTATCTGGAACCTCCCATCTGAAAATTTGAAAATTCCTAAAAAATCCGTGCAAAATCTTGATGACCCCAATCTCTTGTTTTGTACGTTTTTTCCACGTGTATTGACATCCAATGTATCCATGCAAAGTTTGGTGAAGATCTGAGTATGTCGTTTTTGACCTTATCTGGAACCTCCCATCTGAAAATTTGAAAATTCTTAAAAAATTCGTCGAAAATCTTGATGTCTCCAATCTCTTGTTTTGTACGTTTTTTCCACGTGTCTTGACATGCAAAGTATCCCTGCAACGTTTGGTGAAGATCTGAGTATGTAGTTTTTGACCTTATCTGGAACCTCCTATCTGAAAATTTGAAAATTCTTCAAAAATTCGTCGAAAATCTTGATGTCTCCAATCTCTTGTTTTGTACGTTTTTTCCACGTGTCTTGACATCCAATGTATCCCTGCAATGTTTGGTGGAGATCTGAGTATGTAGTTTTTGACCTTATCTGGGACCTCCTATCAGAAAATTTGAAAATTCTTCAAAAATTCGTCCAAAATCTTGATGTCTCCAATCTCTTGTTTTGTACGTTTTTTCCACGTGTCTCGACTTCCAATGTATCCCTGCAAAGTTTGGTGAAGATCTGAGTATGTCGTTTTTGACCTTATCTGGAACATCCTTTCTGAAAATTTGAAAATTCTTAAAAAATTCGTCCAAAATCTTGATGTCTCCAATCTCTTGTTTTGTACGTTTTTTCCACGTGTCTTGACATCCAATGTATCCCTGCAAAGTTTGGTGAAGATCTGAGTATGTAGTTTTTGACCTTATATGGAACCTCCTTTCTGAAAATTTGAAAATTCTCAAAAAATTCGTCCATAATCTTGATGTCTCCAATCTCTTGTTTTGTACGTTTTTTCCACGTGTCTTGACATCCAATGTATCCCTGCAAAGTTTGGTGAAGATCTGAGTATGTAGTTTTTGACCTTATCTGGAACCTCCCATCTGAAAATTTGAAAATTCTTAAAAAATTCGACCAAAATCTTGATGTCTCCAATCTTTTGTTTTGTACGTTTTTTCCACGTGTCTTGACACATAATGTATCCATGCAAAGTTTGGTGAAGATCTGAGTATGTAGTTTTTGACCTTATATGGAACCTCCTATCTGAAAATTTGAAAATTCTTAAAAAATTCGTCCAAAATCTTGATGTCTCCAATCTCTTGTTTTGTACGTTTTTTCCACGTGTCTTGACATCCAATGTATCCCTGCAAAGTTTGGTGAAGATCTGAGTATGTAGTTTTTGACCTTATCTGGAACCTCCCATCTGAAAATTTGAAAATTCCTAAAAAATCCGTGCAAAATCTTGATGACCCCAATCTCTTGTTTTGTACGTTTTTTCCACGTGTCTTGACATCCAATGTATTCCTGCAATGTTTGGTGAAGATCTGAGTATGTAGTTTTTGACCTTATATGGAACCTCCTATCTGAAAATTTGAAAATTCTTAAAAAATTCGACCAAAATCTTGATGACCCCAATCTCTTGTTTTGTACGTTTTTTCCACGTGTCTTGACATCCAAAGTATCCCTGCAAAGTTTGGTGAAGATCTGAGTATGTTGTTTTTGACCTTATATTGAACCTCCCATCTGAAAATTTGAAAATTCTTAAAAAATTCGTCCAAAATCTTGATGTCTCCAATCTCTTGTTTTGTACGTTTTTTCCACGTGTCTTGACATCCAATGTATCCATGCAAAGTTTGGTGAAGATCTGAGTATGTCGTTTTTGACCTTATCTGGAACCTCCCATCTGAAAATTTGAAAATTCTTAAAAAATTCGTCGAAAATCTTGATGTCTCCAATCTTTTGTTTTGTACGTTTTTTCCACGTGTCTTGACATGCAAAGTATCCCTGCAACGTTTGGTGAAGATCTGAGTATGTAGTTTTTGACCTTATCTGGAACCTCCTATCTGAAAATTTGAAAATTCTTCAAAAATTCGTCGAAAATCTTGATGTCTCCAATCTCTTGTTTTGTACTTTTTTTCCACGTGTCTTGACATCCAATGTATTCCTGCAATGTTTGGTGGAGATCTGAGTATGTAGTTTTAGACCTTATCTGGAACCTCCTATCTGAAAATTTGAAAATTCTTCAAAAATTCGTCCAAAATCTTGATGTCTCCAATCTCTTGTTTTGTACGTTTTTTCCACGTGTCTCGACCTCCAATGGATCCCTGCAAAGTTTGGTGAAGATCTGAGTATGTCGTTTTTGACCTTATCTTGAACATCCTTTCTGAAAATTTGAAAATTCTTAAAAAATTCGTCGAAAATCTTGATGTCTCCAATCTCTTGTTTTGTACGTTTTTTCCACGTGTCTTGACATCCAATGTATCCCTGCAAAGTTTGGTGAAGATCTGAGTATGTAGTTTTTGACCTTATATGGAACCTCCTATCTGAAAATTTGAAAATTCTTAAAAAATTCGTCCAAAATCTTGATGTCTCCAATCTCTTGTTTTGTACGTTTTTTCCACGTGTCTCGACCTCCAATGGATCCCTGCAAAGTTTGGTGAAGATCTGAGTATGTCGTTTTTGACCTTATCTGGAACCTCCCATCTGAAAATTTGAAAATTCTTAAAAAATTCGTCGAAAATCTTGATGTCTCCGATCTCTTGTTTTGTACGTTTTTTCCACGTGTCTTGACATGCAAAGTATTCCTGCAAAGTTTGGTGAAGATCTGAGTATGTAGTTTTTGACCTCATCTGGAACCTCCCATCTGAAAATTTGAAAATTCCTAAAAAATCCGTGCAAAATCTTGATGACCCCAATCTCTTGTTTTGTACGTTTTTTCCACGTGTCTTGACATCCAATGTATTCCTGCAATGTTTGGTGAAGATCTGAGTATGTAGTTTTTGACCTTATATGGAACCTCCTATCTGAAAATTTGAAAATTCTTAAAAAATTCGACCAAAATCTTGATGTTCCGAATCCTATGTTTTGTATGTTTTTTCCACGTGTCTTGACATCCAATGTATCCATGCAAAGTTTGGTGAAGATCTGAGTATGTAGTTTTTGACCTTATATTGAACCTCCCATCTGAAAATTTGAAAATTCTTAAAAAATTCGTCCAAAATCTTGATGACCCCAATCTCTTGTTTTGTACGTTTTTTCCACGTGTCTTGACATCCAAAGTATCCCTGCAAAGTTTGGTGAAGATCTGAGTATGTAGTTTTTGACCTTATATGGAACCTCCTTTCTGAAAATTTGAGAATTCTTAAAAAATTCGTCCAAAATCTTGATGTCTCCAATCTCTTGTTTTGTACGTTTTTTCCACGTGTCTTGACATCCAATGTATCCATGCAAAGTTTGGTGAAGATCTGAGTATGTCGTTTTTGACCTTATCTGGAACCTCCCATCTGAAAATTTGAAAATTCTTAAAAAATTCGTCGAAAATCTTGATGTCTCCAATCTTTTGTTTTGTACGTTTTTTCCACGTGTCTTGACATGCAAAGTATCCCTGCAACGTTTGGTGAAGATCTGAGTATGTAGTTTTTGACCTTATCTGGAACCTCCTATCTGAAAATTTGAAAATTCTTAAAAAATTCGTCGAAAATCTTGATGTCTCCAATCTCTTGTTTTGTACGTTTTTTCCACGTGTCTTGATATCCAATGTATCCCTGCAAAGTTTGGTGAAGATCTGAGTATGTCGTTTTTGACCTTATCTGGAACATCCTTTCTGAAAATTTGAAAATTGTTAAAAAATTCGTCCAAAATCTTGATGTCTCCAATCTCTTTTTTGTACGTTTTTTCCACGTGTCTTGACATCCAATGTATCCCTGCAAAGTTTGGTGAAGATCTGAGTATGTAGTTTTTGACCTTATCTGGAACCTCCCATCTGAAAATTTGAAAATTCTTAAAAAAATCGACCAAAATCTTGATGTCTCCAATCTTTTGTTTTGTACGTTTTTTCCACGTGTCTTGACACATAATGTATCCATGCAAAGTTTGGTGAAGATCTGAGTATGTAGTTTTTGACCTTATATGGAACCTCCTATCTGAAAATTTGAAAATTCTTAAAAAATTCGTCCAAAATCTTGATGTCTCCAATCTCTTGTTTTGTACGTTTTTTCCACGTGTCTTGACATCCAATGTATCCCTGCAAAGTTTGGTGAAGATCTGAGTATGTAGTTTTTGACCTTATCTATAACCTCCCATCTGAAAATTTGAAAATTCCTAAAAAATCCGTGCAAAATCTTGATGACCCCAATCTCTTGTTTTGTACGTTTTTTCCACGTGTCTTGACATCCAATGTATCCATGCAAAGTTTGGTGAAGATCTGAGTATGTCGTTTTTGACCTTATCTGGAACATCCTTTCTGAAAATTTGAAAATTGTTAAAAAATTCGTCCAAAATCTTGATGTCTCCAATCTCTTTTTTGTACGTTTTTTCCACGTGTCTTGACATCCAATGTATCCCTGCAAAGTTTGGTGAAGATCTGAGTATGTAGTTTTTGACCTTATCTGGAACCTCCCATCTGAAAATTTGAAAATTCTTCAAAAATTCGTCGAAAATCTTGATGTCTCCAATCTCTTGTTTTGTACGTTTTTTCCACGTGTCTTGACATCCAATGTATCCCTGCAATGTTTGGTGGAGATCTGAGTATGTAGTTTTTGACCTTATCTGGGACCTCCTATCAGAAAATTTGAAAATTCTTCAAAAATTCGTCCAAAATCTTGATGTCTCCAATCTCTTGTTTTGTACGTTTTTTCCACGTGTCTCGACCTCCAATGTATCCCTGCAAAGTTTGGTGAAGATCTGAGTATGTCGTTTTTGACCTTATCTGGAACATCCTTTCTGAAAATTTGAAAATTCTTAAAAAATTCGTCGAAAATCTTGATGTCTCCAATCTCTTGTTTTGTACGTTTTTTCCACGTGTCTTGACATCCAATGTATCCCTGCAAAGTTTGGTGAAGATCTGAGTATGTAGTTTTTGACCTTATATGGAACCTCCTTTCTGAAAATTTGAAAATTCTCAAAAAATTCGTCCATAATCTTGATGTCTCCAATCTCTTGTTTTGTACGTTTTTTCCACGTGTCTTGACATCCAATGTATCCCTGCAAAGTTTGGTGAAGATCTGAGTATGTAGTTTTTGACCTTATCTGGAACCTCCCATCTGAAAATTTGAAAATTCTTAAAAAATTCGACCAAAATCTTGATGTCTCCAATCTTTTGTTTTGTACGTTTTTTCCACGTGTCTTGACACATAATGTATCCATGCAAAGTTAGGTGAAGATCTGAGTATGTAGTTTTTGACCTTATATGGAACCTCCTATCTGAAAATTTGAAAATTCTTAAAAAATTCGTCCAAAATCTTCATGTCTCCAATCTCTTGTTTTGTACGTTTTTTCCACGTGTCTTGACATCCAATGTATCCCTGCAAAGTTTGGTGAAGATCTGAGTATGTAGTTTTTGACCTTATCTGGAACCTCCTATCTGAAAATTTGAAAATTCTTCAAAAATTCGTCGAAAATCTTGATGTCTCCAATCTCTTGTTTTGTACGTTTTTTCCACGTGTCTTGACATCCAATGTATTCCTGCAATGTTTGGTGAAGATCTGAGTATGTAGTTTTTGACCTTATATGGAACCTCCTATCTGAAAATTTGAAAATTCTTAAAAAATTCGTCGAAAATCTTGATGTCTCCAATCTCTTGTTTTGTACGTTTTTTCCACGTGTCTTGACATGCAAAGTATCCCTGCAACGTTTGGTGAAGATCTGAGTATGTAGTTTTTGACCTTATCTGGAACCTCCTATCTGAAAATTTGAAAATTCTTAAAAAATTCGTCCAAAATCTTGAAGACCCCAATCTCTTGTTTTGTACGTTTTTTCCACGTGTCTTGACATCCAATGTATCCCTGCAAAGTTTGGTGAAGATCTGAGTATGTAGTTTTTGACCTTATATGGAACCTCCTTTCTGAAAATTTGAGAATTCTTAAAAAATTCGTCCAAAATCTTGATGTCTCCAATCTCTTGTTTTGTACGTTTTTTCCACGTGTCTTGACATCCAATGTATCCATGCAAAGTTTGGTGAAGATCTGAGTATGTCGTTTTTGACCTTATCTGGAACCTCCCATCCGAAAATTTGAAAATTCTTAAAAAATTCGTCGAAAATCTTGATGTCTCCAATCTCTTGTTTTGTACGTTTTTTCCACGTGTCTTGACATGCAAAGTATCCCTGCAACGTTTGGTGAAGATCTGAGTATGTAGTTTTTGACCTTATCTGGAACCTCCTATCTGAAAATTTGAAAATTCTTCAAAAATTCGTCGAAAATCTTGATGTCTCCAATCTCTTGCTTTGTACGTTTTTTCCACGTGTCTTGACATCCAATGTATCCCTGCAATGTTTGGTGGAGATCTGAGTATGTAGTTTTTGACCTTATCTGGAACCTCCTATCTGAAAATTTGAAAATTCTTCAAAAATTCGTCCAAAATCTTGATGTCTCCAATCTCTTGTTTTGTACGTTTTTTCCACGTGTCTCGAACTCCAATGTATCCCAGCAAAGTTAGTGAAGATCTGAGTATGTCGTTTTTGACCTTATCTGGAACATCCTTTCTGAAAATTTGAAAATTCTTAAAAAATTCGTCGAAAATCTTGATGTCTCCAATCTCTTGTTTTGTACGTTTTTTCCACGTTTCTTGACATCCAATGTATCCCTGCAAAGTTTGGTGAAGATCTGAGTATGTCGTTTTTGACCTTATCTGGAACATCCTTTCTGAAAATTTGAAAATTGTTAAAAAATTCGTCCAAAATCTTGATGTCTCCAATCTCTTTTTTGTACGTTTTTTCCACGTGTCTTGACATCCAATGTATCCCTGCAAAGTTTGGTGAAGATCTGAGTATGTAGTTTTTGACCTTATCTGGAACCTCCCATCTGAAAATTTGAAAATTCTTAAAAAATTCGACCAAAATCTTGATGTCTCCAATCTTTTGTTTTGTACGTTTTTTCCACGTGTCTTGACACATAATGTATCCATGCAAAGTTTGGTGAAGATCTGAGTATGTAGTTTTTGACCTTATATGGAACCTCCTATCTGAAAATTTGAAAATTCTTAAAAAATTCGTCCAAAATCTTGATGTCTCCAATCTCTTGTTTTGTACGTTTTTTCCACGTGTCTTGACATCCAATGTATCCCTGCAAAGTTTGGTGAAGATCTGAGTATGTAGTTTTTGACCTTATCTGGAACCTCCCATCTGAAAATTTGAAAATTCCTAAAAAATCCGTGCAAAATCTTGATGACCCCAATCTCTTGTTTTGTACGTTTTTTCCACGTGTCTTGACATCCAATGTATCCATGCAAAGTTTGGTGAAGATCTGAGTATGTCGTTTTTGACCTTATCTGGAACCTCCCATCTGAAAATTTGAAAATTCTTAAAAAATTCGTCGAAAATCTTGATGTCTCCAATCTCTTGTTTTGTACGTTTTTTCCACGTGTCTTGACATGCAAAGTATCCCTGCAACGTTTGGTGAAGATCTGAGTATGTAGTTTTTGACCTTATCTGGAACCTCCTATCTGAAAATTTGAAAATTCTTCAAAAATTCGTCGAAAATCTTGATGTCTCCAATCTCTTGTTTTGTACGTTTTTTCCACGTGTCTTGACATCCAATGTATCCCTGCAATGTTTGGTGGAGATCTGAGTATGTAGTTTTTGACCTTATCTGGGACCTCCAATCAGAAAATTTGAAAATTCTTCAAAAATTCGTCCAAAATCTTGATGTCTCCAATCTCTTGTTTTGTACGTTTTTTCCACGTGTCTCGACCTCCAATGTATCCCTGCAAAGTTTGGTGAAGATCTGAGTATGTCGTTTTTGACCTTATCTGGAACATCCTTTCTGAAAATTTGAAAATTCTTAAAAAATTCGTCGAAAATCTTGATGTCTCCAATCTCTTGTTTTGTACGTTTTTTCCACGTGTCTTGACATCCAATGTATCCCTGCAAAGTTTGGTGAAGATCTGAGTATGTAGTTTTTGACCTTATATGGAACCTCCTTTCTGAAAATTTGAAAATTCTCAAAAAATTCGTCCATAATCTTGATGTCTCCAATCTCTTGTTTTGTACGTTTTTTCCACGTGTCTTGACATCCAATGTATCCCTGCAAAGTTTGGTGAAGATCTGAGTATGTAGTTTTTGACCTTATCTGGAACCTCCCATCTGAAAATTTGAAAATTCTTAAAAAATTCGACCAAAATCTTGATGTCTCCAATCTTTTGTTTTGTACGTTTTTTCCACGTGTCTTGACACATAATGTATCCATGCAAAGTTTGGTGAAGATCTGAGTATGTAGTTTTTGACCTTATATGGAACCTCCTATCTGAAAATTTGAAAATTCTTAAAAAATTCGTCCAAAATCTTGATGTCTCCAATCTCTTGTTTTGTACGTTTTTTCCACGTGTCTTGACATCCAATGTATCCCTGCAAAGTTTGGTGAAGATCTGAGTATGTAGTTTTTGACCTTATCTGGAACCTCCCATCTGAAAATTTGAAAATTCCTAAAAAATCGGTGCAAAATCTTGATGACCCCAATCTCTTGTTTTGTACGTTTTTTCCACGTCTCTTGACATCCAATGTATTCCTGCAATGTTTGGTGAAGATCTGAGTATGTAGTTTTTGACCTTATATGGAACCTCCTATCTGAAAATTTGAAAATTCTTAAAAAATTCGACCAAAATCTTGATGTTCCGAATCCTATGTTTTGTATGTTTTTTCCACGTGTCTTGACATCCAATGTATCCATGCAAAGTTTGGTGAAGATCTGAGTATGTAGTTTTTGACCTTATATTGAACCTCCCATCTGAAAATTTGAAAATTCTTAAAAAATTCGTCCAAAATCTTGATGACCCCAATCTCTTGTTTTGTACGTTTTTTCCACGTGTCTTGACATCCAAAGTATCCCTGGAAAGTTTGGTGAAGATCTGAGTATGTAGTTTTTGACCTTATATTGAACCTCCCATCTGAAAATTTGAAAATTCTTAAAAAATTCGTCCAAAATCTTGATGTCTCCAATCTCTTGTTTTGTACGTTTTTTCCACGTGTCTTGACATCCAATGTATCCATGCAAAGTTTGGTGAAGATCTGAGTATGTCGTTTTTGACCTTATCTGGAACCTCCCATCTGAAAATTTGAAAATTCTTAAAAAATTCGTCGAAAATCTTGATGTCTCCAATCTTTTGTTTTGTACGTTTTTTCCACGTGTCTTGACATGCAAAGTATCCCTGCAACGTTTGGTGAAGATCTGAGAATGTAGTTTTTGACCTTATCTGGAACCTCCTATCTGAAAATTTGAAAATTCTTCAAAAATTCGTCGAAAATCTTGATGTCTCCAATCTCTTGTTTTGTACGTTTTTTCCACGTGTCTTGACATCCAATGTATTCCTGCAATGTTTGGTGGAGATCTGAGTATGTAGTTTTAGACCTTATCTGGAACCTCCTATCTGAAAATTTGAAAATTCTTCAAAAATTCGTCCAAAATCTTGATGTCTCCAATCTCTTGTTTTGTACGTTTTTTCCACGTGTCTCGACCTCCAATGGATCCCTGCAAAGTTTGGTGAAGATCTGAGTATGTCGTTTTTGACCTTATCTGGAACATCCTTTCTGAAAATTTGAAAATTCTTAAAAAATTCGTCGAAAATCTTGATGTCTCCAATCTCTTGTTTTGTACGTTTTTTCCACGTGTCTTGACATCCAATGTATCCCTGCAAAGTTTGGTGAAGATCTGAGTATGTAGTTTTTGACCTTATATGGAACCTCCTATCTGAAAATTTGAAAATTCTTAAAAAATTCGTCCAAAATCTTGATGTCTCCAATCTCTTGTTTTGTACGTTTTTTCCACGTGTCTCGACCTCCAATGGATCCCTGCAAAGTTTGGTGAAGATCTGAGTATGTCGTTTTGGACCTTATCTGGAACCTCCCATCTGAAAATTTGAAAATTCTTAAAAAATTCGTCCAAAATCTTGATGTCTCCAATCTCTTGTTTTGTACGTTTTTTCCACGTGTCTTGACATCCAAAGTATCCCTGCAAAGTTTGGTGAAGATCTGAGTATGTAGTTTTTGACATTATATGGAACCTCCCATCTGAAAATTTGAAAATTCCTAAAAAATCCGTGCAAAATCTTGATGACCCCAATCTCTTGTTTTGTACGTTTTTTCCACGTGTCTTGACATCCAATGTATTCCTGCAATGTTTGGTGAAGATCTGAGTATGTAGTTTTTGACCTTATATGGAACCTCCTATCTGAAAATTTGAAAATTCTTAAAAAATTCGACCAAAATCTTGATGTTCCGAATCCTATGTTTTGTATGTTTTTTCCACGTGTCTTGACATCCAATGTATCCATGCAAAGTTTGGTGAAGATCTGAGTATGTAGTTTTTGACCTTATATTGAACCTCCAATCTGAAAATTTGAAAATTCTTAAAAAATTCGTCCAAAATCTTGATGACCCCAATCTCTTGTTTTGTACGTTTTTTCCACGTGTCTTGACATCCAAAGTATCCCTGCAAAGTTTGGTGAAGATCTGAGTATGTAGTTTTTGACCTTATATGGAACCTCCTTTCTGAAAATTTGAGAATTCTTAAAAAAATCGTCCAAAATCTTGATGTCTCCAATCTCTTGTTTTGTACGTTTTTTCCACGTGTCTTGACATCCAATGTATCCATGCAAAGTTTGGTGAAGATCTGAGTATGTCGTTTTTGACCTTATCTGGAACCTCCCATCTGAAAATTTGAAAATTCTTAAAAAAATCGTCGAAAATCTTGATGTCTCCAATCTTTTGTTTTGTACGTTTTTTCCACGTGTCTTGACATGCAAAGTATCCCTGCAACGTTTGGTGAAGATCTGAGTATGTAGTTTTTGACCTTATCTGGAACCTCCTATCTGAAAATTTGAAAATTCTTAAAAAATTCGTCGAAAATCTTGATGTCTCCAATCTCTTGTTTTGTACGTTTTTTCCACGTGTCTTGATATCCAATGTATCCCTGCAAAGTTTGGTGAAGATCTGAGTATGTCGTTTTTGACCTTATCTGGAACATCCTTTCTGAAAATTTGAAAATTGTTAAAAAATTCGTCCAAAATCTTGATGTCTCCAATCTCTTTTTTGTACGTTTTTTCCACGTGTCTTGACATCCAATGTATCCCTGCAAAGTTTGGTGAAGATCTGAGTATGTAGTTTTTGACCTTATCTGGAACCTCCCATCTGAAAATTTGAAAATTCTTAAAAAATTCGACCAAAATCTTGATGTCTCCAATCTTTTGTTTTGTACGTTTTTTCCACGTGTCTTGACACATAATGTATCCATGCAAAGTTTGGTGAAGATCTGAGTATGTAGTTTTTGACCTTATATGGAACCTCCTATCTGAAAATTTGAAAATTCTTAAAAAATTCGTCCAAAATCTTGATGTCTCCAATCTCTTGTTTTGTACGTTTTTTCCACGTGTCTTGACATCCAATGTATCCCTGCAAAGTTTGGTGAAGATCTGAGTATGTAGTTTTTGACCTTATCTGGAACCTCCCATCTGAAAATTTGAAAATTCCTAAAAAATCCGTGCAAAATCTTGATGACCCCAATCTCTTGTTTTGTACGTTTTTTCCACGTGTCTTGACATCCAATGTATCCATGCAAAGTTTGGTGAAGATCTGAGTATGTCGTTTTTGACCTTATCTGGAACATCCTTTCTGAAAATTTGAAAATTGTTAAAAAATTCGTCCAAAATCTTGATGTCTCCAATCTCTTTTTTGTACGTTTTTTCCACGTGTCTTGACATCCAATGTATCCCTGCAAAGTTTGGTGAAGATCTGAGTATGTAGTTTTTGACCTTATCTGGAACCTCCCATCTGAAAATTTGAAAATTCTTCAAAAATTCGTCGAAAATCTTGATGTCTCCAATCTCTTGTTTTGTACGTTTTTTCCACGTGTCTTGACATCCAATGTATCCCTGCAATGTTTGGTGGAGATCTGAGTATGTAGTTTTTGACCTTATCTGGGACCTTCTATCAGAAAATTTGAAAATTCTTCAAAAATTCGTCCAAAATCTTGATGTCTCCAATCTCTTGTTTTGTACGTTTTTTCCACGTGTCTCGACCTCCAATGTATCCCTGCAAAGTTTGGTGAAGATCTGAGCATGTTGTTTTTGACCTTATCTGGAACATCCTTTCTGAAAATTTGAAAATTCTTAAAAAATTCGACGAAAATCTTGATGTCTCCAATCTCTTGTTTTGTACGTTTTTTCCACGTGTCTTGACATCCAATGTATCCCTGCAAAGTTTGGTGAAGATCTGAGTATGTAGTTTTTGACCTTATATGGAACCTCCTTTCTGAAAATTTGAAAATTCTCAAAAAATTCGTCCATAATCTTGATGTCTCCAATCTCTTGTTTTGTACGTTTTTTCCACGTGTCTTGACATCCAATGTATCCCTGCAAAGTTTGGTGAAGATCTGAGTATGTAGTTTTTGACCTTATCTGGAACCTCCCATCTGAAAATTTGAAAATTCTTAAAAAATTCGACCAAAATCTTGATGTCTCCAATCTTTTGTTTTGTACGTTTTTTCCACGTGTCTTGACACATAATGTATACATGCAAAGTTTGGTGAAGATCTGAGTATGTAGTTTTTGACCTTATATGGAACCTCCTATCTGAAAATTTGAAAATTCTTAAAAAATTCGTCCAAAATCTTGATGTCTCCAATCTCTTGTTTTGTACGTTTTTTCCACGTGTCTTGACATCCAATGTATCCCTGCAAAGTTTGGTGAAGATCTGAGTATGTAGTTTTTGACCTTATCTGGAACCTCCCATCTGAAAATTTGAAAATTCCTAAAAAATCCGTGCAAAATCTTGATGACCCCAATCTCTTGTTTTGTACGTTTTTTCCACGTGTCTTGACATCCAATGTATTCCTGCAATGTTTGGTGAAGATCTGAGTATGTAGTTTTTGACCTTATATGGAACCTCCTATCTGAAAATTTGAAAATTCTTAAAAAATTCGTCGAAAATCTTGATGTCTCCAATCTCTTGTTTTGTACGTTTTTTCCACGTGTCTTGACATGCAAAGTATCCCTGCAACGTTTGGTGAAGATCTGAGTATGTAGTTTTTGACCTTATCTGGAACCTCCTATCTGAAAATTTGAAAATTCTTAAAAAATTCGTCCAAAATCTTGATGTCTCCAATCTCTTGTTTTGTACGTTTTTTCCACGTGTCTTGACATCCAATGTATTCCTGCAATGTTTGGTGAAGATCTGAGTATGTAGTTTTTGACCTTATATGGAACCTCCTATCTGAAAATTTGAAAATTCTTAAAAAATTCGTCGAAAATCTTGATGTCTCCAATCTCTTGTTTTGTACGTTTTTTCCACGTGTCTTGACATGCAAAGTATCCCTGCAACGTTTGGTGAAGATCTGAGTATGTAGTTTTTGACCTTATCTGGAACCTCCTATCTGAAAATTTGAAAATTCTTAAAAAATTCGTCCAAAATCTTGAAGACCCCAATCTCTTGTTTTGTACGTTTTTTCCACGTGTCTTGACATCCAATGTATCCCTGCAAAGTTTGGTGAAGATCTGAGTATGTAGTTTTTGACCTTATATGGAACCTCCTTTCTGAAAATTTGAGAATTCTTAAAAAATTCGTCCAAAATCTTGATGTCTCCAATCTCTTGTTTTGTACGTTTTTTCCACGTGTCTTGACATCCAATGTATCCATGCAAAGTTTGGTGAAGATCTGAGTATGTCGTTTTTGACCTTATCTGGAACCTCCCATCCGAAAATTTGAAAATTCTTAAAAAATTCGTCGAAAATCTTGATGTCTCCAATCTCTTGTTTTGTACGTTTTTTCCACGTGTCTTGACATGCAAAGTATCCCTGCAACGTTTGGTGAAGATCTGAGTATGTAGTTTTTGACCTTATCTGGAACCTCCTATCTGAAAATTTGAAAATTCTTCAAAAATTCGTCCAAAATCTTGATGTCTCCAATCTCTTGTTTTGTACGTTTTTTCCACGTGTCTCGACCTCCAATATATCCCTGCAAAGTTAGTGAAGATCTGAGTATGTCGTTTTTGACCTTATCTGGAACATCCTTTCTGAAAATTTGAAAATTCTTAAAAAATTCGTCGAAAATCTTGATGTCTCCAATCTCTTGTTTTGTACGTTTTTTCCACGTTTCTTGACATCCAATGTATCCCTGCAAAGTTTGGTGAAGATCTGAGTATGTAGTTTTTGACCTTATATGGAACCTCCTTTCTGAAAATTTGAAAATTCTCAAAAAATTCGTCCATAATCTTGATGTCTCCAATCTCTTGTTTTGTACGTTTTTTCCACGTGTCTTGACATCCAATGTATCCCTGCAAGGTTTGGTGAAGATCTGAGTATGTAGTTTTTGACCTTATATGGAACCTCCTATCTGAAAATTTGAAAATTCTTAAAAAATTCGTCCAAAATCTTGATGTCACCAATCCTATGTTTTGTATGTTTTTTCCACGTGTCTTGACATCCAATGTATCCATGCAAAGTTTGGTGAAGATCTGAGTATGTCGTTTTTGACCTTATCTGGAACCTCCCATCTGAAAATTTGAAAATTCTTAAAAAATTCGTCGAAAATCTTGATGTCTCCGATCTCTTGTTTTGTACGTTTTTTCCACGTGTCTTGACATGCAAAGTATTCCTGCAAAGTTTGGTGAAGATCTGAGTATGTAGTTTTTGACCTCATCTGGAACCTCCTATCTGAAAATTTGAAAATTCTTAAAAAATTCGTCCAAAATTTTGATGTCTCCAATCTCTTGTTTTGTACGTTTTTTCCACGTGTCTTGACATCCAATGTATCCCTGCAATGTTTGGTGAAGATCTGAGTATGTAGTTTTTGACCTTATCTGGAACCTCCCATCTGAAAATTTGAAAATTCCTAAAAAATCCGTCCAAAATCTTGATGACCCCAATCTCTTGTTTTGTACGTTTTTTCCACGTGTCTTGACATCCAATGTATCCCTGCAAAGTTTGGTGAAGATCTGAGTATGTAGTTTTTGACCTTATCTGGAACCTCCTATCTGAAAATTTGAAAATTCTTAAAAAATTCGTCCAAAATCTTGATGTCTCCAATCTCTTGTTTTGTACGTTTTTTCCACGTGTCTTGATATCCAATGTATCCCTGCAAAGTTTGGTGAAGATCTGAGTATGTCGTTTTTGACCTTATCTGGAACATCCTTTCTGAAAATTTGAAAATTGTTAAAAAATTCGTCCAAAATCTTGATGTCTCCAATCTCTTTTTTGTACGTTTTTTCCACGTGTCTTGACATCCAATGTATCCCTGCAAAGTTTGGTGAAGATCTGAGTATGTAGTTTTTGACCTTATCTGGAACCTCCCATCTGAAAATTTGAAAATTCTTAAAAAATTCGACCAAAATCTTGATGTCTCCAATCTTTTGTTTTGTACGTTTTTTCCACGTGTCTTGACACATAATGTATCCATGCAAAGTTTGGTGAAGATCTGAGTATGTAGTTTTTGACCTTATATGGAACCTCCTATCTGAAAATTTGAAAATTCTTAAAAAATTCGTCCAAAATCTTGATGTCTCCAATCTCTTGTTTTGTACGTTTTTTCCACGTGTCGTGACATCCAATGTATCCCTGCAAAGTTTGGTGAAGATCTGAGTATGTAGTTTTTGACCTTATCTGGAACCTCCCATCTGAAAATTTGAAAATTCCTAAAAAATCCGTGCAAAATCTTGATGACCCCAATCTCTTGTTTTGTACGTTTTTTCCACGTGTCTTGACATCCAATGTATTCCTGCAATGTTTGGTGAAGATCTGAGTATGTAGTTTTTGACCTTATATGGAACCTACTATCTGAAAATTTGAAAATTCTTAAAAAATTCGACCAAAATCTTGATGTTCCGAATCCTATGTTTTGTATGTTTTTTCCACGTGTCTTGACATCCAATGTATCCATGCAAAGTTTGGTGAAGATCTGAGTATGTAGTTTTTGACCTTATATTGAACCTCCCATCTGAAAATTTGAAAATTCTTAAAAAATTCGTCCAAAATCTTGATGACCCCAATCTCTTGTTTTGTACGTTTTTTCCACGTGTCTTGACATCCAAAGTATCCCTGCAAAGTTTGGTGAAGATCTGAGTATGTAGTTTTTGACCTTATATGGAACCTCCTTTCTGAAAATTTGAGAATTCTTAAAAAATTCGTCCAAAATCTTGATGTCTCCAATCTCTTGTTTTGTACGTTTTTTCCACGTGTCTTGACATCCAATGTATCCATGCAAAGTTTGGTGAAGATCTGAGTATGTCGTTTTTGACCTTATCTGGAACCTCCCATCTGAAAATTTGAAAATTCTTAAAAAATTCGTCGAAAATCTTGATGTCTCCAATCTCTTGTTTTGTACGTTTTTTCCACGTGTCTTGACATGCAAAGTATCCCTGCTACGTTTGGTGAAGATCTGAGTATGTAGTTTTTGACCTTATCTGGAACCTCCTATCTGAAAATTTGAAAATTCTTCAAAAATTCGTCGAAAATCTTGATGTCTCCAATCTCTTGTTTTGTACGTTTTTTCCACGTGTCTTGACATCCAATGTATTCCTGCAATGTTTGGTGGAGATCTGAGTATGTAGTTTTAGACCTTATCTGGAACCTCCTATCTGAAAATTTGAAAATTCTTCAAAAATTCGTCCAAAATCTTGATGTCTCCAATCTCTTGTTTTGTACGTTTTTTCCACGTGTCTCGACCTCCAATGGATCCCTGCAAAGTTTGGTGAAGATCTGAGTATGTCGTTTTTGAACTTATCTGGAACATCCTTTCTGAAAATTTGAAAATTCTTAAAAAATTCGTCCAAAATCTTGATGTCTCCAATCTCTTGTTTTGTACGTTTTTTCCACGTGTCTTGATATCCAATGTATCCCTGCAAAGTTTGGTGAAGATCTGAGTATGTCGTTTTTGACCTTATCTGGAACATCCTTTCTGAAAATTTGAAAATTGTTAAAAAATTCGTCCAAAATCTTGATGTCTCCAATCTCTTTTTTGTACGTTTTTTCCACGTGTCTTGACATCCAATGTATCCCTGCAAAGTTTGGTGAAGATCTGAGTATGTAGTTTTTGACCTTATCTGGAACCTCCCATCTGAAAATTTGAAAATTCTTAAAAAATTCGACCAAAATCTTGATGTCTCCAATCTCTTGTTTTGTACGTTTTTTCCACGTGTCTTGACACATAATGTATCCATGCAAAGTTTGGTGAAGATCTGAGTATGTAGTTTTTGACCTTATATGGAACCTCCTATCTGAAAATTTGAAAATTCTTAAAAAATTCGTCCAAAATCTTGATGTCTCCAATCTCTTGTTTTGTACGTTTTTTCCACGTGTCTTGACATCCAATGTATCCCTGCAAAGTTTGGTGAAGATCTGAGTATGTAGTTTTTGACCTTATCTGGAACCTCCCATCTGAAAATTTGAAAATTCCTAAAAAATCCGTGCAAAATCTTGATGACCCCAATCTCTTGTTTTGTACGTTTTTTCCACGTGTCTTGACATCCAATGTATTCCTGCAATGTTTGGTGAAGATCTGAGTATGTAGTTTTTGACCTTATATGGAACCTCCTATCTGAAAATTTGAAAATTCTTAAAAAATTCGACCAAAATCTTGATGTTCCGAATCCTATGTTTTGTATGTTTTTTCCACGTGTCTTGACATCCAATGTATCCATGCAAAGTTTGGTGAAGATCTGAGTATGTAGTTTTTGACCTTATATTGAACCTCCCATCTGAAAATTTGAAAATTCTTAAAAAATTCGTCCAAAATCTTGATGACCCCAATCTCTTGTTTTGTACGTTTTTTCCACGTGTCTTGACATGCAAAGTATCCCTGCAAAGTTTGGTGAAGATCTGAGTATGTAGTTTTTGACCTTATATGGAACCTCCTTTCTGAAAATTTGAGAATTCTTAAAAAATTCGTCCAAAATCTTGATGTCTCCAATCTCTTGTTTTGTACGTTTTTTCCACGTGTCTTGACATCCAATGTATCCATGCAAAGTTTGGTGAAGATCTGAGTATGTCGTTTTTGACCTTATCTGGAACCTCCCATCTGAAAATTTGAAAATTCTTAAAAAATTCGTCGAAAATCTTGATGTCTCCAATCTTTTGTTTTGTACGTTTTTTCCACGTGTCTTGACATGCAAAGTATCCCTGCAACGTTTGGTGAAGATCTGAGTATGTAGTTTTTGACCTTATCTGGAACCTCCCATCTGAAAATTTGAAAATTCTTAAAAAATTCGTCGAAAATCTTGATGTCTCCAATCTCTTGTTTTGTACGTTTTTTCCACGTGTCTTGATATCCAATGTATCCCTGCAAAGTTTGGTGAAGATCTGAGTATGTCGTTTTTGACCTTATCTGGAACATCCTTTCTGAAAATTTGAAAATTGTTAAAAAATTCGTCCAAAATCTTGATGTCTCCAATCTCTTTTTTGTACGTTTTTTCCACGTGTCTTGACATCCAATGTATCCCTGCAAAGTTTGGTGAAGATCTGAGTATGTAGTTTTTGACCTTATCTGGAACCTCCCATCTGAAAATTTGAAAATTCTTAAAAAATTCGACCAAAATCTTGATGTCTCCAATCTTTTGTTTTGTACGTTTTTTCCACGTGTCTTGACACATAATGTATCCATGCAAAGTTTGGTGAAGATCTGAGTATGTAGTTTTTGACCTTATATGGAACCTCCTATCTGAAAATTTGAAAATTCTTAAAAAATTCGTCCAAAATCTTGATGTCTCCAATCTCTTGTTTTGTACGTTTTTTCCACGTGTCTTGACATCCAATGTATCCCTGCAAAGTTTGGTGAAGATCTGAGTATGTAGTTTTTGACCTTATCTGGAACCTCCCATCTGAAAATTTGAAAATTCCTAAAAAATCCGTGCAAAATCTTGATGACCCCAATCTCTTGTTTTGTACGTTTTTTCCACGTGTCTTGACATCCAATGTATCCATGCAAAGTTTGGTGAAGATCTGAGTATGTCGTTTTTGACCTTATCTGGAACCTCCCATCTGAAAATTTGAAAATTCTTAAAAAATTCGTCGAAAATCTTGATGTCTCCAATCTCTTGTTTTGTACGTTTTTTCCACGTGTCTTGACATGCAAAGTATCCCTGCAACGTTTGGTGAAGATCTGAGTATGTAGTTTTTGACCTTATCTGGAACCTCCTATCTGAAAATTTGAAAATTCTTCAAAAATTCGTCCAAAATCTTGATGTCTAAAATCTCTTGTTTTGTACGTTTTTTCCACGTGTCTTGACATCCAATGTATCCCTGCAATGTTTGGTGGAGATCTGAGTATGTAGTTTTTGACCTTATCTGGGACCTCCTATCAGAAAATTTGAAAATTCTTCAAAAATTCGTCCAAAATCTTGATGTCTCCAATCTCTTGTTTTGTACGTTTTTTCCACGTGTCTCGACCTCCAATGTATCCCTGCAAAGTTTGGTGAAGATCTGAGTATGTCGTTTTTGACCTTATCTGGAACATCCTTTCTGAAAATTTGAAAATTCTTAAAAAATTCGTCGAAAATCTTGATGTCTCCAATCTCTTGTTTTGTACGTTTTTTCCACGTGTCTTGACATCCAATGTATCCCTGCAAAGTTTGGTGAAGATCTGAGTATGTAGTTTTTGACCTTATATGGAACCTCCTTTCTGAAAATTTGAAAATTCTCAAAAAATTCGTCCATAATCTTGATGTCTCCAATCTCTTGTTTTGTACGTTTTTTCCACGTGTCTTGACATCCAATGTATCCCTGCAAAGTTTGGTGAAGATCTGAGTATGTAGTTTTTGACCTTATCTGGAACCTCCCATCTGAAAATTTGAAAATTCTTAAAAAATTCGACCAAAATCTTGATGTCTCCAATCTTTTGTTTTGTACGTTTTTTCCACGTGTCTTGACACATAATGTATCCATGCAAAGTTTGGTGAAGATCTGAGTATGTAGTTTTTGACCTTATATGGAACCTCCTATCTGAAAATTTGAAAATTCTTAAAAAATTCGTCCAAAATCTTGATGTCTCCAATCTCTTGTTTTGTACGTTTTTTCCACGTGTCTTGACATCCAATGTATCCCTGCAAAGTTTGGTGAAGATCTGAGTATGTCGTTTTTGACCTTATCTGGAACATCCTTTCTGAAAATTTGAAAATTGTTAAAAAATTCGTCCAAAATCTTGATGTCTCCAATCTCTTTTTTGTACGTTTTTTCCACGTGTCTTGACATCCAATGTATCCCTGCAAAGTTTGGTGAAGATCTGAGTATGTAGTTTTTGACCTTATCTGGAACCTCCCATCTGAAAATTTGAAAATTCTTAAAAAATTCGACCAAAATCTTGATGTCTCCAATCTCTTGTTTTGTACGTTTTTTCCACGTGTCTTGACACATAATGTATCCATGCAAAGTTTGGTGAAGATCTGAGTATGTAGTTCTTGACCTTATATGGAACCTCCTATCTGAAAATTTGAAAATTCTTAAAAAATTCGTCCAAAATCTTGATGTCTCCAATCTCTTGTTTTGTACGTTTTTTCCACGTGTCTTGACATCCAATGTATCCCTGCAAAGTTTGGTGAAGATCTGAGTATGTAGTTTTTGACCTTATCTGGAACCTCCCATCTGAAAATTTGAAAATTCCTAAAAAATCCGTGCAAAATCTTGATGACCCCAATCTCTTGTTTTGTACGTTTTTTCCACGTGTCTTGACATCCAATGTATTCCTGCAATGTTTGGTGAAGATCTGAGTATGTAGTTTTTGACCTTATATGGAACCTCCTATCTGAAAATTTGAAAATTCTTAAAAAATTCGACCAAAATCTTGATGTTCCGAATCCTATGTTTTGTATGTTTTTTCCACGTGTCTTGACATCCAATGTATCCATGCAAAGTTTGGTGAAGATCTGAGTATGTAGTTTTTGACCTTATATTGAACCTCCCATCTGAAAATTTGAAAATTCTTAAAAAATTCGTCCAAAATCTTGATGACCCCAATCTCTTGTTTTGTACGTTTTTTCCACGTGTCTTGACATGCAAAGTATCCCTGCAAAGTTTGGTGAAGATCTGAGTATGTAGTTTTTGACCTTATATGGAACCTCCTTTCTGAAAATTTGAGAATTCTTAAAAAATTCGTCCAAAATCTTGATGTCTCCAATCTCTTGTTTTGTACGTTTTTTCCACGTGTCTTGACATCCAATGTATCCATGCAAAGTTTGGTGAAGATCTGAGTATGTCGTTTTTGACCTTATCTGGAACCTCCCATCTGAAAATTTGAAAATTCTTAAAAAATTCGTCGAAAATCTTGATGTCTCCAATCTTTTGTTTTGTACGTTTTTTCCACGTGTCTTGACATGCAAAGTATCCCTGCAACGTTTGGTGAAGATCTGAGTATGTAGTTTTTGACCTTATCTGGAACCTCCCATCTGAAAATTTGAAAATTCTTAAAAAATTCGTCGAAAATCTTGATGTCTCCAATCTCTTGTTTTGTACGTTTTTTCCACGTGTCTTGATATCCAATGTATCCCTGCAAAGTTTGGTGAAGATCTGAGTATGTCGTTTTTGACCTTATCTGGAACATCCTTTCTGAAAATTTGAAAATTGTTAAAAAATTCGTCCAAAATCTTGATGTCTCCAATCTCTTTTTTGTACGTTTTTTCCACGTGTCTTGACATCCAATGTATCCCTGCAAAGTTTGGTGAAGATCTGAGTATGTAGTTTTTGACCTTATCTGGAACCTCCCATCTGAAAATTTGAAAATTCTTAAAAAATTCGACCAAAATCTTGATGTCTCCAATCTTTTGTTTTGTACGTTTTTTCCACGTGTCTTGACACATAATGTATCCATGCAAAGTTTGGTGAAGATCTGAGTATGTAGTTTTTGACCTTATATGGAACCTCCTATCTGAAAATTTGAAAATTCTTAAAAAATTCGTCCAAAATCTTGATGTCTCCAATCTCTTGTTTTGTACGTTTTTTCCACGTGTCTTGACATCCAATGTATCCCTGCAAAGTTTGGTGAAGATCTGAGTATGTAGTTTTTGACCTTATCTGGAACCTCCCATCTGAAAATTTGAAAATTCCTAAAAAATCCGTGCAAAATCTTGATGACCCCAATCTCTTGTTTTGTACGTTTTTTCCACGTGTCTTGACATCCAATGTATCCATGCAAAGTTTGGTGAAGATCTGAGTATGTCGTTTTTGACCTTGTCTGGAACCTCCCATCTGAAAATTTGAAAATTCTTAAAAAATTCGTCGAAAATCTTGATGTCTCCAATCTCTTGTTTTGTACGTTTTTTCCACGTGTCTTGACATGCAAAGTATCCCTGCAACGTTTGGTGAAGATCTGAGTATGTAGTTTTTGACCTTATCTGGAACCTCCTATCTGAAAATTTGAAAATTCTTCAAAAATTCGTCCAAAATCTTGATGTCTAAAATCTCTTGTTTTGTACGTTTTTTCCACGTGTCTTGACATCCAATGTATCCCTGCAATGTTTGGTGGAGATCTGAGTATGTAGTTTTTGACCTTATCTGGGACCTCCTATCAGAAAATTTGAAAATTCTTCAAAAATTCGTCCAAAATCTTGATGTCTCCAATCTCTTGTTTTGTACGTTTTTTCCACGTGTCTCGACCTCCAATGTATCCCTGCAAAGTTTGGTGAAGATCTGAGTATGTCGTTTTTGACCTTATCTGGAACATCCTTTCTGAAAATTTGAAAATTCTTAAAAAATTCGTCGAAAATCTTGATGTCTCCAATCTCTTGTTTTGTACGTTTTTTCCACGTGTCTTGACATCCAATGTATCCCTGCAAAGTTTGGTGAAGATCTGAGTATGTAGTTTTTGACCTTATATGGAACCTCCTTTCTGAAAATTTGAAAATTCTCAAAAAATTCGTCCATAATCTTGATGTCTCCAATCTCTTGTTTTGTACGTTTTTTCCACGTGTCTTGACATCCAATGTATCCCTGCAAAGTTTGGTGAAGATCTGAGTATGTAGTTTTTGACCTTATCTGGAACCTCCCATCTGAAAATTTGAAAATTCTTAAAAAATTCGACCAAAATCTTGATGTCTCCAATCTTTTGTTTTGTACGTTTTTTCCACGTGTCTTGACACATAATGTATCCATGCAAAGTTTGGTGAAGATCTGAGTATGTAGTTTTTGACCTTATATGGAACCTCCTATCTGAAAATTTGAAAATTCTTAAAAAATTCGTCCAAAATCTTGATGTCTCCAATCTCTTGTTTTGTACGTTTTTTCCACGTGTCTTGACATCCAATGTATCCCTGCAAAGTTTGGTGAAGATCTGAGTATGTAGTTTTTGACCTTATCTGGAACCTCCCATCTGAAAATTTGAAAATTCCTAAAAAATCCGTGCAAAATCTTGATGACCCCAATCTCTTGTTTTGTACGTTTTTTCCACGTGTCTTGACATCCAATGTATTCCTGCAATGTTTGGTGAAGATCTGAGTATGTAGTTTTTGACCTTATATGGAACCTCCTATCTGAAAATTTGAAAATTCTTAAAAAATTCGTCGAAAATCTTGATGTCTCCAATCTCTTGTTTTGTACGTTTTTTCCACGTGTCTTGACATGCAAAGTATCCCTGCAACGTTTGGTGAAGATCTGAGTATGTAGTTTTTGACCTTATCTGGAACCTCCTATCTGAAAATTTGAAAATTCTTAAAAAATTCGTCCAAAATCTTGATGTCTCCAATCTCTTGTTTTGTACGTTTTTTCCACGTGTCTTGACATCCAATGTATTCCTGCAATGTTTGGTGAAGATCTGAGTATGTAGTTTTTGACCTTATATGGAACCTCCTATCTGAAAATTTGAAAATTCCTAAAAAATTCGTCGAAAATCTTGATGTCTCCAATCTCTTGTTTTGTACGTTTTTTCTACGTGTCTTGACATGCAAAGTATCCCTGCAACGTTTGGTGAAGATCTGAGTATGTAGTTTTTGACCTTATCTGGAACCTCCTATCTGAAAATTTGAAAATTCTTAAAAAATTCGTCCAAAATCTTGAAGACCCCAACCTCTTGTTTTGTACGTTTTTTCCACGTGTCTTGACATCCAATGTATCCCTGCAAAGTTTGGTGAAGATCTGAGTATGTAGTTTTTGACCTTATATGGAACCTCCTTTCTGAAAATTTGAGAATTCTTAAAAAATTCGTCCAAAATCTTGATGTCTCCAATCTCTTGGTTTGGTTTGAGTTTGTGTTTTAAGTCCACTTTATGCACAGTAAGGCTAATCGGGACTGGACCTACAGTTTTTAAAGTGGGATCCGAACCACTTGTGCCTCCACCGGGTATCGAACCCGGGACCCCTCGATTACATCTCCAATCTCTTGTTTTGTACGTTTTTTCCACGTGTCTTGACATCCAATGTATCCATGCAAAGTTTGGTGAAGATCTGAGTATGTCGTTTTTGACCTTATCTGGAACCTCCCATCCGAAAATTTGAAAATTCTTAAAAAATTCGTCGAAAATCTTGATGTCTCCAATCTCTTGTTTTGTACGTTTTTTCCACGTGTCTTGACATGCAAAGTATCCCTGCAACGTTTGGTGAAGATCTGAGTATGTAGTTTTTGACCTTATCTGGAACCTCCTATCTGAAAATTTGAAAATTCTTCAAAAATTCGTCGAAAATCTTGATGTCTCCAATCTCTTGCTTTGTACGTTTTTTCCACGTGTCTTGACATCCAATGTATCCCTGCAATGTTTGGTGGAGATCTGAGTATGTAGTTTTTGACCTTATCTGGAACCTCCTATCTGAAAATTTGAAAATTCTTCAAAAATTCGTCCAAAATCTTGATGTCTCCAATCTCTTGTTTTGTACGTTTTTTCCACGTGTCTCGACCTCCAATGTATCCCTGCAAAGTTAGTGAAGATCTGAGTATGTCGTTTTTGACCTTATCTGGAACATCCTTTCTGAAAATTTGAAAATTCTTAAAAAATTCGTCGAAAATCTTGATGTCTCCAATCTCTTGTTTTGTACGTTTTTTCCACGTGTCTTGACATCCAATGTATCCCTGCAAAGTTTGGTGAAGATCTGAGTATGTAGTTTTTGACCTTATATGGAACCTCCTTTCTGAAAATTTGAAAATTCTCAAAAAATTCGTCCATAATCTTGATGTCTCCAATCTCCTGTTTTGTACGTTTTTTCCACGTGTCTTGACATCCAATGTATCCCTGCAAAGTTTGGTGAAGATCTGAGTATGTAGTTTTTGACCTTATCTGGAACCTCCCATCTGAAAATTTGAAAATTCTTAAAAAATTCGACCAAAATCTTGATGTCTCCAATCTTTTGTTTTGTACGTTTTTTCCACGTGCCTTGACACATAATGTATCCATGCAAAGTTTGGTGAAGATCTGAGTATGTAGTTTTTGACCTTATATGGAACCTCCTATCTGAAAATTTGAAAATTCTTAAAAAATTCGTCCAAAATCTTGATGTCTCCAATCTCTTGTTTTGTAGGTTTTTTCCACGTGTCTTGACATCCAATGTATCCCTGCAAAGTTTGGTGAAGATCTGAGTATGTAGTTTTTGACCTTATCTGGAACCTCCCATCTGAAAATTTGAAAATTCCTAAAAAATCCGTGCAAAATCTTGATGACCCCAATCTCTTGTTTTGTACGTTTTTTCCACGTGTCTTGACATCCAATGTATTCCTGCAATGTTTGGTGAAGATCTGAGTATGTAGTTTTTGACCTTATATGGAACCTCCTATCTGAAAATTTGAAAATTCTTAAAAAATTCGTCGAAAATCTTGATGTCTCCAATCTCTTGTTTTGTACGTTTTTTCCACGTGTCTTGACATGCAAAGTATCCCTGCAACGTTTGGTGAAGATCTGAGTATGTAGTTTTTGACCTTATCTGGAACCTCCTATCTGAAAATTTGAAAATTCTTCAAAAATTCGTCGAAAATCTTGATGTCTCCAATCTCTTGTTTTGTACGTTTTTTCCACGTGTCTTGACATCCAATGTATCCCTGCAAAGTTTGGTGAAGATCTGAGTATGTCGTTTTTGACCTTATCTGGAACATCCTTTCTGAAAATTTGAAAATTGTTAAAAAATTCGTCCAAAATCTTGATGTCTCCAATCTCTTTTTTGTACGTTTTTTCCACGTGTCTTGACATCCAATGTATCCCTGCAAAGTTTGGTGAAGATCTGAGTATGTAGTTTTTGACCTTATCTGGAACCTCCCATCTGAAAATTTGAAAATTCTTAAAAAATTCGACCAAAATCTTGATGTCTCCAATCTTTTGTTTTGTACGTTTTTTCCACGTGTCTTGACACATAATGTATCCATGCAAAGTTTGGTGAAGATCTGAGTATGTAGTTTTTGACCTTATATGGAACCTCCTATCTGAAAATTTGAAAATTCTTAAAAAATTCGTCCAAAATCTTGATGTCTCCAATCTCTTGTTTTGTACGTTTTTTCCACGTGTCTTGACATCCAATGTATCCCTGCAAAGTTTGGTGAAGATCTGAGTATGTAGTTTTTGACCTTATCTGGAACCTCCCATCTGAAAATTTGAAAATTCCTAAAAAATCCGTGCAAAATCTTGATGACCCCAATCTCTTGTTTTGTACGTTTTTTCCACGTGTCTTGACATCCAATGTATCCATGCAAAGTTTGGTGAAGATCTGAGTATGTCGTTTTTGACCTTATCTGGAACCTCCCATCTGAAAATTTGAAAATTCTTAAAAAATTCGTCGAAAATCTTGATGTCTCCAATCTCTTGTTTTGTACGTTTTTTCCACGTGTCTTGACATGCAAAGTATCCCTGCAACGTTTGGTGAAGATCTGAGTATGTAGTTTTTGACCTTATCTGGAACCTCCTATCTGAAAATTTGAAAATTCTTCAAAAATTCGTCCAAAATCTTGATGTCTAAAATCTCTTGTTTTGTACGTTTTTTCCACGTGTCTTGACATCCAATGTATCCCTGCAATGTTTGGTGGAGATCTGAGTATGTAGTTTTTGACCTTATCTGGGACCTCCTATCAGAAAATTTGAAAATTCTTCAAAAATTCGTCCAAAATCTTGATGTCTCCAATCTCTTGTTTTGTACGTTTTTTCCACGTGTCTCGACCTCCAATGTATCCCTGCAAAGTTTGGTGAAGATCTGAGTATGTCGTTTTTGACCTTATCTGGAACATCCTTTCTGAAAATTTGAAAATTCTTAAAAAATTCGTCGAAAATCTTGATGTCTCCAATCTCTTGTTTTGTACGTTTTTTCCACGTGTCTTGACATCCAATGTATCCCTGCAAAGTTTGGTGAAGATCTGAGTATGTAGTTTTTGACCTTATATGGAACCTCCTTTCTGAAAATTTGAAAATTCTCAAAAAATTCGTCCATAATCTTGATGTCTCCAATCTCTTGTTTTGTACGTTTTTTCCACGTGTCTTGACATCCAATGTATCCCTGCAAAGTTTGGTGAAGATCTGAGTATGTAGTTTTTGACCTTATCTGGAACCTCCCATCTGAAAATTTGAAAATTCTTAAAAAATTCGACCAAAATCTTGATGTCTCCAATCTTTTGTTTTGTACGTTTTTTCCACGTGTCTTGACACATAATGTATCCATGCAAAGTTTGGTGAAGATCTGAGTATGTAGTTTTTGACCTTATATGGAACCTCCTATCTGAAAATTTGAAAATTCTTAAAAAATTCGTCCAAAATCTTGATGTCTCCAATCTCTTGTTTTGTACGTTTTTTCCACGTGTCTTGACATCCAATGTATCCCTGCAAAGTTTGGTGAAGATCTGAGTATGTAGTTTTTGACCTTATCTGGAACCTCCCATCTGAAAATTTGAAAATTCCTAAAAAATCCGTGCAAAATCTTGATGACCCCAATCTCTTGTTTTGTACGTTTTTTCCACGTGTCTTGACATCCAATGTATTCCTGCAATGTTTGGTGAAGATCTGAGTATGTAGTTTTTGACCTTATATGGAACCTCCTATCTGAAAATTTGAAAATTCTTAAAAAATTCGTCGAAAATCTTGATGTCTCCAATCTCTTGTTTTGTACGTTTTTTCCACGTGTCTTGACATGCAAAGTATCCCTGCAACGTTTGGTGAAGATCTGAGTATGTAGTTTTTGACCTTATCTGGAACCTCCTATCTGAAAATTTGAAAATTCTTAAAAAATTCGTCCAAAATCTTGATGTCTCCAATCTCTTGTTTTGTACGTTTTTTCCACGTGTCTTGACATCCAATGTATTCCTGCAATGTTTGGTGAAGATCTGAGTATGTAGTTTTTGACCTTATATGGAACCTCCTATCTGAAAATTTGAAAATTCCTAAAAAATTCGTCGAAAATCTTGATGTCTCCAATCTCTTGTTTTGTACGTTTTTTCTACGTGTCTTGACATGCAAAGTATCCCTGCAACGTTTGGTGAAGATCTGAGTATGTAGTTTTTGACCTTATCTGGAACCTCCTATCTGAAAATTTGAAAATTCTTAAAAAATTCGTCCAAAATCTTGAAGACCCCAACCTCTTGTTTTGTACGTTTTTTCCACGTGTCTTGACATCCAATGTATCCCTGCAAAGTTTGGTGAAGATCTGAGTATGTAGTTTTTGACCTTATATGGAACCTCCTTTCTGAAAATTTGAGAATTCTTAAAAAATTCGTCCAAAATCTTGATGTCTCCAATCTCTTGGTTTGGTTTGAGTTTGTGTTTTAAGTCCACTTTATGCACAGTAAGGCTAATCGGGACTGGACCTACAGTTTTTAAAGTGGGATCCGAACCACTTGTGCCTCCACCGGGTATCGAACCCGGGACCCCTCGATTACATCTCCAATCTCTTGTTTTGTACGTTTTTTCCACGTGTCTTGACATCCAATGTATCCATGCAAAGTTTGGTGAAGATCTGAGTATGTCGTTTTTGACCTTATCTGGAACCTCCCATCCGAAAATTTGAAAATTCTTAAAAAATTCGTCGAAAATCTTGATGTCTCCAATCTCTTGTTTTGTACGTTTTTTCCACGTGTCTTGACATGCAAAGTATCCCTGCAACGTTTGGTGAAGATCTGAGTATGTAGTTTTTGACCTTATCTGGAACCTCCTATCTGAAAATTTGAAAATTCTTCAAAAATTCGTCGAAAATCTTGATGTCTCCAATCTCTTGCTTTGTACGTTTTTTCCACGTGTCTTGACATCCAATGTATCCCTGCAATGTTTGGTGGAGATCTGAGTATGTAGTTTTTGACCTTATCTGGAACCTCCTATCTGAAAATTTGAAAATTCTTCAAAAATTCGTCCAAAATCTTGATGTCTCCAATCTCTTGTTTTGTACGTTTTTTCCACGTGTCTCGACCTCCAATGTATCCCTGCAAAGTTAGTGAAGATCTGAGTATGTCGTTTTTGACCTTATCTGGAACATCCTTTCTGAAAATTTGAAAATTCTTAAAAAATTCGTCGAAAATCTTGATGTCTCCAATCTCTTGTTTTGTACGTTTTTTCCACGTGTCTTGACATCCAATGTATCCCTGCAAAGTTTGGTGAAGATCTGAGTATGTAGTTTTTGACCTTATATGGAACCTCCTTTCTGAAAATTTGAAAATTCTCAAAAAATTCGTCCATAATCTTGATGTCTCCAATCTCTTGTTTTGTACGTTTTTTCCACGTGTCTTGACATCCAATGTATCCCTGCAAAGTTTGGTGAAGATCTGAGTATGTAGTTTTTGACCTTATCTGGAACCTCCCATCTGAAAATTTGAAAATTCTTAAAAAATTCGACCAAAATCTTGATGTCTCCAATCTTTTGTTTTGTACGTTTTTTCCACGTGCCTTGACACATAATGTATCCATGCAAAGTTTGGTGAAGATCTGAGTATGTAGTTTTTGACCTTATATGGAACCTCCTATCTGAAAATTTGAAAATTCTTAAAAAATTCGTCCAAAATCTTGATGTCTCCAATCTCTTGTTTTGTAGGTTTTTTCCACGTGTCTTGACATCCAATGTATCCCTGCAAAGTTTGGTGAAGATCTGAGTATGTAGTTTTTGACCTTATCTGGAACCTCCCATCTGAAAATTTGAAAATTCCTAAAAAATCCGTGCAAAATCTTGATGACCCCAATCTCTTGTTTTGTACGTTTTTTCCACGTGTCTTGACATCCAATGTATTCCTGCAATGTTTGGTGAAGATCTGAGTATGTAGTTTTTGACCTTATATGGAACCTCCTATCTGAAAATTTGAAAATTCTTAAAAAATTCGTCGAAAATCTTGATGTCTCCAATCTCTTGTTTTGTACGTTTTTTCCACGTGTCTTGACATGCAAAGTATCCCTGCAACGTTTGGTGAAGATCTGAGTATGTAGTTTTTGACCTTATCTGGAACCTCCTATCTGAAAATTTGAAAATTCTTCAAAAATTCGTCGAAAATCTTGATGTCTCCAATCTCTTGTTTTGTACGTTTTTTCCACGTGTCTTGACATCCAATGTATTCCTGCAATGTTTGGTGAAGATCTGAGTATGTAGTTTTTGACCTTATATGGAACCTCCTATCTGAAAATTTGAAAATTCTTAAAAAATTCGTCGAAAATCTTGATGTCTCCAATCTCTTGTTTTGTACGTTTTTTCCACGTGTCTTGACATGCAAAGCATCCCTGCAACGTTTGGTGAAGATCTGAGTATGTAGTTTTTGACCTTATCTGGAACCTCCTATCTGAAAATTTGAAAATTCTTAAAAAATTCGTCCAAAATCTTGAAGACCCCAATCTCTTGTTTTGTACGATTTTTCCACGTGTCTTGACATCCAATGTATCCCTGCAAAGTTTGGTGAAGATCTGAGTATGTAGTTTTTGACCTTATATGGAACCTCCCATCTGAAAATTTGAAAATTCTTAAAAAATTCGACCAAAATCTTGATGTCTCCAATCTTTTGTTTTGTACGTTTTTTCCACGTGTCTTGACACATAATGTATCCATGCAAAGTTTGGTGAAGATCTGAGTATGTAGTTTTTGACCTTATATGGAACCTCCTATCTGAAAATTTGAAAATTCTTAAAAAATTCGTCCAAAATCTTGATGTCTCCAATCTCTTGTTTTGTACGTTTTTTCCACGTGTCTTGACATCCAATGTATCCCTGCAAAGTTTGGTGAAGATCTGAGTATGTAGTTTTTGACCTTATCTGGAACCTCCCATCTGAAAATTTGAAAATTCCTAAAAAATCCGTGCAAAATCTTGATGACCCCAATCTCTTGTTTTGTACGTTTTTTCCACGTGTCTTGACATCCAATGTATTCCTGCAATGTTTGGTGAAGATCTGAGTATGTAGTTTTTGACCTTATATGGAACCTCCTATCTGAAAATTTGAAAATTCTTAAAAAATTCGTCGAAAATCTTGATGTCTCCAATCTCTTGTTTTGTACGTTTTTTCCACGTGTCTTGACATGCAAAGTATCCCTGCAACGTTTGGTGAAGATCTGAGTATGTAGTTTTTGACCTTATCTGGAACCTCCTATCTGAAAATTTGAAAATTCTTAAAAAATTCGTCCAAAATCTTGATGTCTCCAATCTCTTGTTTTGTACGTTTTTTCCACGTGTCTTGACATCCAATGTATTCCTGCAATGTTTGGTGAAGATCTGAGTATGTAGTTTTTGACCTTATATGGAACCTCCTATCTGAAAATTTGAAAATTCCTAAAAAATTCGTCGAAAATCTTGATGTCTCCAATCTCTTGTTTTGTACGTTTTTTCTACGTGTCTTGACATGCAAAGTATCCCTGCAACGTTTGGTGAAGATCTGAGTATGTAGTTTTTGACCTTATCTGGAACCTCCTATCTGAAAATTTGAAAATTCTTAAAAAATTCGTCCAAAATCTTGAAGACCCCAACCTCTTGTTTTGTACGTTTTTTCCACGTGTCTTGACATCCAATGTATCCCTGCAAAGTTTGGTGAAGATCTGAGTATGTAGTTTTTGACCTTATATGGAACCTCCTTTCTGAAAATTTGAGAATTCTTAAAAAATTCGTCCAAAATCTTGATGTCTCCAATCTCTTGGTTTGGTTTGAGTTTGTGTTTTAAGTCCACTTTATGCACAGTAAGGCTAATCGGGACTGGACCTACAGTTTTTAAAGTGGGATCCGAACCACTTGTGCCTCCACCGGGTATCGAACCCGGGACCCCTCGATTACATCTCCAATCTCTTGTTTTGTACGTTTTTTCCACGTGTCTTGACATCCAATGTATCCATGCAAAGTTTGGTGAAGATCTGAGTATGTCGTTTTTGACCTTATCTGGAACCTCCCATCCGAAAATTTGAAAATTCTTAAAAAATTCGTCGAAAATCTTGATGTCTCCAATCTCTTGTTTTGTACGTTTTTTCCACGTGTCTTGACATGCAAAGTATCCCTGCAACGTTTGGTGAAGATCTGAGTATGTAGTTTTTGACCTTATCTGGAACCTCCTATCTGAAAATTTGAAAATTCTTCAAAAATTCGTCGAAAATCTTGATGTCTCCAATCTCTTGCTTTGTACGTTTTTTCCACGTGTCTTGACATCCAATGTATCCCTGCAATGTTTGGTGGAGATCTGAGTATGTAGTTTTTGACCTTATCTGGAACCTCCTATCTGAAAATTTGAAAATTCTTCAAAAATTCGTCCAAAATCTTGATGTCTCCAATCTCTTGTTTTGTACGTTTTTTCCACGTGTCTCGACCTCCAATGTATCCCTGCAAAGTTAGTGAAGATCTGAGTATGTCGTTTTTGACCTTATCTGGAACATCCTTTCTGAAAATTTGAAAATTCTTAAAAAATTCGTCGAAAATCTTGATGTCTCCAATCTCTTGTTTTGTACGTTTTTTCCACGTGTCTTGACATCCAATGTATCCCTGCAAAGTTTGGTGAAGATCTGAGTATGTAGTTTTTGACCTTATATGGAACCTCCTTTCTGAAAATTTGAAAATTCTCAAAAAATTCGTCCATAATCTTGATGTCTCCAATCTCTTGTTTTGTACGTTTTTTCCACGTGTCTTGACATCCAATGTATCCCTGCAAAGTTTGGTGAAGATCTGAGTATGTAGTTTTTGACCTTATCTGGAACCTCCCATCTGAAAATTTGAAAATTCTTAAAAAATTCGACCAAAATCTTGATGTCTCCAATCTTTTGTTTTGTACGTTTTTTCCACGTGCCTTGACACATAATGTATCCATGCAAAGTTTGGTGAAGATCTGAGTATGTAGTTTTTGACCTTATATGGAACCTCCTATCTGAAAATTTGAAAATTCTTAAAAAATTCGTCCAAAATCTTGATGTCTCCAATCTCTTGTTTTGTAGGTTTTTTCCACGTGTCTTGACATCCAATGTATCCCTGCAAAGTTTGGTGAAGATCTGAGTATGTAGTTTTTGACCTTATCTGGAACCTCCCATCTGAAAATTTGAAAATTCCTAAAAAATCCGTGCAAAATCTTGATGACCCCAATCTCTTGTTTTGTACGTTTTTTCCACGTGTCTTGACATCCAATGTATTCCTGCAATGTTTGGTGAAGATCTGAGTATGTAGTTTTTGACCTTATATGGAACCTCCTATCTGAAAATTTGAAAATTCTTAAAAAATTCGTCGAAAATCTTGATGTCTCCAATCTCTTGTTTTGTACGTTTTTTCCACGTGTCTTGACATGCAAAGTATCCCTGCAACGTTTGGTGAAGATCTGAGTATGTAGTTTTTGACCTTATCTGGAACCTCCTATCTGAAAATTTGAAAATTCTTCAAAAATTCGTCGAAAATCTTGATGTCTCCAATCTCTTGTTTTGTACGTTTTTTCCACGTGTCTTGACATCCAATGTATTCCTGCAATGTTTGGTGAAGATCTGAGTATGTAGTTTTTGACCTTATATGGAACCTCCTATCTGAAAATTTGAAAATTCTTAAAAAATTCGTCGAAAATCTTGATGTCTCCAATCTCTTGTTTTGTACGTTTTTTCCACGTGTCTTGACATGCAAAGCATCCCTGCAACGTTTGGTGAAGATCTGAGTATGTAGTTTTTGACCTTATCTGGAACCTCCTATCTGAAAATTTGAAAATTCTTAAAAAATTCGTCCAAAATCTTGAAGACCCCAATCTCTTGTTTTGTACGATTTTTCCACGTGTCTTGACATCCAATGTATCCCTGCAAAGTTTGGTGAAGATCTGAGTATGTAGTTTTTGACCTTATATGGAACCTCCCATCTGAAAATTTGAAAATTCTTAAAAAATTCGACCAAAATCTTGATGTCTCCAATCTTTTGTTTTGTACGTTTTTTCCACGTGTCTTGACACATAATGTATCCATGCAAAGTTTGGTGAAGATCTGAGTATGTAGTTTTTGACCTTATATGGAACCTCCTATCTGAAAATTTGAAAATTCTTAAAAAATTCGTCCAAAATCTTGATGTCTCCAATCTCTTGTTTTGTACGTTTTTTCCACGTGTCTTGACATCCAATGTATCCCTGCAAAGTTTGGTGAAGATCTGAGTATGTAGTTTTTGACCTTATCTGGAACCTCCCATCTGAAAATTTGAAAATTCCTAAAAAATCCGTGCAAAATCTTGATGACCCCAATCTCTTGTTTTGTACGTTTTTTCCACGTGTCTTGACATCCAATGTATTCCTGCAATGTTTGGTGAAGATCTGAGTATGTAGTTTTTGACCTTATATGGAACCTCCTATCTGAAAATTTGAAAATTCTTAAAAAATTCGTCGAAAATCTTGATGTCTCCAATCTCTTGTTTTGTACGTTTTTTCCACGTGTCTTGACATGCAAAGTATCCCTGCAACGTTTGGTGAAGATCTGAGTATGTAGTTTTTGACCTTATCTGGAACCTCCTATCTGAAAATTTGAAAATTCTTAAAAAATTCGTCCAAAATCTTGATGTCTCCAATCTCTTGTTTTGTACGTTTTTTCCACGTGTCTTGACATCCAATGTATTCCTGCAATGTTTGGTGAAGATCTGAGTATGTAGTTTTTGACCTTATATGGAACCTCCTATCTGAAAATTTGAAAATTCCTAAAAAATTCGTCGAAAATCTTGATGTCTCCAATCTCTTGTTTTGTACGTTTTTTCTACGTGTCTTGACATGCAAAGTATCCCTGCAACGTTTGGTGAAGATCTGAGTATGTAGTTTTTGACCTTATCTGGAACCTCCTATCTGAAAATTTGAAAATTCTTAAAAAATTCGTCCAAAATCTTGAAGACCCCAACCTCTTGTTTTGTACGTTTTTTCCACGTGTCTTGACATCCAATGTATCCCTGCAAAGTTTGGTGAAGATCTGAGTATGTAGTTTTTGACCTTATATGGAACCTCCTTTCTGAAAATTTGAGAATTCTTAAAAAATTCGTCCAAAATCTTGATGTCTCCAATCTCTTGGTTTGGTTTGAGTTTGTGTTTTAAGTCCACTTTATGCACAGTAAGGCTAATCGGGACTGGACCTACAGTTTTTAAAGTGGGATCCGAACCACTTGTGCCTCCACCGGGTATCGAACCCGGGACCCCTCGATTACATCTCCAATCTCTTGTTTTGTACGTTTTTTCCACGTGTCTTGACATCCAATGTATCCATGCAAAGTTTGGTGAAGATCTGAGTATGTCGTTTTTGACCTTATCTGGAACCTCCCATCCGAAAATTTGAAAATTCTTAAAAAATTCGTCGAAAATCTTGATGTCTCCAATCTCTTGTTTTGTACGTTTTTTCCACGTGTCTTGACATGCAAAGTATCCCTGCAACGTTTGGTGAAGATCTGAGTATGTAGTTTTTGACCTTATCTGGAACCTCCTATCTGAAAATTTGAAAATTCTTCAAAAATTCGTCGAAAATCTTGATGTCTCCAATCTCTTGCTTTGTACGTTTTTTCCACGTGTCTTGACATCCAATGTATCCCTGCAATGTTTGGTGGAGATCTGAGTATGTAGTTTTTGACCTTATCTGGAACCTCCTATCTGAAAATTTGAAAATTCTTCAAAAATTCGTCCAAAATCTTGATGTCTCCAATCTCTTGTTTTGTACGTTTTTTCCACGTGTCTCGACCTCCAATGTATCCCTGCAAAGTTAGTGAAGATCTGAGTATGTCGTTTTTGACCTTATCTGGAACATCCTTTCTGAAAATTTGAAAATTCTTAAAAAATTCGTCGAAAATCTTGATGTCTCCAATCTCTTGTTTTGTACGTTTTTTCCACGTGTCTTGACATCCAATGTATCCCTGCAAAGTTTGGTGAAGATCTGAGTATGTAGTTTTTGACCTTATATGGAACCTCCTTTCTGAAAATTTGAAAATTCTCAAAAAATTCGTCCATAATCTTGATGTCTCCAATCTCTTGTTTTGTACGTTTTTTCCACGTGTCTTGACATCCAATGTATCCCTGCAAAGTTTGGTGAAGATCTGAGTATGTAGTTTTTGACCTTATCTGGAACCTCCCATCTGAAAATTTGAAAATTCTTAAAAAATTCGACCAAAATCTTGATGTCTCCAATCTTTTGTTTTGTACGTTTTTTCCACGTGCCTTGACACATAATGTATCCATGCAAAGTTTGGTGAAGATCTGAGTATGTAGTTTTTGACCTTATATGGAACCTCCTATCTGAAAATTTGAAAATTCTTAAAAAATTCGTCCAAAATCTTGATGTCTCCAATCTCTTGTTTTGTAGGTTTTTTCCACGTGTCTTGACATCCAATGTATCCCTGCAAAGTTTGGTGAAGATCTGAGTATGTAGTTTTTGACCTTATCTGGAACCTCCCATCTGAAAATTTGAAAATTCCTAAAAAATCCGTGCAAAATCTTGATGACCCCAATCTCTTGTTTTGTACGTTTTTTCCACGTGTCTTGACATCCAATGTATTCCTGCAATGTTTGGTGAAGATCTGAGTATGTAGTTTTTGACCTTATATGGAACCTCCTATCTGAAAATTTGAAAATTCTTAAAAAATTCGTCGAAAATCTTGAAGTCTCCAATCTCTTGTTTTGTACGTTTTTTCCACGTGTCTTGACATGCAAAGTATCCCTGCAACGTTTGGTGAAGATCTGAGTATGTAGTTTTTGACCTTATCTGGAACCTCCTATCTGAAAATTTGAAAATTCTTCAAAAATTCGTCGAAAATCTTGATGTCTCCAATCTCTTGTTTTGTACGTTTTTTCCACGTGTCTTGACATCCAATGTATTCCTGCAATGTTTGGTGAAGATCTGAGTATGTAGTTTTTGACCTTATATGGAACCTCCTATCTGAAAATTTGAAAATTCTTAAAAAATTCGTCGAAAATCTTGATGTCTCCAATCTCTTGTTTTGTACGTTTTTTCCACGTGTCTTGACATGCAAAGCATCCCTGCAACGTTTGGTGAAGATCTGAGTATGTAGTTTTTGACCTTATCTGGAACCTCCTATCTGAAAATTTGAAAATTCTTAAAAAATTCGTCCAAAATCTTGAAGACCCCAATCTCTTGTTTTGTACGTTTTTTCCACGTGTCTTGACATCCAATGTATCCCTGCAAAGTTTGGTGAAGATCTGAGTATGTAGTTTTTGACCTTATATGGAACCTCCTTTCTGAAAATTTGAGAATTCTTAAAAAATTCGTCCAAAATCTTGATGTCTCCAATCTCTTGTTTTGTACGTTTTTTCCACGTGTCTTGACATCCAATGTATCCATGCAAAGTTTGGTGAAGATCTGAGTATGTCGTTTTTGACCTTATCTGGAACCTCCCATCCGAAAATTTGAAAATTCTTAAAAAATTCGTCGAAAATCTTGATGTCTCCAATCTCTTGTTTTGTACGTTTTTTCCACGTGTCTTGACATGCAAAGTATCCCTGCAACGTTTGGTGAAGATCTGAGTATGTAGTTTTTGACCTTATCTGGAACCTCCTATCTGAAAATTTGAAAATTCTTCAAAAATTCGTCGAAAATCTTGATGTCTCCAATCTCTTGCTTTGTACGTTTTTTCCACGTGTCTTGACATCCAATGTATCCCTGCAATGTTTGGTGGAGATCTGAGTATGTAGTTTTTGACCTTATCTGGAACCTCCTATCTGAAAATTTGAAAATTCTTCAAAAATTCGTACAAAACCTTGATGTCTCCAATCTCTTGTTTTGTACGTTTTTTCCACGTGTCTCGACCTCCAATGTATCCCTGCAAAGTTAGTGAAGATCTGAGTATGTCGTTTTTGACCTTATCTGGAACATCCTTTCTGAAAATTTGAAAATTCTTAAAAAATTCGTCGAAAATCTTGATGTCTCCAATCTCTTGTTTTGTACGTTTTTTCCACGTTTCTTGACATCCAATGTATCCCTGCAAAGTTTGGTGAAGATCTGAGTATGTAGTTTTTGACCTTATATGGAACCTCCTTTCTGAAAATTTGAAAATTCTCAAAAAATTCGTGCATAATCTTGATGTCTCCAATCTCTTGTTTTGTACGTTTTTTCCACGTGTCTTGACATCCAATGTATCCCTGCAAAGTTTGGTGAAGATCTGAGTATGTAGTTTTTGACCTTATATGGAACCTCCTATCTGAAAATTTGAAAATTCTTAAAAAATTCGTCCAAAATCTTGATGTCACCAATCCTATGTTTTGTATGTTTTTTCCACGTGTCTTGACATCCAATGTATCCATGCAAAGTTTGGTGAAGATCTGAGTATGTCGTTTTTGACCTTATCTGGAACCTCCCATCTGAAAATTTGAAAATTCTTAAAAAATTCGTCGAAAATCTTGATGTCTCCGATCTCTTGTTTTGTACGTTTTTTCCACGTGTCTTGACATGCAAAGTATTCCTGCAAAGTTTGGTGAAGATCTGAGTATGTAGTTTTTGACCTCATCTGGAACCTCCTATCTGAAAATTTGAAAATTCTTAAAAAATTCGTCCAAAAGTTTGATGTCTCCAATCTCTTGTTTTGTACGTTTTTTCCACGTGTCTTGACATCCAATGTATCCCTGCAATGTTTGGTGAAGATCTGAGTATGTAGTTTTTGACCTTATCTGGAACCTCCCATCTGAAAATTTGAAAATTCCTAAAAAATCCGTCCAAAATCTTGATGACCCCAATCTCTTGTTTTGTACGTTTTTTCCACGTGTCTTGACATCCAATGTATCCCTGCAAAGTTTGGTGAAGATCTGAGTATGTAGTTTTTGACCTTATCTGGAACCTCCTATCTGAAAATTTGAAAATTCTTAAAAAATTCGTCCAAAATCTTGATGTCTCCAATCTCTTGTTTTGTACGTTTTTTCCACGTGTCTTGATATCCAATGTATCCCTGCAAAGTTTGGTGAAGATCTGAGTATGTCGTTTTTGACCTTATCTGGAACATCCTTTCTGAAAATTTGAAAATTGTTAAAAAATTCGTCCAAAATCTTGATGTCTCCAATCTCTTTTTTGTACGTTTTTTCCACGTGTCTTGACATCCAATGTATCCCTGCAAAGTTTGGTGAAGATCTGAGTATGTAGTTTTTGACCTTATCTGGAACCTCCCATCTGAAAATTTGAAAATTCTTAAAAAATTCGACCAAAATCTTGATGTCTCCAATCTTTTGTTTTGTACGTTTTTTCCACGTGTCTTGACACATAATGTATCCATGCAAAGTTTGGTGAAGATCTGAGTATGTAGTTTTTGACCTTATATGGAACCTCCTATCTGAAAATTTGAAAATTCTTAAAAAATTCGTCCAAAATCTTGATGTCTCCAATCTCTTGTTTTGTACGTTTTTTCCACGTGTCTTGACATCCAATGTATCCCTGCAAAGTTTGGTGAAGATCTGAGTATGTAGTTTTTGACCTTATCTGGAACCTCCCATCTGAAAATTTGAAAATTCCTAAAAAATCCGTGAAAAATCTTGATGACCCCAATCTCTTGTTTTGTACGTTTTTTCCACGTGTCTTGACATCCAATGTATTCCTGCAATGTTTGGTGAAGATCTGAGTATGTAGTTTTTGACCTTATATGGAACCTCCTATCTGAAAATTTGAAAATTCTTAAAAAATTCGACCAAAATCTTGATGTTCCGAATCCTATGTTTTGTATGTTTTTCCACGTGTCTTGACATCCAATGTATCCATGCAAAGTTTGGTGAAGATCTGAGTATGTAGTTTTTGACCTTATATTGAACCTCCCATCTGAAAATTTGAAAATTCTTAAAAAATTCGTCCAAAATCTTGATGACCCCAATCTCTTGTTTTGTACGTTTTTTCCACGTG